>NC_088393.1:61640000-61946071 GCF_037993035.2 Macaca fascicularis | reverse complement strand
ACTGCATAGGGGGAACAAGAATGTGAAACGAGAGCGTACGCTCCCTCTTTCCATCCCAAGAACCCAACAGAGGGTCATGGGCAGGTGCTCCAGCCCAGAGAGAGAAGAGGTCTCATGGTCTTCACCCCTAAACAAGGCAATCAACACCTTAGGGAGGTGACACCCTCCCTGCGTCTCCACACGGAAAGGACTGGTGCCCTAGCACAGAGGAAGAACACCCCCAGAGAGGAGACCACCCTGTGGCAGCAAGAGAAGGAAGTCCTGGAGGGGTCAGCAGCCAGCTGGAGGGGAACAAGAGCCCTAGCCCAGGGAGGTGATGTTTCAGACAGAACAGCGTGACATCGAAGTCAGCTACAGCTGAGACCCAGCGAGGAGGCAGCTCCTCCACAGAGAAGGGGCAAGTGCCAGAGGCCCAGGGTACTTGTCCCCTATAGAGGCTGGAGCCTTAGTCACAGCGGAGACAACACCTTCCCCCCAAGAAAATTCCTATATCATGAGGGTGTCTGTACCTCTGGTCCCCCTGGCAAAGGACCAGAGAGAAGGGAAGCTGGAGCTTGAGTCTCGAAGCTGAGACGCTGCCAGAGAAGAAAGAGCCCCATTTGCTGCAGTCCGCGGGGCGTCCACCAAGATCCTCCAAGGAAGGCGGTGATCGCAGGTCCGCTCCCAGGCGTGAAGAACCCGTGCTCCAGCAGCAAAGGCTCTCCAAGAGCACTGAGGAATCTGGGAGCCTTGGCCCAGGAGACTTACCCAAGAGGAACACACATCCCCACAGGGCAGGGACCCACAAGGGGTGGGGTGGGGTGAGCAGGACACCAGCCTCACAGGAGCCAACACACCTACATGAGGGCCAAAACCAGTAAAGAAGAACCCCCCAAACTTCACCTCAGGGAAGATGATACCACCACACAAAGACTCGAGGAGGGAGTGGCAGGAGGCTTAGTCCTGGGGAACTAACACTGGGCGGTCCTTAACCTTGGGGGCTGTCATGTGCCCACACAGTGGTCTTTGTCATGAGGCGCCTTTGATCTGGGAGAGCTTCCGCCTCTGCAGCAAGGAGCTCTGGGAACTGATGTTGAAGGGTGATCCTTAACCTGGGTGGCTGCTGACATGGCCACACAGAGGCTCTGAGACTCTAGAAGGAGGATGCGTTAGGGCCTGGGGTGGAGGTAGTCATCTCCACTGAGATGCCCCTGCCAAGGGTTGGGGGCTGGAAACTCCTACTTTGGAAAGTCTACACCAGAGAAGTCTCTGGTCCCAGGGACGGGGTCCACAGTGGAGTCTCCCGCTTGAGACTCAGGTATCTTACATCCACACAGCCAGGCAACTATGCCTTACCCCATACAGTGAAAAATCAAGACGGGGTTTTGGAAGCATTAGCCGGGGGCACCTGCATCCGAGAGGGATCCTCAGCCTTACGGTGGGGACACACGTAGAGGCGTGGACACCTCAAATCCAGAAGAGCAGCCGTACCAATACCAAGGATGGCAAGAACCTTATCCCTGGGGGAGGCAACACCAAGAAAGGGTCCTTACCCTGGAGAGAAGGCACAGCCCCAGAGGGAAGAGCCCCCACCTCGCAGTACAGGAACCCGGGTCTAGGAAGCTTCCTACTCCCATGGAGTACCAGCAGCGGGGCTGGAAAGCGAAACCCTTGTTCTCCAACTGCTGACACCCAGTGTGAGGGTAGATGGGAAGATAACAAACCCACAGTGTGGGATCTGATGCAAATATCAAGGGCAGTGGGCTTCTTGGTCCCTGGAGAGATGACATCCTAAAGGAGGAGACTGGTGTGAAGGCAGAAGAAGCCTCACAGGCAGGGGTGAAGGGAGACATCAAAACTCCTCACCAAAAGGGCAGGAGAGCTCACCTGGGGTGGGGGGGTGCCCGCCCTGCACTGAGAGGCAGGGACTGCTCAGAAAGAGGGGCTGGCGCTGCCCGCAGTGGGAGCTCACTAACATGGACAGCGTGGGGGCTTAGTGTCCTTCACCAGGCACCTGAGCGCCAGGGGAGCCCAGCAGCCCCCAGCAGCAAGACCACAGTGGCCCTGACATCACCGGGAGAGGCCCACACCCAGGTCGGAGAGTCAGGATGCAGGGGAGTTCAAGGCTGCAAAGCCAGGGGCAGACAGCACTATCCAAGAAGTGTGAGAGCTGAGGCCAGACGTGGGCCACACTGAGGACCGTCCTGTACCCCAGGTGGGGGAAAGCCAGACCCCCCCAAAAGGCAGGCGCCCGGTGCAGCGGGAAGCGAGGCTTGAGCCACCCAGGGCGCTTCTCGCTACGAGAGGGAAGAGCTGCAGACTACAGAGGTGGAAACTTCGGCAAAGGGTCCAACTAACGAGGAGTTTCTCCTCCACTCCTCTCCCAAGAGGCTCCCATCCGATACGGACGGGCAGCTGGAACCTGAGATCCAGGGGAGGCTGCGCTCCGGGGAGCACTGAGGAGGGATGCGGAGGGTGGCCTCGGTCCTGGGAAGGGTGACTCCCCCACCCCGCTGAGGTCCTCGTCCCGGGGTGTTGGCACACCCCCCACCCCGCCACCGTCGAGAGAGAAGCCCCGGCGCGGAGGCTGCCCCCCAACGCGAAGGACCGAGGCCGAGGGGGGCAGGCACCTGAGCCCCGAGAGGGCGGGCACCTGGGACCAGGGGCGCCTCCATCCTTCCAGCCAGGAGCCAATACCGACGCGGAGAGGGGCGGGCACCTCGCGCCCGGGAGGCTTCGCACCCTCACACCCCTACCGGGGGGCCCGACGCGATGCCACGCGGGGAGGTGGCGGCGGGCGGGGCCCGGGGTCCGGGTCGCGGAAGGACCCCCGGGCGGCGCTGAGGGGCGTGAAAAAGGCGGAGGAACGGGAGGGCGAGAGGGAGGGAGCCGCCCCCCGCCGGGAGCCCCGCGCTGCAGAGGCGGCGGCAGGGGGCAGGCGAGGGGAGGCCATGTCGCGACAGACGGCGGTGTCGCCAGGGCGGGAGGCTGCGGGAAGGGCGGCCGATGGCGCCGGGGGGAGGAGGGGAAGGGGTCCGGCCCAGTCGAGCCTGACGCTCTCACCACAGGAGCTGGCGCCGCCGCTGAGGAGCGTATCGCGACAGGCGGGGGAGGCGAGCGCCCGCCGCCTTTTTCTCGCGCCCCGGGCCCGGGCGCTATCGCGATAGCGGCGCGAAGCGGAAGTGGGGTTGGGGGAGTGGGCCCGGGGTTGTTCTGACGACGGGGGTCGGGGATCAAGGGAGGCCGCGGCGTCTGCCGATGGCTCCGCGGAAGCTGACCGGGCCCGGTCCAAGATGGCGGCGGCGGAGGAGGCCTCCCCTCCTCTCTTCTCGTCTCTGGCGCCGACCCGCCCCCGAGTCCCGAATATAGGCCTGTCATTGCTCCCGCTGAACGTCGCTCCTGACCCTTGGAGGCGTTCTATTGGTTCCTGGCAGGGATGTGCCCTGCCCCCTTTCGCGGATTGGGTGATTGCTCCAAGGCGCGGCGTTCGATTGGCCTCCCGCGCAGCCTGCTAGGATTGGCTCAGGTTTTCCTCCCCGCTCCTCCTCCTCCTCCCGCCTCAGGGCACAACACGCCAGCGCGAGGACCCGAACGTCAATCAAGAGACCTGTGTCGTGCTGATTGGATGTATCCGCCCCCCTCTCCTAAAACAATTGGTCGCGGGGAGGAGCTAGGACAGTCCAGGGGCGGGAAGTCGTCCGTCAAGTTTAGAGCTCTTTTTAATTGGTTGCGGGGGCATATTCTGCCTTGAAGTAATTGGTTGGTCCTGGAAGTGGGTGGGGAAAGCGGAGGAAGGCATGGAGTGTGGGCGTTAGAGGCCGCGTACCTAATGGGAGACAGACAGGTGCCTTCAAAGCGGGGGCCGAGCCGAAGTCATCTGCCAATCAAAACAGCCACTGGGCCAAGGGGGAGGAGCTGGGCAAGAAAGTCCACCCCTTTCTCTTCGTTGGCCCTAACGGTTATCATTCATGCTAGTTTGACCAATAGCGTGGCGAGTGGGCGGTAGCTGCTCGTAGAGCGTGTGAAAGAGGGTGTATGTAACTGGCAGAAGTGGAACTTGGGTGCAACCCTTGCGTCCTGGCCAGGTAGGCTCCTTCCCTGTCTCTCAGCTGCCTCTTCTTTCCCCAAGTGCCTCCGTGTTGGCACATCTCTGAAATTATTTGCTGAGTGAAAGAAGGAAGGGACCAGAGACAGTGCTTTAAGTCACTAGCACCGTGCATAGCAGAATTGGTTGGGAAACGTGAGGCGTGGAGTTTTTGTCCTGCCCCTGCCTGGTTAGGCGACCAGATGGTGGGAGAGTCATTCTCCTCTGCATCTCCGCTTCCTTAGCGTGTTGAGGACGCCGCCGAAGGTACAGAGGAGACGGGTGGCTCCCTAATTCCTGCTCGTTTCAGGTCTCAGCTCTGTCATCTTCTTGGGGAGAAAACTTCCCTGACCTCCCGGGCGGAGCGCTCCTGTGCGCCTTGTTCGTTAGAATTTATTTTTGCACGTCTACCGTCATTTTCGTAATTATTCGGTTTCCCTGTCTGGATTTTGCATCTCCAGCACTTAGCACGCAGGAAGTAGTCGGTAACCATTTGTCAAAGGAATAGATGAATGAATGTGAGGAATGACTTGTGATTGAAAACTTACTAGACACTGAGGCTTCCACGAACCCGGAGGCATTTGCCCAGGGTCACACAACCGAGATGGGAAGCCAGATCCGCCCCTTCCTGTCTAGGTGGTGGAAAGTAAGATAAATCCCAGAGAGAAGTGAACGTGAACAAGTACGGAGTCGGTCAGCACATCAGAATGGCCTGAGGCAAGAGAGGGAGGAACGCTTGCAAAAATCCATATTCTTAGGCTCACATGCAGACAACGGGAATGAAGCCTAGAGTTATTGTTCTAGAGCTTTGCTATTCAAATTGTGGCCCCTGCACAAAGTAGTGCTTCTCAGACTCCTCCGGAATCACCTAGGAATGTGTTAAAATGCAAATTCTGCTTTTCTAACAAGTGCCCCAGTGATGCACATGGTCCACAGTTCACACTTTGCCCACCAATGATCCAGAGTGATGACTTTCAAACTTGGCTGCACATCACAGTCACCTGAGGAACTTTTTGTTATTGTTGTTGGTGGTGGTGGTGTTGAGACGAAGTCTTGCTCTTGTCCCCCAGGCTGGAGTGCAATGACACAATCTAGGCTGACTGCAAGCTCCGCCTCCCGGGTTCAAGTTATTCTCCTGCCTCAGCCTCCCGCCTCCCGAGTAGCTGGGATTACAGGCGCCTGCCACCACGCCCGACTAATTTTTGTATTTTTAGTAGAGTGGGGGGTTTCACCATATTGACCAGGCTGGTCTCGAACTCCTGGCCTCAGGTGATCCGCCTACCTCGGCCTCCCAAAGTGCTGGGATTACAGGCGTGAGCCACTGTGCCCGGCCCGGCTTGCAATTTTTTAAAAAAGTTCCTCAGGTAGGCCGGGAGCAGTGGCTCGCGCCTGTAATCCCAGCACTTTGGGAGGCCAAGGCAGGCGGATCACCTGAGGCTAGGAGTTCGAGACCAGCCTGGCCAACATGGCGAAACCCCGTGTCTACTAAAAATACAAAAATTAGCCGGGCGTGATGGCGCACGCTTGTAATCCCAGTTACTCGGGAACCTGAGGCATGAGAATCGCTTGAACTCGAGAGGTGGAGGTTGCCATGAGCCGAGATCGTGCCACTGCACTCCAGCCTGGGTGACAGAGCAAGACTACGTCTCAAAAAAAAAAAAAAAAAAAAAAAAGAAGTCCAGATAGCCAGGCTTGCACTAGACCAACTAAAACAATCTCAAGGTGGGAGCCAGACATGAGAAATTTGTGTGTGTGTGTGTGAGAGAGTCTCTCTGTCTCCCAGGCTAGAGAGCAGTGGCGCATCTCGGCTCACTGCAACCTCCGCCTCCCAGATTCAAGAGATTCTCCTACCTCAGCCTGCCAAGGAGCTGGGACTACATGCGTGAGCCACCGCGACAGCGTGAGAGCCACTTACAGAGCCTTTTCTAGAGCAGGGCTTCTCCAATGCGGCCTTGGATCAGGCGCATACCTATCACCTGGGAACTTGTTTGAAATGCACATCTTTGAGCCCCACCCTAGACTGAATCAGAAACTCTGGGCCCAGCAACTGTGTTTTAACAAGCCCTCGGTGTGATTCTGAAGCGTATTAAATTTGGAGAACCTCTGTTCTGAGTACCAGGGCTGCAGGCCCAGGTGACTCAGATTCCTTTCCTGAGACTCACACCCTCGTGCCACAGCCCCATTGGTAGATGCCAGATATTTTGGCCAAGGGAGATGAGAGATTCTGAACACAGCTGGGGACCACAGGTCCTTCCCTGGCAGACCAGTATGTAGAGATCAGCAAAGGCTGTCATTTTCAAACAGGGTTGACCCAAAGGGTCAGGGATGAAATGGAGGAAAGAGACTTGACTTAGGCAACCTGGGGTAGTTTGGCCAAAGGAAGCTCCCAGGTGTGTCGACTTTTTGACTTGCGGGAGGAGAGAGATTCAGAGATTGCCACTGAGGTCCTGAGACAGAGCTCTGGGATGAAGGACAGGGATCCAGAGATACAGAGAGTGGTGACGGGGAGGCCCAGAGAGGGCAATAAAAAGAGCAAAATCTCAGACAGGACCTAAAAAGTCAGAGGGAGACCCAGATAGCATGAGCTGGAAAGAGGGAGGGAGAGAGTGAGGGGAGGTGGAGAGAGGGAAGGTGGAGACAGGGAGGGAGAGAGAGGGGAGGTGGAGAGAGGGAGGGTGAGGGGAGATGGGGAGAGGGGAGGTGGAGAGAGGGAGGGAGAGAGGGGGGAGGTGGAGAGAGGGAGGGTGAGGGGAGGTGGGGAGAGGGGAGGTGGGGAGAGGGGAGGTGGAGAGAGGGAGGGAGAGAGGGAAGGTGGAGAGAGGGAGGGAGAGAGGGAGGGAGAGAGGGGAGGTGGAGAGAGGGAGGGAGAGGGGAGGTGGAGAGAGGGAGGGAGAGAGAGGGGAGGTGGAGAGATGGAGGGAGAGAGGGGAGGTGGAGACAGGGAGGGAGAGAGAGGGGAGGTGGAGAGGGGGAGGGGAGGTGGAGAGAGGGAGGGAGGGGAGGTGCAGAGATGGAGGGAGAGAGAGGGGAGGTGGAGAGATGGAGGGTGAGAGAGGGGAGGTAGAGAGGGGGAGGGAGAGAGAGGGGAGGTGGAGAGGGAGGGAGGGTGAGAGGGGAGGTGGAGAGAGGGAGGGAGAGAGGGGAGGTGGAGAGATGGAGGGTGAGAGAGGGGAGGTGGAGAGAGGGAGGGAGAGGGGAGGTGGAGAGAGGGAGGGAGAGAGGGGAGGTGGAGAGGGAGGGTGAGAGAGGGGAGGTGGAGAGAGGGAGGGAGAGAGGGGAGGTGGAGAGAGGGAGGGAGAGAGAGGGGAGGTGGAGAGATGGAGGTGGAGAGAGGGGAGGTGGAGAGAGGGAGGTGGAGAGAGGGGAGGTGGAGAGAGGGAGGGTGAGAGAGGGGAGGTGGAGAGATGGAGGTGGAGGGAGGGAGAGGGGAGGTGGAGAGGGAGGGAGGGAGAGAGAGGGGAGGTGGAGAGAGGGAGGGAGAGAGGGGAGGTGGAGAGAGGGAGGGAGGGAGAGGGGAGGTGGAGAGGGAGGGAGGGAGAGAGAGGGGAGGTGGAGAGAGGGAGGGAGAGAGGGGAGGTGGAGAGGGAGGGAGGGAGAGGGGAGGTGGAGAGATGGAGGTGGAGAGAGGGGAGGTGGAGAGAGGGAGGGAGAGAGAGGGGAGGTGGAGAGAGGGAGGGAGAGAGGGGAGGTGGAGAGAGGGAGGGAGAGAGAGGGGAGGTGGAGAGGGAGGGAGGGAGAGGGGAGGTGGAGAGATGGAGGTGGAGAGAGGGGAGGTGGAGAGAGGGAGGGTGAGAGAGGGGAGGTGGAGAGATGGAGGGTGAGAGAGGGGAGGTGGAGAAATGGAGGGTGAGAGAGGGGAGGTGGAGAGATGGAGGGTGAGAGAGGGGAGGTGGAGAGATGGAGGTGGAGAGAGGGGAGGTGGAGAGATGGAGGGTGAGAGAGGGGAGGTGGAGAGAGGGAGGGTGAGAGAGGGGAGGTGGAGAGATGGAGGTGGAGAGAGGGGAGGTGGAGAGATGGAGGGTGAGAGAGGGGAGGTGGAGAGATGGAGGGTGAGAGAGGGGAGGTGGAGAGATGGAGGGTGAGAGAGGGGAGGTGGAGAGATGGAGGTGGAGAGAGGGGAGGTGGAGAGATGGAGGGTGAGAGAGGGGAGGTGGAGAGAGGGAGGGTGAGAGAGGGGAGGTGGAGAGATGGAGGTGGAGAGAGGGGAGGTGGAGAGATGGAGGGTGAGAGAGGGGAGGTGGAGAGAGGGAGGGTGAGAGAGGGGAGGTGGAGAGAGGGAGGAAGAGAGAGGGGAGGTGGAGAGATGGAGGGTGAGAGAGGGGAGGTGGAGAGGGGGAGGGAGAGGGGAGGTGGAGAGGGGGAGGGAGAGGGGAGGTGGAGAGAGGGAGGGAGAGGGGAGGTGGAGAGGGGGAGGGAGAGGGGAGGTGGAGAGATGGAGGGAGGGAGAGGGGAGGTGGAGAGAGGGAGGGAGAGGGGAGGTGGAGGGAGGGAGGGAGAGGGAGGGAAGGTGGAGAAGGAGGCATCGTCTTCCCACCAGGCTGCTGCTTGTCCTGGTAACATCTCATAGGTAACTAACGAAGCCGACCTCGTAGGTCAGGTGACTAGCGCTGCCTCCTCAGTACCACCGTGAAGCCCAGCTCTGGAGCACGGAGTAAATGGAACCCCTGGAGTTGCTCTTAACCTCTCCAGGGAGACGGTTTCATGCTGCCCGATAGGACAGCCCCTGCCGTCCCCTCACCTGGAAATTCTCCCGACTGTCTGCAGGCCACATTCCCCTCAACCCAAGTAAAGGTGCCCCTGGCCAAGCCCCAGTTCCCAAGATTCAACGACTGGAGGTCAGGGGAGGGGACGTGTGCTCCTTCTGCTCACCTGGCAGGAACTTTCAGAGCAACCAGGTCCTATCAGAGCAGGCAGCCTGCCTGCTTCACCCGTGCCCGGACTCCACGCAGCCCCTCAAAACTGGTTATAAATAAGAGACTGGGCCGGGCACAGCGTGATCCCAGCACTTTGCGAGGCGAAGCAGGCAGATTCTTTGAGGTCAGGAGTTGGAGACCAGCCTGGCCAACATGGTAAAACCCCATCTCGGCCGGGCACTGTGGCTCACACCTGTAATCCCAGCACTTTGGGAGGCCGAGGCGGGTGGATCATGAAGTCAGCAGTTGGAGATCAGCCTGGGCAACGTGGTAAAACCCCGTCTCTGATAAAAATACAAAATTAGCCATGCGTGGTGGCAGGCGCCTGCAGTCCCAGCTATTTGGGAGGCTGAGGCAGGAGAATGGCGTGAACCCGGGAGGCGGAGCTTGCGGTGAGCCAAGACCACACCACTGCACTCCAGCCTGGGTGACGGAGCAAGACTCCGTCTCAAAAAAGAAGAAAAACCCAAAGGTTTGGTGGTGGGCGCTTGTAATCCCAGCTATTCAGGAGACTGAGGCAGGACAATCAACTGGACCCGGGAGGTAGAGGTTGCTGTCAGCTGGGATCACACCACTGCACTCCAGCCTGGGCAACAGAGTAAGACTCTGTTTCAAAAAATAAATGAATAAAAAATAATAAGAGGCCAGACACAGAGGCTCAAGCCTGTAATGTCAACACTTAGGGAGGCTGAGGTGGAAGGGTCACTTGGGCGCAGGAGTTCAAGCCCAGCCTGGGCAATACAGCCCAACCCTGTCTATAAACAATTTAAAAATGGGGCCAGGGTGGTGGCTCACACCTATCATCTCGGCACTTTGGGAGGCTGAGGTGGGCAGATCATGAGGTGAGGAGTTCAAGATCAGCCTGACCAACATGGTGAAACCCCGTTTCTACTAAAAACTATAAAAATTAGCCAGGTGTGGTGGCACATGCCTGTAATCCCAGCAACTTGGGAGACTGAGGCAAGAGAATCGCTTGAACCTGGGAGGTGGAGGTTGCAGTGAGCCAAGATTGTACCACTGCACTCTAGCCTGGGCGACAGAGCGAGACTCCACCTCAGAAAAAAACCAAACACACAAAAAATGTTACATTAACCAGGAGGCCAGCTGTGGAGCTTCGTGCCTGTAATCCCAGCCCAGTTTGAGGCTGTAGTGAGCTATGACTGCATCACCGTACTCCAACCTGGGCAACAGAGACCCCGTCTCTGGAAAAAACCAGTAACAACAGGACCTGGTTATTGGGCGCTGATGGCCATGCTAAGTGCTTTCTGTGCATTTTTTCCAGTCCTGGGCCCCTGGGCGTAGGTGTGGAGGCTTGGAAAGGCGAGGTGGCTGGCCTGAGGTGCCAGAGCAATCCCGGCTGGCCTGCGCTGAGCTCTGCGGCTGTCGGCAGCCACATCGTTTGCTATCGAAGTGACTGAGGTTGTCCAGGACACTGGAGAGGGTTTTTCCTTCTGGGATCCCATGACGAGAAAGTAACGGGGAAGGGAGCGCGCCTAGACACCGCCTGGAGCCGAGGGAAAGCTCTTTTCTCAAAACTCCATAGCTCTGACTCTTCTAGTTGCCCCAGCTGTTTGAAAAATGATCACTCCCCAAGGACAGATCTTGATAATGTCCTTTTAATTGTACTCTTTTCAAAAAAGCATCTCCTTTCTCAGTTAAAATAAAACAGACAAGGCATGATGAAGACCGGCTCTAGCCCACACCAGGCAGTGACCTCGGTCCTGGGGGAGGCCAGGCCGGGCTCTTCCAAGGCCTCCTCCCTGGGGAGCCCAGCACTGGGGCCGGTGGCAGGGCAGGTTCTCCCTGCCAGAACCGCCAGCCCCAATCCCAGCCCTTCAGAAGGACTGGGCCTCTGTGTCCCTTCAGTGGGAAGCCACCTTGGACACACGCAGTCATTCAGGTGGACATGAGGCCACTCTTCTCGCCCTTGACCTTGAGGAACTCGGCCATGCTGGAGAAATACTTCTGGTTGGCCTCAGCCACCTTCTTCTCTGCCGCCTGTGGGTTCACAATCTCCAGGCCCTGGGCAGGTGAGGGAGACAGGATGGTGGGTTGGGTGAGGAGAAGGCCCCAACTGTGACCCATCAGAGCCCCCCAGGCCCTTCCCCATGGTACTCAGGCCTTGGGTGGGCATGAGACAGTTTGCCTGTCCCTGGAGTTGCCCTGTCTTGGGAGGTTCTGACTCAGTGGGTCTCGGGGAAGAGGCTGGGGAGGAACCAGGGCGCCTAGATTTGTATGAAGTTCCTCAGGGGTGCTAAAAACAACCGACGCTTGAGAACAGCCAATCCTGCCCAGTTTCTGCATGAGGAAACTGAGTCCCTGGGGGACGTGGCTGGCCCGAGGTCCCAGCACAAATCACACCAACACCACCGACGATCACAGTGGCCAGCGATGGGTGCCAACACCTGGCTGGCACTTCCTAAATATTTTCAAGGCAACAGAGCGAGCCCCTGTCTCTAAAAAAAAAATAACAGGACCCAGTCATTGGGCTCCAGTGGTGAGCCCAGTGCCAAGTGCTTCCTGTGCATTCTTTTCAGTCCTGAGCACCTCATGGCGGAGGAGGGGAGGCTTGGAAAGGCACGGCCACTGGCCTCATCTTCTCAAAGAGGCCCTCCCTGGCTGCTCCAAAATGAGAGTCCCCCGTCCCACCTCCTACCTCCCACCTCCTCCCCTCCCTGGCATTTCCGCCTTCTACTACATTAGACATCCTACTGAGCTGTCTGTGCCCGGCCACCCACTGGCTCCCTGAAGGTAAAACTTGTCTCTCTCATTCATCGCTTCATTCCCAGAGCTGGGAACACCGATGGAACTCAGTAGGTGCTCCACAGACATCCGCGGACTGAGCAAATGAGCTCGCTGCTGTCTCGGCCCCACGTGCAGGCTCGCCCTGCTCTGTGGATGGTAAACCGAGGCTCCGACGATGCGGTGACTGCCATGCTCGACGCCACTCACTGCTGACTGGCTGGGGCCTGGACCCACACGTGACATCCAAGCTCACCTAGCCGGGAACTTTCTCGAGTGGGGTCCTGAGGTTACCTTAACCGCCCTGGCCATTTTCAACTGGAAGGCCTGGAGGCTGAGCAGTGTAACCAGCTCACAGCCCCACAGAGAGGAACTGGATGCCCTGGACACAGCTGTGGGCCTGGTTCTAAAGCGGTCCGTGCTCATGAGGACTGCTCAGCACTGGCGTCTCGTCTCTGCTAACTTCTTCCTGTGTGCCAGGAGCTGTCTACGTCCTCTGAATACCTCGTCACCACGCCCTCCACGACAGCCCCGTGAGGGGACTCATCCTGGCCGGCTTCACAGGGGCAGAGGGCAAGGGGCCTTGCCAAGGTGTTGGGGCTGGGGACAGAGCCGGCCCAGGGCAGGTACCTGGAGTGGGGTGAAGGCCACGCTGGAGGCCGTGCCCGAGGAGCGGTCGCGGATGGTGGACTTCCCGCCGTACACAACGCTCTGCTTCTGCAGGGTCCGCTGTGGGGAGGACAGGGAGGCTGCGATCTGGGCTCCCCCCACCCTGTGTCTCGGTCCCCAGCCCCACCCAGGTCTGGCCCATACCTGCAGCGTCTTGGAGATCCTCGCCTTGGTGGCCTCGTTGACCTGCGTCTGCCGCACGCGCCCACTGCCCGACTTGCCCAGGTGGCCCAGGCTGAATCCCAGGTCCTCCTGGTAGGCGTCCTCCTCAATCTAGGAGGAAGGGGAGGCACCCTGCAATTCAGTGACCAGGCCCTGCCCTCCAGCCACTGAGGCACCCCCTCGACCAGCTGGAAGCCTAGCAGTCACCAGCCGGCTGGTCCCACGGGCACCTGCTCAGGTACCCACTTGGCCCGGCTGAGGCCTGAGGGCCCCCACAAGCGGGGGATGCTGGGGAGCCTGAGAGGGGCTGGGTCCTAGCACTGCTCTGTGAGCTGAGTCGAGAGGCCATTCCTTCCTTCCTCGTGTGGATTGGGGGGTGTCAGGAACCAGAACAGGTTTCATAGGATGAGGTGGCCTCTGAGTTGGGTCTTGCAGGACCAAGCGGATGACGTTGGGATAACAGAGGAGACTGGCGGGGCCCGGGAGCGGGCGGCGGTGCAGCAGGGCACTGCGGAGCCTCTGGGCAGGGAGGAACCAGCCAAGGAGCCCGGGGCGATGGGAAGCTGCAGGGCTCTAAGCGCGGGAGACACAGGCTCCCAGGGTTACAAGGGTCACTTTGGGGCTGAATGGATGGAAATGAGAGTAGAGGCTGGGGGATGAGGGAAGAGGCTGGTACAGCACCCTAGACATGAGCCAGGGCCACAGGACGAGAGGAGGGACGGTGGCAGGAGGCAGAGGGCGGTGGCGGCTGGCTGCCTGTGGGGGTGAGGAGGGCGCTGGGGGAGTCTGACCTCTCCGAAACTCATCCGGTTGGCCTGCTTCCGGATCTCTGTCAGCCCCAGCCGCTCCTTCATCTTGCGGTACCTGGGGACGGATGGGCGGGCGGTGCCAGGGAGTCAGCTGGGAGGAGGACGCTGGCCTCTCCTCTCCATGACCCCCACGCCTACTGGACCCCCGGGCCTCTCACCTGCGGCCGCCTCGCTTCTTCCGCTGCCCATCCAGGGGCGCAGGCAGTGGCTTCACCTGCTTCACGGGGGGGGGCTCCTGCCACTTGTCAAATTTGCGCTCGATCTCATCCTTCAGTTCGTAGCCCACCTGGGGAGGGCGAGGGGGAGGTCCTGCAGCTGCTCACGTGCGCCGCCCACCCAGACCTCCTCTGTCAGCCGTCCGCCTGTCCACCGAGCAGACAGACTGCCCACGCCAGGGCTCCTCTGTCCGCCGTCCGCCTGTCCCCCGTCCGCCTGTCCCCCGAGCAGACAGACCGCCCACGCCAGTGCTCCCTCCCCGCTCCGGGGCAGACAGACCGCCCACGCCAGGGCTCCGTCCCTGCTCCGGGGCTCTGGGTTTTCAGTTCTGTCAACAACCGGATGGCCTCATCTCGGCTCATACCTCTCCTCTGGGATTTTTTTTTTTAAGATACAGTCTTGTTCTGTCGCCCAGGCTGGAGTGCAGTGGCATGGTCTCCGCTCACTGCAAGCTCCGCCTCCTGGGTTCGAGGGATTCTCCTGCCTCAGCCTCTCGAGTAGCTGGGACTACAGGCACCCACCACCACGCCCGGCTAATTTTTTGTATTTTCAGTAGAGACGGGATTTTACCATGTTGGCCAGGCTGGTCTCTAACTCCTGACCTCGTGATCTGCCCGCTTCGGCCTCCCAAAGTGCTGGGATTACAGGCGTGAGCCATCATGCCCAGCCTTCCTCTGGGTTCTGTACCCTGTAAACAACTGTCTCCTTGACATTGGGATCGTTAACAGGCCCTTCAAAGGTATAACAGGGCTAAACAGAATTTCTGGTCCTCCTCCCCAGCCTTCCACCATCTGCCTTCCTTCTCCCGGTACAAGCAAACGGCAATGCCCGAGAGCCGGGCAGCTGACTCCACTGTTTCTCTCCCACGCCGCAGGTCCCCGGGGACGACTCCTTCAGAACCAATACCAAATTGGCCCCCTTCAGCCCCTCCACTGCAGCCAACGTTCGCCCCGGGATGCGCAGCCTCCATGCTGCCTGCGCCTGGATTCCGCCAGGGCCTCCCCTCTCTCCTCCAGGGCTCGCTGCGCTCTAGCCTCAGGGCCTTTGCATCGGTCATTCCCCCTGCTTGGAAGACTCTTCTCCCGAGTATCCATGTGCCTTGCTCCTTGGCTTCACTCAGGTCTGGGTTAAACCCTCAGCTCCTCAGAGCCCTGGGTCTTCCCTGACGTCCCAGTTAAACCCTCACCTCCTCAGGGCTCTAAGTCCTCCCTGACATCCCAGGTAAATCAGCACCTAATGTCGCCCCCACCCCAACCCCCTTTCTTTTTCTTCTTAGTGTTGACTTAGCACCGCTAGACGCAGGACAGATTTCACCTGTTGACTGTCTCCTCGACCCGGCCCCAACAAGAATGTCCCTGCCACGGGGCAGGGCTCCTGTCTGTGCTACTCACAGCTGCACCCCCACACCCAGACCAGGGGTGAGATGGGGAGAGGGAAAGGAGAAGAGGGGGACACGGAACACTTGAACGCCAGGCCAGGCTGGGTGCTTGGCAAACGACAGTTCACAAGACAGAAAATGTGTCTCCTCTCCCGAGTACGTCTACCAAGGAAGACAGAAAGTAACTGAATAATTACTTGAATAACATCCCCTGTTGCAGCGGGGACAGATCCTGGTGCGGAAGACAAATTATACCCCCACCAACACACACATGCCCAAGGAGGTCCATGTTCTAATTCCCAGAACCTCTGAATGTCACCTCACAGGGCAAAAGGGACGTGAAGAGATTAAGAAGGATATTAAGGATTGTGAGCTGGGAAGACTATCCTGGACCATCTGAGTAGGCTCAGTATAGCCACAAGGGCCCTTAACATAGAGGGGGGAACAAAAACAGAGGCCAGATATGAGACAGAAGCAGGGTCAGAGAGAGCTCTGAGGGTGCTATGCAGCTGGCTCCGCACACAGAGGGAGGGCCACGAGCTAAGGGGTGCCAGTGACCCCTAGAAGCTGGAAAGACAAGGGAATGGATTATCCCTTGACTCCCCTAGAAGGAACCCTCCGGGCTGACACCCTGACTTCAACTTAGTGAAACTTATTTTAGACTCCTGACCTACAGGACCACAGATAATAAACCTGCACTGTTTTTTTATTTTGTTTTGTTTTGTTTTGTTTTTTTCTTTTAGATGGAGTCTCGCTCTGTCACCCAGACTGGAGTGCAGTGGTGCAATCTCAGTTCACTGTAACCTCTGCCTCGCTGGTTCAAGCGATTCTCCTGCCTCAGCCTCCTGAGTAACTGGGATTACAGGTACGTGCCACCACATCTGGCTAATTTTGGTAGAGATGGGGTTTCACCATGTTGGCCAGGCTGGTCTCAAACTCCTGACCTTATGATCCGCCCACCTCGGCCTCCCAAAGTGCTGGGATTACAGGCGAGAGCCACCGCGCCCGGCCAAACCTGCACTGTTTTACGCCAGTAGGTTTGTGCTACTTTCCAACAGCAGCCCTAGGAAACGAACCCACTGGGAAAAGGGCGCCTGCCCCAGGGAGGGTGGGCAGAAGCACTGCCTCTGCCTTGGTGGACAGTGCTTGCTGGGGTGGGCTCCCTGCTGAGGACTCTCCCCGCAGAGACACTCCAGGCCCAGAGGAAAAGACGCCCGGCCGCCCCTCACCTTCCCCCCCTCACCTTCCCCCCATCACCTTCCCCTCCTCACCTTCCCCTCCGTGCTCTCGTGGAAACTGTCCACACGGGCTGCCAACGTGCACTTGGCAGCCACCAGCCGGGCCGCTTTCCGCCGGAGATCCTGGAGCAATGGAAAACGGGGGTGGAATCTGTGTGAGACAGACAGATAGAGGTAATAGCAAAGCAACCACGGGCACTTCTCCTCCAGCTCTACCCTGGGTCCCGGAAGGGGGCTGTCCACCCGTGGGCTCTCGAGGCGTGTGCTCCTAGCTCCCACTTCACAGGAAGAGGGGATGAGGGCAGGGCACAGAGCCACGTCCCAGCTGGTAAGTGGCAGAGTCAGGTAAGGATGACAGTAAGACACGCTGACGACGAGGACAGTGGTGACTGTGGAGACACTGGGGGGGGGGGGGGAGTGCGCTCAGCCTGGATGCCAGCCCCGTGCTAAGTATGCCCCTCGGATCATCTCATCAAATATGCAAATATCAGGCTGCTGTGATCATTGCACCCCCTTTTCAGATGTGGAAACCAAGGCTTCAAGTCATGTGGCCGGGAAGACAGCCAGCAGGTGATGGAGCCAGGGTTCCAATCCAGACTGCAAACAGAGCCCAGCTGTCAGCCGCAGTGCAGCAATGGCCAGCCCTGGCCTCCCTTACAGGCCTGTGATGTCTATGGCCTGTGCCTGGACTGATGTGAGATGGGCAAATGAGGAGGCAGAGGCCTGGTGACAAGACACCAGGCTCCCTGGGGCAGGTTTAACCCACATGCCTAGGGCTGTGAGGCGGTGGCGATGGCAGGAGTGCAGTGAGGCGGCTGGAGCCCCGAGCCCCAGGCCCACAGTCCTGGGTTCTATTGCCCGCTCTCCCTCCTCCCAGGATGGGGCGACCTGCCAGCCTCCCTGGGTGTGTTCCAGTAGCAGTGCCTGACCTAAAGAGTCACAGAAAAAACCAAAAAAAAAAAAAAAAAACCCTACACAGGCCTGGGGGGTGGGGCCAGGAAACAACCACCTGGCCTTGTCCATCAGTGCTATTGTTCTCCCCATCCCTGGGGGAGGCCGGGCAGGGCACAGGGCCATGAGCCTGAGGTCACTTGCCACAGTCGGACACAGCAGGGTCTGGACCCAGGCCTGAACCCAGGCCTGTCTGTCCCAGAGCCTGTCTTGCTTATGTTTCTGTTTTTTTCTTTTTCTTTTTTTGAGACAGAGTCTCACTCTGTCGCCCAGACTAGAGGGCAGTGGTGTGATCTTGGCTCCTGCAACTTCCATCTCCTGGGTTCAAGCGATTCTCCTGCCTCAGCCTCCCAAGTAGCTGGAATTGTGAGTGTGCGCCACCACACCTGGCTCATTTTTTTGTATTTTTAGTAGAGATGGGGTTTCACCGTGTTAGCCAGGATGGTCTCGATCTCCTGACCTCAGATGATCTGCCCGCCTCGGCCTCCCAAAGTGCTGGGGTGACAGGTGAGAGCCACCGCGCCCGCCTCCTGGTTGTGTTCTAGGCCCCCACTTGTGACCCTCACAACAACAGCATGAGACGCGCCTGAGACGGGAGGTGGAGGATGCTGGGAGCGACCCCGAGGGGAGGGACCCTGGCTCTGGGCCGGACTGTCCAGACTCAGACCAGCTCCACCGCCTGCGGGGTCTCAGACAAGTCTGACTTTTGGTGCCTCGGTTCCCTCATCTGTGAAATGGGTGGCGAAGGAGCAGAGGAGAGACAGGATCTCCCTTAGAGAGTTGTGAGGACTCGCCGGGCGCGGTGGCTCACGCCTGTCATCCCAGCACTTTGGGAGGCCGAGACCGGCGGATCACGAGGTCAGGAGATCGAGACCATCCTGGTTAACACGGTGAAACCCCGTCTCTACTAAAACTACAAAAAACTAGCCGGGCGAGGTGGTGGGCGCCTGTAGTCCCAGCTACTCGGGAGGCTGAGGCAGCAGAATGGCGTAAACCCGGGAGGCGGAGCTTGCAGTGAGCTGAGATCCGGCCACTGCACTCCAGCCTGGGCGGCAGAGCGAGACTCCGTCTCAAAAAAAAAAAAAAAAAAAAAAGAGAGTTGTGAGGACTCGCCGGGCGCGGTGGCTCAAGCCTGTCATCCCAGCACTTTGGGAGGCCGAGACGGGCGGATCATGAGGTCAGTAGTTCGAGACCATCCTGGCTAACACGGTGAAACCCCGTCTCTACTAAAAAATACAAAAAAATTAGCCGGGCGAGGTGGCGGGCGCCTGTAGTCCCAGCTACTCGGAGGCTGAGGCAGGAGAATGGCGTGAACCCGGGAGGCGGAGCTTGCAGTGAGCTGAGATCCGGCCACTGCACTCCAGCCTGGGCGACAGAGCGAGACTCCGTCTCAAAAAAAAAAAAAAAAAAAAAGAAAGAGAGTTGCGAGGACTCGCCGGGCGCGGTGGCTCAAGCCTGTCATCCCAGCACTTTGGGAGGCCGAGACGGGCGGATCATGAGGTCAGGAGATCGAGACCATCCTGGCTAACACGGTAAAACCCTGTCTCTACTAACAATACAAAAAATTAGCCAGGCGTAGTGGTGCGCACCTGTAGTCGCAGCTACTCGGAGGCTGAGGCAGGAGAATGACGTGAACCCGGGAGGCAGAGCTTGCCGTGAGCCGAGATCGTGCCACTGCACTCCAGCCTGGGCGACAGAGCGAGACTCCGTCTCAAAAAAAAAAAAAAAAAAAAAGAGAGAGAGTTGTGAGGACTCAATGAGATCACCAAATGTTTCCAAAGCTCCACTCACAGCCAGCTCTGCTTGTTGCGCGTTTTCCCACCACTGCTATGACTAAAATGCCTTCTGATAATAACCAGTCGTCAATGTTTTCTTTTAGTCTGCTTTTAAAAACTGCAAACCTGTTTAGACAGCTTAATTTCATTACCACGAATGGGAGATTATTCAATAAAAATAAGTATGCAGTGATTAAAATAAAAACCACCGTCTTTGTGTCACTGAAATTCATGGTCTGTGCCACTGAAGGGAGATGACCTGTGTTCTAGGAGACATCAGGAGGATGATGTGAAACTCGCTGCCACAGAATCAAATGATACTGAAGATGACAGTCACAGGAATAACACTGGCAGCGGCTCCGCGTGGCAGAGAATTTCGCCTTGCCCAGGAAGAGGTTTGGCCTTTGCCCGGGGGTCCTGGGTGGCGGTCCTTACTGGCTGAGGCCCTGGGGTAGCCACAGTGTGGTTTAGGGTGCCTGGGGCTGGCCACGCAGGAAAGCCCAACCACGTGGTTCAGCGTGGGGGCTCTGAGTTATGGGGCATCACCTGACCTGGAGACAGACCAGCCACACGGCAACACAGTTGTGTCTACACAGCAGAGCCACAATAAAGACTGAACACCAAGGCCCAGGCAAGCGTCCCTGGCCCAGGCTTAAGTGCAGTGGTGCAATCTTGGCTCGCTGCAACCTCCGCCTCCCGGGCGCAAAGTATCCTCCCATCTCAGCCTCCCAAGTAGCTGGGATGACAGGCAAGCGCTGCCACACCGGGTTTTTTATTCTTGTAGAGACAGGGTGTTTCCAATCCCATTGGAATCAAGACAAAAAAAAGAGTTGGGGTCTCACTATGTTGCCCAGGTTAGTCTTCAACTTCTGGCCTCAAGTGATGCTCCCGCCTCGGCCTCGCAAAGTGCTGGGATTACGGGTGTGAGCCACCGCGCCCCGCCAGGCTGGCGGCCCTGTGTGTGCTGTCAGGCATCGATGCCGGGAGGGCGATGTGTCCTGACTGCGGGGAGAGGACACATCGCCCTCCGAGGCTGGTGACCTCTCCTGCTCCTCCTGTGTCTCTCTCTGTGGCTAATGTTAGTTTGTTATAAACTATAGTCCCCAGCACAGCAGCCCTCAGGGGTTCCGTGTCTTTCCAGTGACGGTGGCCTTCGGAGCAGCTGCTAACCCGACGCTGCTTGTCGTGAGCTAGGCCTGCCTTGTGAGGGCCTCGTCTGCATGGAGCCCTCGCCCAAACTCGTGAAGCAGGCGCTGTGCTCCCATTTGCGAGGGGAGGAGACTGAGGCACAGGGCACTCACGCCTCTTGCGCACAGTCACCCGACAGGTGTGCTGCAGAACCCTGGCTCTCACATCCCATGCTACCCTGTCCCCGGCTCCTGAGTGCTACTGTCAGCTGGGCCAGATGGTGGGGGTGGCTGCTCAGGCCGTCTGGGCAGGCGGAAGGCTCCAGGGGAGCCGGGGGAGGGGCCGTGACGCGGTGGGCTCACCGGGGGCAGGGACTGCACAATGTCACTGTGGTAGATGTAGCCGGTGTGGGGCAGCACTGAGGTAGACGAGAAGCCCGACAGCGTCTTGCGCTGGGCCCCGAGCAGCATGATGTTGCAGGCGGGCATCTTGGAGAGGTTGGTCAGGCCGCCGGCCACGCCTGCGGTGGGAGGAGGACAGGGGCGGTCAGAAGAAAGCGGGGGAGGCGGGGGTGCGCACATCTGCCTGGGGGCTCGACATGTGCCAAGCACCTTTACGTGAGGTTCTGGCTGGATTCCTCGGTGGCCCTGCCAGGCGGGCGACCTGGCCCATTCCGCAAGGGGCAGATGCAAAGGAGGCTCAGAGAGGGAGGGCAGCTGGCCTGGGGTGCAGGGAGGAGGCCCCCAACAGGCAACTGACCACCACGTTTGTGCTAAGCCACACTACCCCCATTCCAGGGATGTCTGTGTTTTGGAACCATTTTCACCAAACCAGGAGCCCCCTGACAACAGGGCCTGGGTGTGGTCATCTCTGGCTTTCCGGCACAGGGGAGGGAGGAGGAGCTGTGGGTGAGTGTTTCTCCCAGACGAGGCTTTGCTGTGTGCCAGGCTGGCTGACCTCTGTCACGTCCAGGGAGACGGGGTGCTGAGGCCCAGGTGCCAAAGTCCCCATTCTACAGAAAAGGGAAGCAGCTTCCCCCAGATCACAGTGTCAGCAGAGCCTCGCTCCATGGGACCCAGCCCAGGGCCTCACCCATGATCTTGGCGGCCGTGGATGCCCCGATAATGATGGAGAGGTTGGGCGCGATGAAGGACATCCGGGACTCCACGTACTCGTAGATGCGGTGCTTGGAGGCGTTCAGCTCCAGCGCCATGTCACAGGCCTCCTCCAGCCGCTCCAGCTCCTCCTCCGACAGCTGCTGCCTGCAGGGGCGGGTGGGCCCAGCCTCCTGGGTCTCCCGCCTGCTTGGTGCCCAGCACCCACCCTCTCAGTTCTGTGTGTGTGCGCGTGTGTGTGTGTGTGCGCCTGTGTGTGTATGCCCACCTGCGTGGGTAGCTTCAGCCTAATCCCCAGTCCCACTGGCCCGGGCCCGGCGCCTCCCTCCAGCGGACATACCCCTGGGTGGTGGAGGCGGTGACGCTGACGACCATGATGGTGGCGTTGGTGAGGATCTGCTGCAGGTTCTCATTGTTCTTGCACTTGTCCAGGCTGTTGCCCAGCTCCTGGGCGCGAGCAGAGAAGACAGGGGAGGCTCAGGAACTCAGGAAGGCTTCAGAGCCTCTCTGGCCCTGCACCTACTCGGGTCTCTTCTCGGGGACACTGGGAAAGTCAGGGTCTCTACACTGGGGGCCTCTCCTGCCTCCACCGCCTGAAGCATCCGCACCGTCTGCTCTGCTTTGGAAACGGAACCTGGGCAGAGCAGCGTCTGGGAAGACCGCGGCCTCACAAGCCTCTGCCTGTGTCAAGTCGGAGCACAAACCCGCGGCCTCGCTTCCCTGCGGGGGCTTCCCCCACCACCATCCTGATCCTTTCCTGGACACACGTGGGGACCGCCTCCTCTCCCTGCCCTCACCTGCATCCGCCCCTCTTTTCCGAAACCCTTCCTTGGCTTTCTCATAAGACCCAAAGGCTCAGTGTGATCCGACCTCTTCCGCGTCCCCTCCTTCCCCGCCTCACTTCCTCCCCGCTTGTTCCCTCTCCGGCTCTCCATACTTAACACATCTCTCTCCCCCAAATCTCCGCGTGCCTGCCCTGTGTCGACCTTCGGATGTCAACTCCAATGCCACCGGCTCCGACCACAGCGGAAGCAGCGCGGGTCAGGCCAGCGGGGAAGCCCTCTCGGGAGATTGGGGTACGAGGGGAGCCCTGAGAAAGTCCCATCCAGGCTCCGTCCCTCTCACCCTGGGCAGAGCAGGCCACTGAGCCTCCGTCCACTCCTCTCCTTCACCTCCAGACCCCGAGGCCTCTGGGGGCGGGTCCGAGAGTGAGCCCTGCCTGCACCTTCACACCAGCAGAAGCACCGCTCCTCCTCTGCTCTCACCTTGACCGTGCGGATGTAATCCAGTGCATTGGGGACCAAGGACTCCAGTTCAGGGAATCTCTTCGAGTACTTATCCCGGATGAACTTATGGATGATGTCTAGGGTAAACGGGACAGGCGGGTGTCAGGTGAGACGGGAGGCAGACTCTGCTGGTTGGCCCTAACACCCACGTCCCCTTCTTCCTTTAGTAACTGAAGCCCTGGCTTGCAGCCTGGCATACGGGCACCAGCATACAGGCTCCATTTTTCAGCCGCCCTTACCGCTAGGTGTGACCAGGGGAATTAGTTCTGGTCTGTAAAATGTGAGCTGCAGTGACATGTTCTTAAAAAAAAGAAGTGCCTTGCTGGTGGGAATGCAGAGGCGACGGCTGGACGTGGGGCAGTCCCCTCGCACCACGAGGCAGGTGGCCGACCAACAAGATGGAAAGGGCTGGGGCCTTACAGGCAGCCAAGCGGCCACGCCGTCCCCGAGTGCTCGCTCAGACTCATACGCGAGGGAGCCACGCCGTCCCCGAGTGCTCGCTCAGACTCATACGTGAAGGAGAACGCACTTCCTTCTTACTTACACCACTCCGTTACAGCAGGTGAACCTCGATCTGAGCTTGGGCTCAGCGGCAGGACCCTGGGAAAGGCCCGTGGGGAAGGGAGGGGGCATGAGGGGCGTCACAGGGGGCTGTCTCCGCCTGCCCCCAGCACTCACTCAGCTCGTTTTCGATCTCCACGGTCAGGTTGTTGGCATCCACGATGACGCGGTATTCAGGCGCTGCCTCCACCGGTCCCATCACTGTGAGGACACGGAGTGGCATGGGTGTGAGGATCTAAATCCCTACCCCTTCTCGGGTCCCACAGCTGGGGGAGACGGAGGATGAGGCTGGGAAGGGTCAGGAAGGAGGGGCTGAAGAGTAAACCAGGGACAGGCTGACGTCTGCCTCCCAGATCCTGCAGCTGGAGGAGGCGGAGGACGAGGCTGGAGGGGGTCAGGAAGGAGGGGTTGAAGAGTAAAGCAGGCGACAGGCTGACATCTGCAGACATCCCTGAACTTGTGTTCCTGCCTCCAATCCCTCTCCCTCCACACCAGTCTAGACTTGACCCTACCTGCCCTGGAACTGACCGTCCGTCTGAAACCTCCTATGGCTCCCCATAGCCCCAAGGCTAATGACCAAGTCCCTAGACTGACATTCAAGGCCTGCCCAACTCCAGAAGCTCTGCAGGGACCAGTGCTGTGCCTGCGTTATCTACACCCACACCCGAGTACTCAGGACAGCACCTGGCACACAGGGAGCTGCCCAGTTCCTCTCTGCTGACTCAGCAACTCTGCGGTCTGGCCTCCCACCCTTCCCACCCCATCCTCTCATCCAGCCATAAAGGACTGGTCACAGTGCCCCAGACACCCACTCCTCCTGGCCTTTTTTTTTTGAGATGGAGTGTCACTCTTGTTGCCCAGGCTAGAGTGTAGTGGCACGATCTCAGCTCACTGCAACCTCCGCCTCCTGGGTTCAAGTGATTCTCCTGCCTCAGCCTCCCAAGTAGTTGGGATTACAGGCGCCCGCCACCATGCCCCGCTAACTTGTTTTGTATTTTTAGTAGAGATGGGGTTTCACCATGTTGGGCAGGCTGATCTCGAACTCCCGACCTCAGGTGATCCACCAGCCTTGGCCACCCAGTGCTGGGACGACAGGCATGAGCCACCATGCAAGGCCCCTCTTGGCCTTTGCATATGCTGTTCCCTCTCCCCAGAGCATCCCTTACCCCATGTCTGTTTCTGGAAAACCCTTCTTTGTGCTTTAGTAATAAGAGGCCAGGCACAGTGGCTCACACCTGTAATCCCAGCACTTTGGGAGGCTGAGGCAGGAGAACTGCTTGAGCCCAGGAGTTCAAGAGCAACCTGGGCAACATAGGGAGACCCCATCTCTACAAATAATTAAAGAAAAAATAATTAGCCAGGCATGGTGGTGTATGCCTGTGGTCCTAACTGCCTGGGAGGCTGAGGCAGGAACACCTGAGCCCAGAAGGTCAAGGCTGCAGTGAGCTGTGATCGTGCCACTGCATTCTGGCCTGGGTGACAGAGTGAGACCCTGTCTCAAAAAACAAACAAAAAGATGTTGTGTTTAAATGTCATACAAATACTAACTGTCTGATGTCACCGCCAGTAGACAGCAGAGCTCAGACCTGACCCCAAGCAGGGTGGCTTCAGAATGTGTTCCTAACCCTGATGCTCAAAAGGCTCTTTAAGTCCTTAAGACTCCAGCAGTGACTCACAGCTGTCTGGAACCCGGCCTGCCTCTTCCACTAGACCTTGAGCACGTTGAGCGCAAAGACCCGGGCAATTCAACTGGGTGCCCAGGTAAACCTTAAAGCAAGTAAGCAGTGAGTCTCCCAAAACTCTGCCCTCCCACTACACTTCTTCCCCCAGAAACCTCCCATGGCTTCCTGTTGTCAACAAATTCCATTCAAGAAGAATGGGAAGGCCGGGCACGGTGGCTCACGCCTGTAATCCCAGCACTTTGGGAGGCCGAGGTGGGCGGATCACTTGAGGTCAGGAGTTCGAGACCAGCCTGGCCAACATGATGAAACCCCGTCTCTACTAAAAAATACAAAATAGCCAGGCGTGGTGGTGCACACCTGTCATCTCAGCTACTCAGGTGGCTGAGGGAGGAGACTCACTTGAACCCGGGAGGCAGAGGTTGCAGTGAGCCAAGATCACATCACTGCACTCCAGCCTGGGCAACAGAGGGAGACTCCGTCTCAAGGAAAACGGAAAAAAAAAAAGAATAGGAATGGTAACAGGACTGCCCTCCTAAGAGTGAGTCTGAGCACTCACGAGATAAGCTAGTATTCTCTCAATTTGGAAGTAAGAAAAGGTTTTAGGTGATTCTTTAATAATTGTATGTCTATTTTTATACGGTGACTTTGTCTTTGCAAATGATACCAGTTTTCCATTCATGGTAGCAATTTGCTTCCTTCTTAGATAAATTTAAGAGAAAAAGTCCCAGACTCAAAGAATATGTTAAGCAAATAATAGGACAAGTGGCTTATAGATGTGGCAAAAACCCTGTAACTGGTCATGTGCATCAGTGAAGTCTGGGAACCCTCAAGCTAAGTCCCAGCATGACCAGGCTCAGCACACAGAAAGGACGTAAGAAGCATGAGCTTCGCAATGCAGTATATGTTTAGTGGAAAAGGGAAGGGGGTGGGGAGAAACAAACAAACAAACAAGAAAGAAGGCTCTGGAAAAGGCTGCGGGGGAGATACACCCAGCCGCAAGCAGCCAGGGAGCCTAGGGGCCTGGCAGGAGACACAGCAGATAGGGAAGGGCACAGAGTGGGAGGAAGCACCTTCTGAAGCTTTGGCTTGCTTGCTGATATACTCCTCAATCTTCATCATAATCTCAGCAAACTGCAGGAAAGGAGGGGAGAGTCAGAATCCAGGACTCTTCCCAAAGAAGCCTGTGTCACCCCCTTCTGGGAGATTCTGTCTAGAGCCCCCTGGCTAGGAACGCCTCTTGTCCTCTTACCATCTTACTGTCCCATAGCTTGGCGATGGTCTTGACCGAATCCCCGGAAAGATCCAGCTGTGTCTCCTCCTGCACGTCCTCGATGGCTGGCTCCTCCTCTTCCTCCCCATAGCTTCCTCCTTCCTCCTCCTCTGCTGCCTCTTCGAGATCAGCTAAGAGCTCGTCTGCCAGGGACATCCCGAGGCCTGTGGGGAGGGACAGCAGGTTCCCTAAAAACTTGCCCTGACCAAGTCCCTCCTTATTACTGGCGATGATTCTCCCCCAGAAAACCCTGGTCCTTCTTTATGAACCCCAGTAGCGTGCAGGCTCCACGACGACAGGTGCTTTAGTTTGTTTTGTTCGCTGGCGAGTCTCCAGCTCCGACCTGTGTAAGACACAGCACACCCCTACGACCGCCACCTTGCTAAGACTTACCGGAACCAAGTGGTGTAGATTCCAAATGCATTTGCAAACTTTTTTTTTCCTTTCTTGCCTTTAGCCTTGAAAACATACTCTGAAATTCTTTGTTTCCCGCCTTTCCCACTAGACACTGTCTTGCAGTGATGGCTTATCCATGTGCTTACTTAGAAGTTCCAGGGGCTAATCTTTATTTATTTTTTTAAAGATGGAGTCTGGCTCTGTCACCCAAGTTGGAGCACAGTGGCACAATCTTGGCTCACTACAACCTCCACCTCCTGGGTTCAAGCAATTCTCCTGCCTCAGCCTCCTGGGTAGCTGGGATTACAGGCACCTGCCACCACGCCCAGCTATTTTTTTTTTTTTTTTTTTTTTTTTGAGACGGAGTCTCGCTCTGTCGCCCAGCCCAGGCTGGAGTGCAGTGGCGCGATCTCGGCTCACTGCAAGCTCCGCCTCCCGGGTTCACGCCATTCTCCTGCCTCAGCCTCCCGAGTAGCTGGGACTACAGGCGCCCACAACCGCGCCCGGCTAATTTTTTTTTTATTTTTAGCAGAGACGGGGTTTCACCGTGGTCTCGATCTCCTAACCTTGTGATCCGCCCGCCTCGGCCTCCCAAAGTGCTGAGAGTCAAAGTTTCACCATGTAAGCCAGGCTGGTCTTGAACTCTTGACCTCAAGTGAGGGACCCACCTTGGCCTCCCAAACCATTGGGATTACAGGCGTGAGCCACCGCGCTTGGCCGCAGGGGCTAATCACGAAACAAACTACGTATGGAAACCCAGCTGCAAAACTCCAGAGATTACCTCAAGGCGATCAATCTAAAACCTGGCCATTATTGACATGATTCCAGCCCATGCTCCAGGTGGCCCATGACTCAAGACAGCCTTCAGAGAAAGACACACATACCCTGTACCCAGCACCATTCCTGTATGCCTCCGATTCAGAGTTCCCCTTTTTAAGCCCCTCTCCCCAGCCTACAGTTTGAAACGGTCTTTTAAAGACATTAGCTTGGCCATTTCTCATCTGCGACCATTTGATTAATAAAGCTTTACTTTCACCACCCCTCACTTCTCCTATTCTAGCCTCTGAGTAGCAGAAACTTGAGTTGGTTACATTATCAATTTCTTCCCACCTCCAGATCTTTGTACAAGGAGTCCCTTGTAACTACGGTGGCTCTTTCCTTCGCTTTGTTTTTTCTTTTCTTTTTTTTTTTTTTTTTTTTGAGACAATGTCTTGCTCTGTTACCTAGGCTGCAGTGCTGTGGCGCCATCATAGCTCCCTGCAGCCTCGACCACCTGGGCTCAAGCGGTTCTCCCACCTCAGCCTCCCGATAGCTGAGATGACAGGCACACACCAGTACACCCGGCTAATTTTTAAATTTTTCTGTAGAGACGGGGTCTCACTGTGTTGCTCAGGCTGGTCTCAAACTCCTGGGCTCAAGCGATCCTTTCGCCTGGGCCACCCAAAGTGCTGGGATTACAGGAGTGACCCCCCGCGTCTGGCTCTCCTCACTCCTTAGCAGCCCAGCATCTCTTCAGCTTTCAGCGCTCACATTCCACCTCCCTGACCCACAGGCCCCCTTTAGACTAGAGGAGGTTGCTTTGTGATACGTGTCCCGCAGGCTCTGCGTGTCTACAGTAAGGCACTTCACACATTTGTGATTAATGAAGTAATTATTTGATAAAGCCTGTCTGCCAGGCATCAACCAAAGCTCTTAGAGGGCAGGGAACAATTTTTGCTCCTGCCACATCCCCAGGGCCACACCATGGTAGGAGCATATTAAGACTTTTAGGTAAACAAGCTGTAAAAGGCCAGGCACGGTGGCTCATGCCTGTAATTCCAGCACTTTGGGAAGCCCAGCCGGGTAGATCACCTGAGGTGAGGAGTTCAAGACCAGTCTGGCCAACATGGTGAAACCCTGTCTCTACTAAAAATACAAAAAATTAGCCGGGTGTGGTGGCGGGCGCCTGTAATCCCAGCTACTCGGGAGGCTGAGGCAGGAGAATCGCTTGAACCTGGGAGGCGGAGGTTGCAGTGAACCGAGATCGCGCCATTGAACTCCATTCTGGGCAACAACAGTGAAACTTCGTCTCAAACAAAACAAACAAACAAACAAACTTGCCAGGCGCGGTGGGTCACGCCTGTAATCACAGCGCTTTGGGACGCCGAGGCGGGCGGATCAAGAGATCAGGAGTTCGAGACCAGCCTGACCAACATGGGGAAACCTCGTCCCTACTAAAAATACAAAAATTAGCCGGGCGTGGTGGCGCGCGCCTGTAATCCCAGCCATTCTGGAGGCTGAGGCAGGAGAATCGTTTGAACCCTGGAGACGGAGGTTGCAGTGAGCCGAGATCGCGCCACTGCACTCCAACCTAGGCAACAGACCGAGACTCCGTCTCAAAACAAACAAACAACAACAACAAAAAAAACCAAGCTGTAAAGGCCCGCCTTCCTCCTCACACACTTCTTCTCCCAGACCCAGGAGTCCGGCCTCCCGCTCCCCGCTCGTCTCCATCACACTCACCTCTCCTCTCCGCGCACCACTGTTTCTAGGAAATAAGCTTTCCCACAGCGTTCGTCGCTCACCGATGACGTCTCATGCTCGCGCCGTTATAGAGGTAAAGCTACGCTCTGATTGGTCCCCGCTCGCGATGTTCCTGGCCGCGTTTGAAACAACAACTTTATTAGCACCTGGCACTAGGCGGAGAGAGGCGGTAAGCAGCGAGGAGGAAAGGGGCTAATCGAACTCACGGCCCGCTGTGGACCAATCCTGCTAAGCGGAGAATTGCTGTGGCCAGATGACGGGGCGTCGAGACAAGAAGAAAGACGTTGGCAACTCAGAGGACTGGTTGCGACGTTAGACAAGAAAGCAAGGCCTTTAAGCAGGGATTCGGGTTGGACGTCGGGGTGGGCCAAAGCGAAGCCGGAAACGGGAAACTACAACTCCCACAAGGCCTAGGGCCACGTCCCGCCGTCCTCGGCCCCTGAGCCTGATGGGACAAGTAGTTTTGTGAACGGCTTAATCTAGAGATTTAAGAGGTTGGAAGCTAAGAGGCCCGGGGCTTCCGGAGGTCGCGGAGATGGAATTGGAGCAGAGAGAAGGGTAAGTGGCTGAGCCCTTGTGAAAAACTGCGAATCCCAGAAAACAGCACCTGCATTGTGTGCAACCATATGACCTTTTACACTGAGGTCTGATGGGGGTTGTAGTTCATGCAACTGCTTTACCTTAGAACCCTTTTATGGACTGGGGTCTGGACTGGTGCATCCTGAGGGAGAAGGCTAGGGGTTTGGACTGCTGGATCTGAGAGACGAGGAGGTTGGAAGCCAGGACTCTTGCGTCTGGTTGAGGGTTGGGGCTTGGACTCCCTGGGTCCTTGGAGAGAAAAAGTCTGGAGGTCTGGACTCTTGGATCCTGGGAGGAGGGGGTCAGGGCTTGAACCCTGTGGGTGCTACGAAGGAGGGGTTGGGGACCTGGTCTCCTGGGTCTGAGGGAGGAGAGCTGGGGGCCTGGATTCTACGGTCTGAGGGAGGAAGGGCTGGGGGCCTGGATCCCTGGGTCTGAGGGAGGAGGGGCTGGGGGCCTGGACTCCCAGGTCTTAGGGAAAAGGGGCTGGGGTTTGGGCTCCTGGTTCAGTGGGAGAAGGGACTGGGAGTCCAGGATCCAGGGCCCCTGACCCTTTCCCTGCCCCTCAGGACCATGGCAGCCGTGGGCTTTGAGGAGTTCTCAGCGCCGCCGGGCTCGGAGTTGGCGCTGCCTCCCCTATTTGGGGGCCACATCCTGGAGAGCGAGCTGGAGACGGAAGTGGAGTTTGTGTCAGGGGGTCTGGGGGGCTCAGGGCTCCGGGAGCGAGATGAAGAGGAAGAGGCAGCCCGGGGTCGGCGGCGGCGCCAGCGGGAATTAAATCGCAGAAAGTACCAGGCATTAGGACGGCGCTGCCGGGAGATCGAGCAGGTAGGTGAGTGCGGATCCCCCTGTTTTGGGGTCCCCTGGCGTAAACTACCGCCCCCCGCAATCTCTGCCTTTCCACACGCCCAGCCTTTCTTGGCTTGCTGAAGGAATCCTCCACTTATATGTATATTCACTCATTTAGCATGCATTATGTGTCTGGCCCTATGCCAAGGCCCTGGAAGGGCCATCTCCCGTGGAGCTTCCCTGACAACCCAGATGGGTCCTCCGATGTCTCCTGGGGGCCTCTCAATGTGTGGCACCGCTCACAGGTAAAAGCCCAGGCTCTTCACATCTCCCATACCCCTGCCAGGATTCACTCCTCTCGACTCATTCATTCTGCCTCTTGCATGTCTCTGGACCCTTCTCCTTCCCTCCATACCCACGGCTGCCAAACTCCAACTCCAGCTGTCTAGGCTGAATGACTGCATCAGCCTCCTTGCTGAGAATGAGGGTGGGCCAGGCGCGGTGGCTCATGCCTGTAACCCCAGCACTGTGGGAGGCTGAGGCAGGCAGATCACCCAAGGTTAGGAGTTCAAGACCAGCCTGGCCAACATAGTGAAACCCCGTCTCTACTAAAATACAAAAAATTAGCCGGATGTGGTGGTATGTGCCTGTAATCCCAGCTACTTGGGAGGCTAAGGCAGGAGAATCGCTTGAACCCAGGAGGCAGAGGTTGCAGTGAGCCAAGATCGCACCACTGCACTCCAGCCTGGGCAACAGAGTAAGACTCCGTCTCAAAACAAAACAAAACAAAACAACAACAAAAACCTTCACAGCTTTTTATGAGATATTCTCCCACACCAAGTCCTTTCCAGGACTAATGTTCTGTTGCATGGCATGGAGCGGTTTTGAGCAGGGGAGGGATGGAGTCAGATCTGGGTTAAGGAAGATTCCTCACGCCCCCTGTGGAAGGCGGACCACACGGAGGAGGCCTGGACTGGGAGAGTGAGAAACTGAAGCCATCATGTTTCCGGAGATGGAAACAACGCCTGAGTGAGGGCGGGCGGCGGGTGTGTCCTGGGAGTGAGGCTGGTCTTGAACTCCTGACCTCAAGTGATCCACTCACCTTGGCTTCCCAAAATGCTAGGATTACAGGCATGAGCCACCACACCTGGCCTCAACCTTTTTTTTTTTTTTTTTTTTTTTTTTTGAGATGGAGTCTCGCTCTGTCGCCCAGGCTGGAGTGCAGTGGCCGGATCTCAGCTCACTGCAAGCTCCGCCTCCCGGGTTTACGCCACATTCTCCTGCCTCAGCCTCCCGAGTAGCTGGGACTACAGGCGCCCGCCACCTCACCCGGCTAGTTTTTTGTATTTTTTAGTAGAGACGGGGTTTCACCGTGTCAGCCAGGATGGTCTCGATCTCCTGACCTCGTGATCCGCCCGTCTCGGCCTCCCAAAGTGCTGGGATTACAGGCTTGAGCCACCGCGCCCGGCCTGGCCTCAACTCTTGATGACAGTGTTGGGAAGTTCTGTAAGGAGGGAGGCTAGAGGCCAGGGGCATATTCCAAACCCTGCTTAACAGATGGACACCAAGGCCCAAATGGACTCAATTGGAGCCTCTGCTCTTAATCCACCCCCAGGAATAGATTATTCCTATTTTACTAGCGTAGAAAATAAAGGCTCAGAGAGGTTAAGTAATGCACCCAAGCTCAGAGTTCAGCAGTGGCAGATCTGAGATTTTTTTTTGAGACAGGGTCTTGCTCTGTTGCCCAGGCTGGAGTGCAGTGGCATGACTGTGGCTCACTGCAGCCTCAATATCCTGGGCTCTAGCAATCTCAACCTCCAAAGGAACTGGGACTACAGCCACCAAGGCCAGATGATTTTTTTTTTTTGTAGTGTTGGGGTCTCACTCTGTTGCCCAGGCTGGTGTCAAACTTGAGTGATCCTCCTGTCTTGGCCTCTCAAAGTGCTGGGATTATAGGCATGAGCCACTGTGCCAGGCCAGAGCTGAGACTTGAACTCCGGTCTTTTTCTTTCTTTTTTTTTTTTCAGATGGGAGTTTCGCTCTTGTTGCCCAGGCTGGAGTGCAATGGTGTGATCTCGGCTCACCGCAACCTCCACCTTCTGGGTTCAAGCGATTCTTCTGCCTCAGCCTCCCGAGTAGCTGGGATTACAGGCATGCGCCACCACACCTGGCTAATTTTGTAGTTTTCTTTTTTTTTTTTTTAGTAGAGATGGGGTTTCATCATGTTGACTGGGCTGGTCTGGAACTCCTGACCTCAGCCTCTCGAGTAGCTGAGATTACAGGCATGCGCCACAACATCTGGGTAATTTTTGTATCTTTAGTAAAGATGGGGTTTCACCATGTTGGCCAGGCTGGTCTCGAACTCCTGACCTTGAGTAATCTGTCCGCCTCGGCCTCCCAAGGCATTAGCCACCGCGCCTGGCCTGGTGTGTTTCGACTTAATGGGAGGTTCGGGGTCTCTGAGCAGGTAACAGTTGACTTAAGACTTGGAGTGGGGAGTGAGCCGTATGGACGGCTGGGGAGAGGGTCCAGGTAGAGGAACAGCATGCGGGAGGCCCCCACGGGAGGGCACTCAGGACTGTGGCATGGTGAGAGGGGAGCCGGAGGGAGGGGAAGGTGGAAGGACCTCAGCCCACACGATGGTCTTTGACCAGTCTCCCCGGAGCCTAGTACATACCCCATTAAACATCCGTTGAACAAATGAACGGGAGCCGTGGGATCCAGCTGATGGGAGTTCCCACCCCACAGGTGAACGAGCGGGTCCTGAACAGGCTCCATCAGGTGCAGAGGATAACTCGGAGGCTGCAGCAGGAGCGGAGGTAACCCCTTCTCCGTCCCCTCTGGGCCCCTAAGCCCCGGCTCCCAGACACCCCCAGTCCCTCTGGTCTCTCCCCACTCCCACGTCCGCCCAACCCTCACAAGCCACAAAGAGGAGAGGCAGGAGATGAGGGCCGGGGCCTGAGGCAAACGGAGGAAGAGTGCGTTCGGTCTTGGAGGAGAGAGCTGAGCACTAGGACTGAGGGAGGGCCGGGTCCAGGGGACTGCGCGCCAGGACTGAGGGAGGGCCCAGGACCGAGGGAGGGCCGAGGACCGGCTGGAGGGGGCTGCGCGCTGGGACTGAGGGAGGGCCGGGTGCAGGGGGCTGCGCGCCGGGACTGAGGGAGGGCTGGCTGGAAGGGGCTGCTTCTCCTGAAGGGAGGGAACAGCACGATGGAAGGCACAAAATGCAAGTTTTTTTTTTTTTTTTTTTTTTTTGTGGTGTGACTCTAAGCAAGCAGTGTCCCTTCTCTGAGCTGTTTCCTATCAACTAAGGGCAGTGCCAGTATCATGAGGTTGTGGCGGGGTTAGGCCGGAGCTTCCCACTGTGCATCTCCACAAAACCTGCCCCGGTGCCTGCTGCCCCTGCCACTCACAGTGTCCCTGTCCCAGCAAAATGGGAGCAAGCTTGGTAGGAAGGGCTCCACCTTGCTGAGTCAACCACGGTTCTCATCTCGGTCCTCGGCTCAGGCTCGGCGCAGTGACCCAGGGCTATGTGCTCTTCCCTGGAGCCCATTCTTGCCATCCTGGTCACCCGGCAGCCTGGGGTCTCCTGCTTTTCAGGCTGTTCCTTCCTGGCCGCCTTTGCTAGTTCATCCTCCTTTCCCCAAAGCTGAAACCTGCGGCTCCCAGGGTTCCTCTGTCCGCACCTGTGCTGTCCAGCACGGTAGCCGCTGGCCACGGGTGAGATTTTCACTTAAGTTGAAATAAGAACTCTGTCACTCTTGCCACACACCAAGTGCTTAGGAACAGCCATGGGCAGCCACTGGCTGCCGACTTGGACAGATCAGAACACGCCCATCCTCTGGGAATCGCAGCTGGGTCATGCGGGTCAACCACGTTAAAGGCCACCTAGGCCGGGCACAGCAGCTCACACTTGTAATCCCAGCACTTTGGGAGGCCAAGGCGGGTGGATCACGAGGTCAGGAGTTCGAGACCAGCCTGGCCAACACAGTGAAACCCTGTCTCTACTAAAACTACAAAAAAAAAAAAAAATAGGTGGCACACACCTGTAGTCCCAGTTACTTGGGTACTCGGGAGGCTGAGGCAGGAGAATCCCTTGAACCTGGGAGGCAGAGCTTGCAGTGAGCCGAGATTGCAGCACTGCACTCCAGCCTGGGTGACACAGCAAGACTCCGTCTCAAAAAAAAAAAAAAAAAAAGTCACCTAAATGCAGCCGACTTCTGAGTTCCATCCACAGCTTTCTGAGTCCTGTCTTCATTTGTCCGCCGCCTGCCGCACAGCCGTCCTGCTTATCCACTGTGCATCTGAAGTTAACCCTGACCTTCCCCCACATTTACCCCATGTCAGGGAATAATAACTCCACCTCCCACTGCCTGGAGCACTTTGCTTGTTTCTCTCAGCCCCACATCCATCCATCACAACCCGTCACCTCTACTCCTAGAATACATCCAGAACCCCGCCTCTTCTCACTCCTCCTCTGCCACCAACCTGGGCCTGGGGACACAGCCTCTGGCTTGGATTACTCCTCTCTGGCCTCCCTGCCTCTCTTTTGGCCCCAAGTCTCCTTTTAAAACAGCCTGGGTGAGCCCCACCTTTCCCTGTTTGTACCTTTAGTCAATTTTTTTTTTTTTTTGAGACTGAGTCTCACTCTGTCACCCAGGCTGGAGTGCAGTGGTGCGATGTGGGCTCACTGCAAGCTCTGCCTCCTGGGTTCTCGCCATTCTCCTGCCTCAGCCTCCTGAGTAGCTGGGACTACAGACCTGTAGCCAAGATTTTTAAGATCAGGAGAGTTTATGAAAGGGATCAGCGTCCTTTCAGGTTAAAACATGCGAGAGTTAAGGAAGCATCTGTGTATGCAAAACCTCCCTGAATAATTGAGGACAGCTAAGTGAGAATCAGGCTTTCCGCACTGCTGGCCCGGAGCCCAGCCCTGTGGCTCTCAAGTGTGGCCCCTGGACTGGCAGCATCAGTGCCACCTGGGAACTTGGTGCAAATGCAAGTTCTCAGGCCCCGCCAGGCCTGCTGTATCTGAAACGTGGGACTAGTCCTTCTAACATGTGAGATAGACCAGGCCCCTCCTCTGCTCCTCTGCGGTGGCTCTCCGCTGACTCGGAGTAAAGGCGAACGTCCCGCAGCAGCCGACCAGGCCCTGCCTCCGAGGGCCCCTTACGCCCGCCCGCCTGCCTGCACTGGAAAACCAGGCGCGTGTACTCGGCCCCCACGTCAGGGCGTCTCCACCTGCCGCTCCTTCTGCCGCTCCTTCCGCGGCTCCCTCGCCTGCTTGGTGAGGTGTCCGCCACCATCCTTTTGAAGTTCCAAGCCCGGTATCACCTGCCTTCTTCCCACCTTCTGACCTGTTGTGTTGGGCTGGTTTGCTTATTGTCTGTCTCCCCTGCAACCCTGACTCTGTAAGCACAGGCACCTTTGTTACCCGATGTGTCCTTGGCACAGCCGCTGGAACAGCACACAGGGCAGAGTGGGCGCTCGGTGCATGTGGAACCAATGAGGTCTGTGTGAAAAACATCCTGGCCGGGCGCGGTGGCTCACGCCTGTAATCCCAGCACTTTGGGAGGCCAAGGCAGGCGGATCACCTGAGGTCAGGAGTTCAAGACCAGCCTGGCCAACACGGTGAAACCCTGTCTCTACTAAAAATACAAAAATTAGCTGGGCATGGTTGCAGGTGCTTGTAATCCCAGCTACTCGGGAGGCTGACGCAGGAGAATCACTTGAACCCGGGAGGTGGAGGTTGTGGTGAGCCGAGATCACACCACTGCACTCCAGCCTGGGCAACAGAATGAGATTCCACCTCAAAACAACAAACCTGCCCAGGCGCTGGTGCGGGGGAAGCATCCCATCAATTAGAGCTTTAAAACTAAGGATCTGCCGGGCGCGGTGGCTCAAGCCTGTAATCCCAGCACTTTGGGAGGCCGAGACAGGCGGATCACAAGGTCAGGAGATCGAGAGCATCCTGGCTAACACAGTGAAACCCCGTCTCTACTAAAAAAAATACAAAAAACTAGCCGGGTGAGGTGGCGGGCACCTGTAGTCCCAGCTACTCGGGAGGCTGAGGCAGGAGAATGGCATGAACCCGGGAGGCGGAGCTTGCAGTGAGCTGAGATCCGGCCACTGCACTCCAGCCTGGGCGACAGAGCGAGACTCTGTCTCAAAAAAAAAAAAAACAAAAAAAAAAAACTAAGGATCTCTGGAGGCAGGGGCTGGGGAAAGAAGAGAAGGGGGTGTTGATAAGAGGTGAGGTCATTAGGAGCGTTCTGTACTCCCCTCTTCAGTGATCAATAAAAATGATAACTCACATATCAATGTTTACTGAGTGCCGATATCACAGCAAGTACAGAAATCGTCTGGTGTCACTACTTCGGTGTCACCACTGCAACATCCAGCCCAGGTGAGGGTTTCACGTCGTTGCAGAGCAGGAAACTCAGCCTCAGAATGGTCGTCTTGTCTTGCTTGAGGTCTCAAGGCGGGTCAAGGGCGTGGCTCCCAGGCCTCCAATGCCAGAGCTCAGGACCGTCTGGGTCCAGGACAGCTTTGGTGTTGAGTGGGGTGAGAGCTGAGCTCTATCTTGTGGCCCTTTTCCCAGCTGCTAGGAGGTAACTGAGTCCATTGGTGGCTTCTCCCCCTGAGCAGGTTCCTCATGAGGGTGCTGGACTCCTATGGGGATGACTACCGGGCCAGCCAGTTCACCATTGTGCTAGAGGTGAGTGTTGGGTCTCCAGGAGGGTCAGGAACTGGGAGCCCAGGACGCAGCCATCACCTACCTCCCCCTCCTCCCCGCCAGGATGAGGGCAGCCAGGGCACGGATGCTCCCACCCCAGGCAATGCTGAGAATGAGCCTCCAGAGAAAGAGGCACTGTCCCCGCCCAGAAGGACTCCTGCACCCCCGGAACCTGGCAGCCCAGCGCCCGGCGAGGGGCCCAGTGGGCGGAAGAGGCGGCGAGTGCCGCGGGATGGACGCCGAGTGGGAACTGCACTGACTCCAGAGCTGGCTTCAGTGCAGGTGAGGAAGTGGGGGGACTCAAGGGGAGCGACCGGGGCCCCAGAGCTGGCTCCGGTGCAGGTGAGGAGGGGGGGACTCAAGGGGAGGGGCTAGGGCCAGGGCTGGGCTGAGTCAGGTTCAGGGCTCTTGGGTTTTGGTTCTGCACCCTGAGGGGTCCAGGGCTGGGGAAAGTTGAAGAAAGGAGGTAACCAGGATGTGTTGGAGGCCTAGGATCAGGCAGGGAAGTATTTGGAAAAAGTGGGGCAAAGGCTTGGGTGAAAGGAGGCAAAGTTGGAAAGGGAAGGAGGAAGACCTGGAGAAGGAAAAATAGCTAGACAAGGCTAGGAGTAGAGAAGAAGGAAGGATCAAAGGAAGGATCAGAGAAGATGGGGTGGAAGGGAAGGCCCAGTGCGGGGAGGAAAGCCGGAAGAACATCTGGACCCAGGAACACTGGGATTGCTCTGAGGTGTGAGGAGGAAGGTGACTGGCCTAGGAAGACAAGAACGGTGAGGCTGGCCGGGTGCAGTGGCCCATGTCTGTAATCCCAGCACTTTGGGAGGCCTACATGGGGGATCACTTGATGCCAGGAGTTTGAGACTAGCCTGAGCAACATACTGTGACTCCCATCTCTACCAAAAAGAAAAAAACATGTTAGGCATGATTGGCATGTGCCTGTAGTCCCAGCTGCTTGGGAAGCTGAGGTGGGAGGGTCACTTGAGCCTGGGAGGCAGAGGCTGCAGTGAACTGTGATGGCACCACTGCACTCCAGACCCTGTCTCTTTAAAAATCAAAACAAAACAAAAACAAAAATGGTGAAGCTGATGGGATTTTCTGGATTCTCAGGCCTATTAACACCTTGTTCCTTCTCTCCTGCAGATTAAGGTCGAGGAAGACTTTGGCTTTGAAGCAGATGAGGCCCTGGATTCCAGCTGGGTTTCTCGGGGTCCAGATAAACTGCTGCCCTACCCAACTCTGGCCAGCCCAGCCTCTGACTGACCCATGCCCAATAAACTGAGCCCACACTCACCCTGGCCACCGTCTACTTGTTCCCACCTCTGATCACACACATGCCACGCTCTGGAGTTGGTGTTCACATTTTTATTGGGAGCCGTGGGAGGGGCCGCCTCTGTCAGTGAAGGTGCTCACAGTTTCTTAAGCCACTCCAGGCTGGGGCCCTGAGGGTCCTGGGGGTGGCTGGGCACGTCCGGCATGTTCCCATCATCACGGACGGGCACTGTGGGACAGGAGGTGGGCCACTGAGACCAGCATGTCTCCAGAGTCCTGGAGAGAAGAGCTGGTCTGTCGCTTTATGTTCAGAGAGGGAAGGGGGACCCCAGGGCTGAGAGGAGGGGAAGGGTCAGAGAATCAGTGATGCAGAAAGAGGCAGGAAATACAGAGACTGAGAGACATGGAAAACCAGAGAGAGAGAGAGAGCGAGCTAGGGTCGAAAGAGATGGGGAAACAGGACAGAAACCTGAAAAGATGGAGACAGAAAACAACACAGATGGGAACCCAGAAAGGTAATAGAAACTCGAAGCACAAACACAGAATAGGATACGAATTATATCTCAATTCTTAAAAAATGGAACGGGGGGAATCCAGGCACCACTGCTGAATCTCTGATGCCTGCTCAGGAAACAGCTGCCCGTAACTGCCCCTACCCCAGCACAGGGAGGCTGGGCCCATCCCAGGGATCCCTGCCGGGCCCCTACTCACCTGGGTAGTTGTAGGGCGTGGCCTCGTTGATCATGATGGAGTACTTGACGTAGGGGCTGAATGTGGGCATAATTATAGCTGTGGAGAGACACAGGGGTGAGCCCCAGGGGAAGGTGGCTCTGAGGAGAGGGAAAGAGAATCTGAGCCTTGGCAAAGATAAACTGCAAAGCGGGAGGGCAGCGGGGAGGGCCTCCAGGAGGATCCTTGGTACCCTGAGATCCCTACTTATAGACAGGAGGGCTTAAAACTCTTTCGGGGGGTTAAGTGGAGGTAGGGGTGGGAGTCTAACACTCACAGATACATGGGGCCTAGAGGAGGAAGCACTGGGGTTGGTCGTGGAATGAGTACGTTTTGAGTGTAGGGGTCATCATGGAGCATCCTGTGGGTAGTGTCATGGGACTATTCTGGAGAAATTAAGACTGTTACACATTTGGCCAGGCACAGTGGCTCATGCCTGTAATCGCAGCACTTTGGGAGGCAAAGGTGGGCAGATCACCTGAGGTCAGGAGTACACGACCAGCCTGGACAACATGATGAATCCCCATCTCTACTAAAGATACAAAAATTAGCCAGGCATGGCGGCAGGAGCCTGTAATCTCAGCTCCTCAGCAGGCTGAGGCAGGAGAATCCCTTGAGCCTGGGAGGCAGAGGTTGCAGTGAGCCCACATTGTGCCACTGCACTCCAGCCTGGGCAACAGAGACTCTGTCGCAAAAAAAAAAAAAAAAACTGTTACAAACTGGAGAAGAAAGGTTTGGACAAACAACAGTCACTGACAAGTCACAGTCTATCTAGGGTGGGAGCCAGGAGTCCCGGGGGATGGGGTACAGTGCATAAGAAGAATGTTCTAGGCCAGCACTGTCTGACAGATGGTAAGACCCAGGTATATAATTTTATATCTTTTAGTAGCCACAGTAAAAATGAGATATAGATGAAACAAATTTTAAGAAACATACTTGGCTGGGTGAGGTGGCTAACGCCTGTAATCCCAGGATTTTAGGAGGCTGAGGTGGGTGGATCACCTGAGGTCAGGAGTTCGAGACCAGCCTGACCAATGTGATGAAACCCTGTCTCTACTAAAAATACAAAAAATTAGCTGGTGTAGTGGCGTGCACCTGTAATCCCAGCTACCCAGGAGGCTGAGACAGGAGAATCGCTTGACCCCGGGAGGCAGAGGTTGCAGTGAGTTGAGATCAGGCCATTGCACTCCAGCCTAGACGAAAGTAAAACTCCGTCTCAAAAAACAAAAACAGACCAAAAAAAACCATGGTATATCCAAACATCACTTCAACATGTAATCAACAAAAGACGATTGGTAGTTTACACACTTAGTTATACTAAGTGTTTGAAATCCAGTATGTCTTATACCACCTCAATGCATACCAGCCTCATTTCAAGTGCTCAGTGGCCAGGTGTGGCTGGTGGCTGCCAGATCGAACAAGTGTTCAGAACCTTACCTAGTGCCCGGCTGGTGGACCAACAGTACTGACAAGACCTGGCAACTCTTCAAAAATGCAGAATCCCATGCCCCACCCCAGACCTACAGAATCGAGAACCCACAGTTTGGCCGGGCGCAGTGGCTCACTCCAGTAATCCCAGTACTTTGGGAAAGCAGATCACTTGCGGTCAGGAGTTCAAGACCAGCCTGAACAACATGGTGAAACTTCATCTCTACTAAAAACACAAAAATTAGCCAGGCGTGGTGGTACTTGCCATCCCTGTAATCCCAGGGGTGAGCAGTGGCTCACCCAGCACTTTGGGAAGCCGAGGAGGGCGGATCACGAGGTCAGGAGATCGAGAACATCCTGGCTAACATGGCGAAACCCTGTCTGTCTCTTCTAAAAATACAAAAGAATTAGCCGGGCGTGGTGGTGGGCGCCTGTAGTCCCAGCTACTCGAGACGCTGAGGCAGGGGAATCCCTTGAACCCGGGAGGCTGAGTTTGCAGTGAGCTGGGATCGCGTCACTGCACTTCAGCCTGGGTGACAGGGCGAGACTCTGTCTCCAAAAAAAAACCAAACAAACAAAAAGGCCCCATCCGTGCAGGGACTGCGGTGCTAATTAAGGTGTAAGCAGCACAGTTCCAGGGCAGAGGGCTGAGGTTTTCAATCAGCAAGACGACACATTAGGATCATAGGGGGATTTTCACAAGACACAGATTTCCCAGCCCCACCACCAACCAAACCAACTCAATTCAGAATGTGGGAGAGGGGAGATGAAAGGGAGAAGGAGGATCTGGACTTTATTTTTGGTGCTCAGGTGTTGCTAATGCATAAGCAGGATTGAGAACGTCTCATTTAGAGGGGTTAAGAGCGTATTGGGTAGGGGGAGAGGAATGCGGGGGGCGGTGGAGTCGTTATAATGGGTATGGGGATAGACAAGGGGATGTCGCGGGGGTGCAGACACACTGGAGGGGAGCCGAGGGAGGCGACAGGGCTTTAGAGGTACAAGATGGAGGGATGTAGGGGGACGGGGGTGGACGATGCAAGTTTGCGCCTGAAGCACTCACGCACCGAGGCCCCCGATGACAAAGGACGCGACCAGCACTGGCTCCTTGTCCCAGGCATTCTTGAGGAAGGCGCCGAGTCCTGAAGGGGTGGCGAGGAGAGTCACCCCTGCAAGTGGCTGCCCCCCGTGACCTCTAACCCTCTCGTGCCACCCCTGCCCTGGAGGAGCCCCCTCGTGACTTCTGCGTCCCCCTCCAGCACGGACCCCATCGCCTCCACCACTGCCCTGCCGCACCTCAGTCCCAGGACCGCCCGGAGGTTCCCGGTACCACCGAGCCCCGCGCGCCACCGGCACTTACTCGCAGCCATCTTGGTCTCGGCGGCGACACCGGCGAGGACGCGGAGCACTCTGGGAGTTGTGGTCCCTACGCGCGAGAAACTCCCACCCCCCCCCCCCCCCCCCGGGTTGCGCGTGCGCCCTGGAGCAGAAGTGGAGGAAAAAGCCAGGACGCGGAGCACTCTGGGAGTTGTGGTCCCTCCGTGCAAGGTACCGCTTTCGGAGTCTGCGCGTGCGCACTAGCGCAGAACAAAGATCGAGCAGCAGAGGTAAAGGAAGTAGTGCCAAGAGCAAGCGCAAGCCTGACTTTGCGGACCTGCGTGGAATCTCCTTAGTCTCTGCCTAGAAGTCGCTCCGGGGTGACTAGTCCTCCTACTGAGACCACCTAAGGCGGAACAAAATAATCCTCATTTTATAGTTTATGTATGAAAGCCCATTTTACAGATGAAGAAACTGAGCCCGGGAGAAGGTGAATGACTAACCTTTCCTTCGAGGTCTCAGCTCAACATCAGCTCGTCCTGGAAGCGCTAGGTCTCATCCCAGATGGGTTAGGAGCTTTCTGCGGGCTCTCACAGTGCCCTGTTACCGCCAGTGTAGCTCATATCACTGAAGAAACTGACCTGGTCTGGGTCTGTCAGTCGGACTGGTAGCAGCTGCTTGAGAGCAGTAATGGAGTCTGAGTGCCCTCTGTGCCTGCCGACATCGCACAGCGAGGGTCTGCCACGTAATAGGTGCTAATCTTTTTTTTTTTTTCCTGAGACTGAGTCGCCCAGGCTGGAGTGCACTGGCACGATCTCGGCTCACAGCAACCTCCGCCTCCGGGGTTCAAGCGATTCTCCTGCCTCAGCCTCCTGAGTAGCTGGGATTACAGGCGCGCGCCTCCACACCAGGCTAATTTTTCTATTTTTAGTAAAGACGGGGTTTCTCCATGTTGGTCAGGCTGGTCTCCAACTTCCCGACCTCAGGTGATCCGCCCGCCTTGGCCTCCCAAAGTGCTGGGATTACAGGCGTGAGCCACCGCGCCCGGCCTATAGGTGCTAATTTTAATCAATCAATCAATCAATCACAGTATCACAGCAAGAGCCTGGCACATAATAGGTGCTAATTTTTATCTGTCAACCAATCTATCGATCAATTAATCACAGCAAGGGCCTGGCACGTAATTGGTGTTAATTTTTATCTATCAATCAATCACACAAGGGCCTGGCACTTAACAGGTGCTAATTTTTATCTATCTATCTATCATAGCAAAGGCCTGGCACATAATAGATGCTAATTTTTATCTATCTGTCTATCTATCACAGCAAGGGCCTGGCACATAATAGATGCTAAATTTTTTTCTCTTTTTTTCTTTCTTTCAATCACAGCAAGGGTCTGGCACATAATAGGTGCTAATTTTTTTCTATCAATCAATCACAGCAAGAGTCTGGCACATAATAGGTTCTTTTTTTAAAAACAGATATCTTTCTGTCTGTCTGTCTGTATTTGAAGACATGGTCTCACTCTATCACCCAGGCTGGAGTGTGGTGGCACAATTTATTTATTTTTTAGACAGGGTCTCGCCCAAGCTGCTCTTGAACTCTTGGGCTCAAGCGATACTCCTGCCTCCGCCTCCCGACTGGTATTTGTTTCTAGAGTTAAATTAATGAACACCACAGGTTATGACTGAGCCCCCTGCTAACCTTTTCCACAGCGCTATAGGGCTATGACACAGTCACCCACAGGCCCCCACCTCGATCCTCTCTTCCCTAAACGACGATCTGGGTCTGGCTTTCTGATGTTTCCTCATTTCCTGGGAGGGGAGAGGATGCAACCAAGCCCTGATTCCAGCTCCAGCAGATATCTGCCTACCATGGCCCTGGTGCTGATCCTCCAGCTGCTGACCCTCTGTGAGCCGCCCCTTCCTTCTCCCTGGGTTCCTGGATGGGGTGGGGGGCAGAAAGAGAGAGAGAATGGAGATCTAGACACCCTGCAGGGGGACCAGGCAGCACTAGCTGGAGCTTTGGGATTCTAGGTTCAAATAAAGAACAGGACTGGGGCCCAGACCCCTGGGTCCTAAAGCAAGGGAACACAGATTCTCGAAAGAGGAAGGAGGCGGGGACAGGTATCTCTGGATCTTGAGGCAGGAAGAGGATAGGGGACAGGGAGGACGCCTAGATTCTCATACGGGAGGGGGATGGAAGCCAGGACTCCTGATTCCCTGGGAAAAGGGGGCTGGGAACAGGGCTCTTAGCTCCTGAGAGAAGACGGAAATGGGGACCCAGATTCCTGAACCCAGGAGAGGAGAAGCTCTGCCCCCTGGAAAGGTGGAGTTCAAGGGCCTGAACTCGGGTGCCCAGGCCAGAGGGGTCCGCGTTCAGACTTCTTCAGTAGGTGGGCAATGGAAGTCCGAATTTCTGTCTACGGAGACAGGAGGAGGGAGGGATAAGATTCTCATTTCCCAGAGGAGAGAGGAGCTGGGGACTCAGATTCTGGGGCTACCAGTGAGATGGGGCTGGCCACAAAGGGCTTTGAAAGGAACTCGCTGTCAGGCACAGTGGCTCACGCCTGTAATCCCAGCACTTTGGGAGGCTGAGGCGGGCGGATCACCTGAGGACAGGAGTTCAAGAACAGCCTGACCAACATGGCAAAACTCTGTCTCTACTAAAAATACAAAAATTAGCCTAGTGTGGTGGCGGGCACCTGTAGTCCTGGCTACTAGGGAGGCTGAGGCAGAAGAATCGCTTGAACCTGGGAGGCAGAGGTTGCAGTGAGCTGAGATCACACCACTACACTCCAGCCTGAGCAACAGAGCAAGACTCTGTCTCAGACAAAAAAAAAAAAAAGGAACTAGTCCCTCAACCTTCTACAGGGCCTCTGTGTCACACGGACATTACTCCATCTGGTGAGTAGCTGCCCCATCCACTCTCCTTTATGTCGCTGACACCCCTTTTCCAACTACTCAGATTTTATTTTGGTGCCCAATCCCATCCCAGAAGTCCTTATTTTCCTCCCTCCCTCCCTCCATTCCTTCCTTCTTTTCTCATTCCCCTTAGTGGTCATTATAGGTGAGTACTGAAGAGCAGGAACTTCTGAGGCAGAGGCCTCAGTTTCACCATCGTATTCATTTATACGACTTTGAACAAGCCACAGCTTGCTAAGACTCCATTTCCTTCTCTGTAAAATGGGCCGCTGTGAAATTTTATCAAATCATATGTGCAAAACCCTGAGCCTGGCACAGTGCAGGGCTTAAGAAATAGGATCTTGGACCGGGCACAGTAGCTCATGTCTGTAATCCCAGCACTTTGGGAGGCCGAGGCGGGCGGATCATGAAGTCAGATCGAGACTATCCCGGCTAACATGGTGAAACCCCATCTCTACTAAAAATCGAAAAAAAAAAAAAAAAAAAATTAGCCGGACATGGTGGGACGCGTCTGTAATCCCAGTTACTCAGGAGGCTGAGGCAGGAGAATCGCTTGAACCTGGGAGGCGGAGGTTGCAGTGAGCCGAGATCGTGCCACTGCACTCCAGCCTGGGCGACAGGGCGAGACTCCGTCTCAAAAACAAAAAAACAAACAAAAACCTCTTGGAGATATTTCAATGTCACTATAGCTATTTCTACCTTTTTATTTTATTTTATTTTATTTATTTATTTTGAGATGAGTCTCTGTCGCCCAGGTTGGAGTGCAGTGGTACGATCTCAGCTCACTGCAAACACCTCCTGGGTTCAAGGGATTCTCCTGCCTCAGCCTCCCGAGTAGCTGGGACTACAGGCATGCACCACAGTGCCCAGATAATTTTTGTATTTTTAGTAGAGACAGGGTTTCACCATGTTGGCCAGGCTGGTCTGGAACTCCTGACCTCAGGTGATCCCTCTGCCTTGGCCTCCCAAAGTGCTGGGATTACAAACATGAGCCCCCTCACCTGACCCTTATTTTTATTTATTTATTTATTTTTAAAGACGCTTCATTCTGTCACCCAGGCTGGAGTGCAGTGGCTCTATCATAGCTCATTGCAGCTTCGAACTCCTGGGCTCAGGCAATCCTCCAGCCTCAGCCTCCAAAAGTGCACGTCATCATGGAGTTCTCACTCTGCTGCTCAGGCTGCAGTGCAGTGGCATGATCTTGGCTAACTGCAACCTCCGCCTCTAGGGTTCAAGCAATTCTCCTGCTCAGCCTCCCAAACAGCTGGGACTACAAGCTAGCACCACCACACCCGACTAATTTTTGTGTTTTTAGTTGAGACAGGATTTCACCATGCTGGCCAGGCTGGTCTTGAACTCCTGACCTCAGGTGATCCACCCACCTTGGCCTCCCAAAGCGCTGGGATTACAGCCATAAGCCACCACACCTGGCAGCCTTCCTATACTCTTGTGTGATTTGTGAATAAGTGATGTCTGCCAGTACTGTCATTTGTCCTCCAGTTTTGTCTTTTAGCATACACAACTTAAGAAATTTGAAGTGGTCAAATTAATTAATCTTCCATAGAACTTCTTATTTTATATTTTAAGAAGCCTTCCTTGCCCCAAGACAAATATATTTTCCTATAGTTTTTTGAATAATTTTATAGTTAAAAAAATGAAACACAGGTAGGTCTTTAATTAATCTGAAAGTTGTTTTGGGAAATGGTGTGAGGTAGGGATCCAACATTTTTTTTTCTTCCAAATAGTAAGTTTTGGCAACTCTTGAAATACTATATTGCAAATATTCTGGAAAATTATTTAAAATTAGAGTTCTGGCTGGGTGTGGTGGCTCACACCCGTAATCCCAGAACTTTGGGAGGCCAAGGTGAGAGGATTGCTTGAGGCTGGTAGTTTAAGACCAGCCTGGGCAACATAGGGAGACATCCCCATCTCATTACTTTAAAAAAAAAAAAAAAAAAAAATTACAGAGTTCTGGGACCTGACTACTGTGTTTACAAACTGTGGAGTAAAGCTCAGAAGTTTCTGTCCTGCCCCTCTGATTTGCACCTGGTTTTAACAAGCCGTGATTGTAGTCTAGTCTCTCCCTGATTTTACAAACAGGAAACTGAGACTGAGAAAGAGGCAGTAATCGTTCAAGGTGATTTTCCTCCTTCCCCAACTTCCCTGTCATCTTCTGGGGCTCCCAGGAGGCCCGAGGACCCAGGCAGCCCCGTTTATTCAGTCCCCCCAGCTTTATACCCCAAGCCATGGCTGGGAGCTCAGCCGGCTACAGTTGTGACCCCTGGGGTCAATGTGACCTTGAGGTGCCGGGCACCCCAACCCGCCTGGAGATTTGGACTTTTCAAGCTTGGAGAGATTGGTCCCCCTCTCTTCCGGGATGTGTCCTCCGAGCTGGCAGAATTCTTTCTGGAGGAGGTGACTCCAGCCCAAGGGGGAAGTTACCACTGCTGCTACCGGAGGCCAGACTGGAGGCCGGGTGTCTGGTCCCAGCCCAGCGATCCCCTGGAGCTGCTGGTGACAGGTGAGGTCCTGGGGTCAGGGAGGAGAAGCGGGTGGAACAAGGGAGATGGGGGAGGGACAGAGAGATACAGGTAAAGAGAGAGCGAGGCAGGCAAACTGACAGATTCACAGACACAAGAAGAAAGACACAGAGATACTGGGGGAGAGAGGGGGCGGGGCAGACAGAAAGAGAGAGAGAGGTAGAGTGAGGGGAGAGAGAAAGAGACAGAGGCAGAAGGAGAAAGAGAGGCAGAGAGAAAGAGAGACCGAGGCAGAGAGAGAGACAAAGAGAAAGAGACAGAGGCAGAGAGAGTAAGAGAGAGACAGGCAGAGAGAAAGAGAGAGACAGGCAGAGAGAAAGAGAGAGACAGGCAGAGAGAGAGAGAGACAGGCAGAGAGAAAGAGAGAGACAGGCAAAGAGAAAGAGAGAGACAGGCAGAGAGAAAGAGGGAGACAGGCAGAGAGAGAGAGACAGGCAGAGAGAAAGAGACAGGCAGAGAGAAAGAGAGAGACAGGCAGAGAAAGAGAGACAGGCAGAGAGAAAGAGAGAGACAGGCAAAGAGAAAGAGAGAGACAGGCAGAGAGAAAGAGGGAGACAGGCAGAGAGAGAGACAGGCAGAGAGAAAGAAAGAGACAGGCAGAGAGAAAGAGAGAGACAGGCAGAGAAAGAGAGACAGGCAGAGAGAAAGAGAGAGACAGGCAGAGAGAAAGAGAGAGACAGGCAGAGAGAGAGAGAGACAGGCAGAGAGGAAGAGAGAGATGGGCAGAGAGGAAGAGAGAGACAGGCAGAGAGAGAGAGAGACAGGCAGAGAGAAAGAGACAGGCAGAGAGAAAGAGAGACAGGCAGAGAGAGGAAGAAAGAGACAGGCAGAGAGGAAGAGAGAGACAGGCAGAGAGAAAGAGAGACAGGCAGAGAGAAAGAGAGAGACAGGCGCAGAGAGAGAGAGACAGGCAGAGAGGAAGAGAGAGACAGGCAGAGAGGAAGAGAGACAGGCAGAGAGAGAGAGACAGGCAGAGAGAGGAAGAAAGAGACAGGCAGAGAGAAAGAGAGAGACAGGCAGAGAGAAAGAGAGAGACAGGCAGAGAGAAAGAGAGAGACAGGCAAAGAGAGAGACAGGCAGAGAGAGAGAGACAGGCAGAGAGAAAGAGAGACAGGCAGAGAGAAAGAGAGACAGGCAGAGAGAGGAAGAAAGAGGCAGAGAGAAAGAGAGACAGGCAGAGAGAAAGAGACAGGCAGAGAGAGAGAGACAGGCAGAGAGGAAGAGAGAGAGAGAGACAGGCAGAGAGAAAGAGACAGGCAGAGAGAAAGAGAGAGGCAGAGAGAAAGAGAGAGACAGGCAGAGAGAAAAAGGGAGACAGGCAGAGAGAAAGAGACAGGCAGAGAGAAAGAGAGACAGGCAGAGAGAGGAAGAAAGAGACAGGCAGAGAGAAAGAGAGACAGGCAGAGAGAAAGAGAGAGACAGGCAGAGAGAAAGAGACAGGCAGAAAGAAAGAGACAGGCAGAGAGAGAGAGAGAGACAGGCAGAGAGAAAGAGACAGGCAGAGAGAAAGAGAGAGACAGGCAGAGAGAAAGAGAGAGACAGGCAGAGAGAGAGAGACAGGCAGAGAGAGAGAGACAGGCAGAGAGAGAGAAAGAGACAGGCAGAGAGAAAGAGACAGGCAGAGAGAAAGAGAGAGACAGGCAGAGAGAGAGAGACAGGCAGAGAGAGAGAGAGACAGGCAGAGAGAAAGAGAGAGACAGGCAGAGAGAAAGAGAGAGACAGGCAGAGAGAAAGAGAGAGACAGGCAGAGAGAAAGAGACAGGCAGAAAGAAAGAGACAGGCAGAGAGAGAGAGAGAGACAGGCAGAGAGAAAGAGACAGGCAGAGAGAAAGAGAGAGACAGGCAGAGAGAAAGAGAGAGACAGGCAGAGAGAAAGAGACAGGCAGAAAGAAAGAGACAGGCAGAGAGAGAGAGAGAGACAGGCAGAGAGAAAGAGACAGGCAGAGAGAAAGAGAGAGACAGGCAGAGAGAAAGAGAGAGACAGGCAGAGAGAGAGAGACAGGCAGAGAGAGAGAGACAGGCAGAGAGAGAGAGAGAGACAGGCAGAGAGAAAGAGACAGGCAGAGAGAAAGAGACAGGCAGAGAGAAAGAGAGAGACAGGCAGAGAGAGAGAGACAGGCAGAGAGAGAGAGAGACAGGCAGAGAGAAAGAGAGAGACAGGCAGAGAGAAAGAGACAGGCAGAGAGAAAGAGACAGGCAGAGAGAAAGAGAGAGACAGGCAGAGAGAGAGAGACAGGCAGAGAGAGAGAGAGACAGGCAGAGAGAAAGAGAGAGACAGGCAGAGAGAAAGAGAGAGACAGGCAGAGAGAAAGAGAGAGACAGGCAGAGAGAAAGAGAGAGACAGGCAGAGAGGGACACAGAGGCAGAAAGAGAAAGAGAGAGACAGGCAGAGAGAAAGAGAGAGACAGGCAGAGAGGGACACAGAGGCAGAAAGAGAAAGAGAGCGAGCGAGCGGAAGGCGCTCACGCGGCCCCCGACTCTCACCCGGTCTCCGCAGAGCAGCTGCCGCGGCCGTCGCTGGTGGCGCTGCCCGGGCCGGTGGTGGCTCCCGGCGCCAACGTAAGCCTGCGCTGCGCCGGCCGCCTGCGGAACATGAGCTTCGTGCTGTACCGCGAGGGCGTGGCGGCCCCGCTGCAGTACCGCGACTCCGCGCGGCCCTGGGCTGACTTCCCGCTGCTGGGCGCCCGCGCTCCCGGCACCTACAGCTGCTACTACCACACGCCCTCCGCGCCCTACGTGCTGTCGCAGCGCAGCGAGGCGCTGGTCATCAGCTGGGAAGGTGAGGGTCCTGCCGCCGGCCCGTCTCCCCAGCCCCAGGAATACAGGTCCCAGCCCCTCCTCCCTCAGACCCGGAGTCCAGACCCCCAGCCCCTCCTCCCTCAGACCCGGGAGTCCAGGCCCAGCGCCTCCTCCCTCAGACCCGGGAGTCCAGACCCCCGGCCCCTCCTCCCTCAGACCCAGGAGTCCAGGCCCAGCGCCTCCTCCCTCAGACCCGGGAGTCCAGGCCCCCGGCCCCTCCTCCCTCAGACCCGGGAGTCCAGACCCCCAGCCCCTCCTCCCTCAGACCCGGGAGTCCAGGCCCCAGACCCTCCTCCCTCAGACCCAGGAGTTGAAACCTCCATCGACTCCCCCTCAACTTTGAGACTGAGGAGTCAGGTCCCCAAGTCCACCCCAGGGCTGGAAACCTGGAGTTCAGGGCCCAGACTTCGGAATCCGGGAGCTGACGACCCGTCTCTCCCGGCCCCGCCCGCAGACTCTAGCTCCTCCGACTACACTCGGGGGAACCTTGTCCGCCTGGGGCTGGCCGGTCTGGTCCTCATCTCCCTGGGCGCACTGGTCACTTTTGACTGGCGCAGCCAGAGCCGTGCTCCTGCTGGTGTCCGCCCTTGAGCCCCAGGGGCACTGCAACGCGAGAAGACTTCCAACCTGAGTGATGGAGAGGCTGGGACCCTGGGCTGGATCGTCCTTTCCTGCAGCCCCGCAGCCCTGCTGGCTGAGCCCCGAGGAACTGCCCTTCGGACACCCCTGTGCCCTGTGCTGTGGCTTCTTTCCGGGCCTTTCCCAACGAGTAGCTGAGTGGAAGACGCGATCAGTGGTTAAGACTTCCAAGCCAGAAGACAGAGGGTTCGAATCCCAGTGCTGCCGTCTACTCACTGTGGTAGTAGTAGCAGCTACAGAGAGGTAGCAGTGAGAGGGGAAGCCAGCTGGACCTCCTGGGTCGAGTGGAGGCTTGGAGAACTTTTCTGTCTTACAAGAGGATTGTAAAATGGACCAATCAGCAGGACATGGGCGGGGACAAATAAGGGAATAAAAGCTAGCCAGCATTGGCACCCTGCTCGGGTCCCCTTCCAGGCTGTGAAAGCTGTGTTCTCTTGCTCTTCACAATAAATTTTGCTGCTGCTCACTCTTGGGTCCATGCCATCTTTAAGAGCTGTGACACTCACCGCGAAGGTCTGGGGCTGCATTCTTGAAGTCAGCTAGACCACAAACCCACTGGAAGGAACCAACTCCGGACGCGGTGGCAGCATTGAGAAAGCGCCCTTCCCAACTCTCTCTCGCCTGGACGGTGAAATGGATGCACTGATAAAAGCCATTTCATAGGATTGTTGTAGGATTCAGTGGGTAATACATATAAAACATTTAAAACAGTAACTGGCCCGTAGTAAGTGCTCAATGAATGTGAGCTACCCTATTACACCGATTTCTACCAGACTCATTGCCGAAAAGAAGGTCTCACCTTTTTTCCATCAAGCATAATCAAGCACAACTTTTTTTTTTTTTTTTGGAGAGAAGATCTCACTCTATCACCCAGGCTGGAGGGCAGTGGCACGATCTCGGTTCACTGCAACCTCCGCCTCCTGGGTTCAAGTGATTCTCGTGCCTCAGCCTCCTGAGTAGCTGGGATTACAGGTGTACACCACCACGCCCAGCTAAGTTTTGTATTTTTTTTTTTTTTTTTTTTTGAGACGGAGTCTTGCTCTGTCGCCCAGGCTGGAGTGCAGTGGCCGGATCTCGGCTCACTGCAAGCTCCGCCTCCCGGGTTCACGCCATTCTCCTGGCTCAGCCTCCCGAGTAGCTGGGACTACAGGCGCCCGCCACCTCGCCCGGCTATTTTTTTGTATTTTTTAGTAGAGACGGGGTTTCACCGTGTTCGCCAGGATGGTCTCCATCTCCTAACCTCGTGATCCACCCGTCTCGGCCTCCCAAAGTGCTGGGATTACAGGCTTGAGCCACTGCGCCCGGCCTAAGTTTTGTATTTTTAATAGAGATGGAGTTTAGCCATATTGGCCAGGGTGGTCTCAAACTCCTGACCTCAAGTGATCCACCGGCCTCGGCCTCCCCAAGTGCTGGGATTACAGGCCTGAGCCACCGCGCTCCTTCACTTTGCCTTTCCTTGCCTTGACTGGGCCTTACTCTTTTGCCCAGGCTAGATTGCAGTGGCATGATCAAGGCTCACTGCTGCATCGACCTCCCAGGCTTAAGTGGTCTCCCCACCTCAGCCTCCCAAGTAGCTAGAACCACAGGTGCAGGCCACGATACCTGGCTGATTTATTATTAGTAGTAGTAGTAGCAGCAGCAGTAGAGGTCTCTCTATGTTGGCCAGGCTGATTTCCAACTCCTGAGGTCAAATGATCCTCCCGCCTCTGCCTCCTGAAGTGTGGGGATTATAGGCATGAGCCATCCAGACAGGTTCATTTCCCCTTTTCTTGACTTGTGCCCCCATTTTGGTGGAGCACACACCTTCTTCTATTTGTATTGTTTTTCAACTTTGCCTTCCCCTTTTCCCACTTTATGGAGAAGACAGTGACTTCTAATGCTTGGACAGCCCAGCTGTACCATGCTGGGCAAACTGGAGCAGTGTACAGACCCTTCTGAGTTTCCATCCAAGAAAGGGAACACCACAAATATCTACCTTGTCCGTTCTAGAGAGGAACCAAGCAACTTGTCCCCAACACAGGAAGAAAAATAAGAAAACCTTAGATCAGCGGCTATAACTCCTCTGACCCCAACCCCTTTTTGGTTTTTGTTATTTTTGAGATAGAGTTTCCCTCTTTCTCCCAGGTTGGAGTGCAGTGGCACGATCTTGGCTCACTGCAACCTCTGCCTCCTGGGTTCAAGGATTCTCCTGCCTCAGCCTCCCCAAGCAGCTGGGATTACAGGCACCTGCCACCACCCCTGGCTAATTTTTTGTATTTTTAGTAGAGATGGGGTTTCACCATGCGGGCCAGGCTGGTCTGGAACTCCTAATCTCAAGTGATCTGCCCACCTCTGCCTCCCAAAGTGCTGAGACTACAGGTGTGAGCCACCGCGCCTGGCCTGAAGCAATATTCACTTCTATGTGGATGCACATTGATATATTTTATCTTATTAAAAATGCTTGTCTTGGCCGGGCGTGGTGGCTCAAGCCTGTAATCCCAGCACTTTGGGAGGCCGAGACGGGCGGATTACGAGGTCAGGAGATCGAGACCATCCTGGCTAACACAGTGAAACCCCGTCTCTACTAAAAAATACAAAAAATTAGCTGGGCGACGTGGCGGGCGCCTGTAGTCCCAGCTACTCGGGAGGCTGAGGCAGGAGAATGGCATAAACCCAGGAGGCGGAGCTTGCAGTGAGCTGAGATCCGGCCACTGCACTCCAGCCTGGGCGGCAGAGCGAGACTCTGTCTCAAAAAAAAAAAAAAAAAAATGCTTGTCTTGACTCACTTCATTGATTTAATGACCTTGCTGCCTAACACATGTAAATGATTTGGGGAGGAATAAGCAGTATTTGTTGGTGTGCTCTTTTGTTTCAGAGACTAAACTAACTCAGATCTTTTTTTTTTTTTTTTTGAGACAGAGTTTTGCTCTCGTTGCCCAGGCTGGAGTGCAATGGCACGATCTCGGCTCACCGCAACCTCTGCCTCCTGGGTTCAAGTGATTCTTCTGCCTCAGCCTCCCGAGTAGCTAGGATTACAGGCATGCGCCACCATGCCCAGCTAATTTTGTATTTGTAGTACAGACAGGGTTTCTCCATGTTGATCAGGCTGGTCTTGAACTCCCGACCTCAGGTGATCCACCCGCCTCGGCCTCCCAAAGTGCTAGGATTACAGGCGTGAGCCACTGCGCCCGGCCCTAACTCAGATCTTATATAAAGATTAGGAAATTCATTAGGCTGGTGCAAAAGTAATTGTGGTGGAACTTAGTCTCATGGCCAGGCCTAGCCACTATGGAAATATGGTCTCTAGCCTGTGCCCTTCTAAAAATGAGGGTGGGAGGGGGTGGGATAGGTGCAGTGGCTCACTCTTAACAATCCCAGCACTTTGGGAGGCTGAGGGAGGAGGATAGCTTGAGGACAGGAGTTTGAGACTCCCTTCTCTATTAAAAACAAAAACAAAAATAGGCCAGGCCCGGTGGCTCATGCCTATAATCCCAGCACTTTGGGAGGCTAAGGCAGGCAGATCACCTGAGGTCAGGAGTTGGAGACCAGCCTGGCCAATATAGTGAAACCCTGACTCTACTAAAAATGCAAAAATTTGCTGGGCATGGTAGTGGGCGCCTGTAATCCCAGCTACTCGGGAGGCTAAGGCAGGAGAATCACTTGAACCCAGGAGGCAGAGGTTGCAGTGAGCTGATATTGCGCCATTGCACTCCAGCCTGGGCGACAGAGTGAGACTCTGTCTAAAAAAACCCAAAAAGAAACGTTTAATGATTTTTCTTCTCTCCAGGGGAAAATATGGAAGTAAAATGTTCAGTTGAAACAGGACCTATCTGAAGATCGTGTGTCCTCTGCTGATTTTAAATAGCCATGGAAAGTTAATGCCACCGCAAGGGGGCAGCCCTGCCCTGGCGCTCTGGAAACCTGGTATTTATCCACGCAATCAGAGGCTTGAACCACAGCTAAGCTGAGTCTTGGCGGGACCTCTTCTGATCCTCCGGGCACACAAGAGGATTGGGGGCTGGGGAGGAGCTGCTTCAAGGGCACCTCCCTTTTACCTCCTGTGATATCGTGATATAGTAAGAAATATGTATTTGGTCTTCAGCTCTGGTTCCAAAGACACCCTTCTCACCCCATCACTCTGGAATTTCCAAAAACCCTTGGTGAGAAGGGTGTCTTTTGTTATTTATAAGGAACCTCTTTTCTCCCTTCCTTCCCTCCTTCCTTCCTTCCTCCTTTCCTTTCCTTTCCTTTCCTTTCCTTCCTTCCTCTCGTTCTCTCTCTCTTTCTCTCTTTCTTTCTCTTTCTTTCTTTCTTTCTCTTTCTTTCTCTCTTTTCTTCTTTCTCTCACTGTTCCCTTTCTCTCCCTTTCCTTTCCTTTCTCTCCCTTCCCCTCCCCTCCCCCTCCCTTTCCTTTCCTTTCTTTTCCTTTTCTTACCTTCCTTTCCTTCTTTCCTCTAATCCCAGCACTTTGGGAGGCCAAGGTGGGCAGATCACTTGAGGTCAGGAGTTTCAGACCAGTCTGGCCAACATGGTGAAACCTCGTCTCTACTAAAAATACAAAAATTAGTCGGGCATGGTGGCAGGCACCTGTAGTTCCAGCTACTCTGGAGGCTGAGGCAGGAGAATCGCTTGAACTAGGAGGCAGAGGTTGCGGTGAACTGAGATTGCACCACTGCACTCCAGCCTGGGCTACAGAGTGAGGCTCCATCTCAAGGAAAAATAAATAAAATAAAATAAAATAAAATTAAATTAAAAAAATGTAAAATAAAATAAAATAAAATTTTAAAAATATAAAATAAAATATAAAATAAAATAAAATTTAAAAAATATAAAATAAAATATAAAATAAATAAAAATAAAATTTAAAAAATATAAAATAAAATATAAAATAAAATAAATAAAATAAAATAAAATATCTCCCAAAGAGACAAGTCAGATTAGCCTAAACCCAGGAATAACTACAGGCAGCTTGAGGGTCAAAGGCAAGGTAGGGGCTGGCCAGATCCGATCTCCTTCACTGCCATTTTTTTCTCACTCTCATAGTTTTTGCAAAGGAGGTTTCAATTGCATGGTTGTCAGCTAACATCCTATTCATCCATTTCTTGCTTTCTACCAGTAAAATTGAACTTTATAGGCCTGCTTTGTGCTTTTAAGGCTAACTAGCAAAATTCCAGAGTTTAGCCTTAAAAATTATTTATAATTGGCCAGGTGCGGTGGCTCACGCCTGTAATACCAGCACTTTGGGAGGCTGAGGCAGGCAGATTATGAGGTCAGGAGATCAAGACCATCCTGGCTAACATGGTGAGAAACCCCATCGCTACTGAAAATACAAAGAAACAAACAAAAAAAGCCAGGTGTAGTGGCACACATCTGTAGTCCCAGCTACTCGGGAGGCTGAGGCAGGAGAATCACTTGAACCCGGGAAGCAGAGGTTGCAGTGAGCTGAGATTTTGCCGTTGCACTCCAGCCTGGGTGACAGAGGGAGACTCCATCTAAAAAAAAAAAAAAAAATTCTTTATAATTAATCAAAAGAAGTTTAAGAAATGGATTAAGAAGATCTCTTCTTTGCAGCTGTAGGGGAGGAAAGGGAGCTAGAGAGAGAGAGAGGATTGAGAGAGGAGAAAAAGATATTCCATGCCGTAAAACTAATTCAAGAATGTAGTTTAGGCCAGGCATGGTGGTTCACACCTGTAATCCCAGAATTTTGGGAGGCTGAGGTGGGTGGATCACTTGAGCTCAGAAGTTTGCGACCAGCCTGGCCAACATGGTGAAATGTTGTCTCTACTAAAAATACAAAAATTAACCAGGCATGGTGGCACAACCCTGTAATTTCAGGTACTTGAGGGGGCTGGGGCAGGAGAATCACTTGAACCCAGGAGACAGAGGTTGCAGTGAGTTGAGATCACACCACTGCACTCCAGCCTGGGTGACAGAGTGAGATCGTCTTAAAAAAAAAAACACACACACACACACAGTGGGGGGCGGGGGGCTGGGGAAGGGATAGCATTAGGAGAAATACCTAATGTAAATGATAAGTTGATGGATGCAGCAAACCAGCATGGCACATATATCAAACCTGCACGTTGTACACATGTACACTAGAACTTAAAGTAAAACAAACAAACAGAATGTGGTTTGATAAGGTAACAAACTGAGAATATTCAAAAGGCTCTAAATCTGTTTTATAGTCTTGTGTAGTATGGAGATCTATGGATATTTATTACAGCAGCCAGTGTTCCATTCTCTGGTTGCATAAATCTGTCCTTTGAAGTGTAATTTGCACAAAATAACCTTGTAGGAGTCCGAAGACATTAGAAATTATTGCCAGTATTGCAATCATTATTATGAAGGAGAAACCTTGGTGCCATTTGGTGGTCTTACTTAATATTTTGTTGCCCTAGTAACAATCTTATGACTGACATCTGAATTTCCAAGCAGAATAAATGCTTGTAAACCCGATTCTGTTAAATGAGAAGCTGTGCATTGGTGTGTGTGTCTTAGTCCGTATTCCGTTGCTTAGAACAGAATACTTGAAACGTTGTAAAGAAAAGGAATTTATTTCCTGTAGTTGTGGAGGTTGGGAAGTCCAAGGTGGAGGGGCTGCATCTGGTGAGGGCCTTCTTGCTGTTGGGGCAAGAAGACTCGGGACTCTCTGGAGGGTCCTGAGGTGGCACAAGGCATCACAGGGCAAAGGAGCTGAGCGTGCTACTCAAGTCTCTCTTCCTCTTCTGATAAAGCCACCAGTCTCACTCCCAGGGTAACCCATGAATCCATTAACTCACTAATCCATTAATCCATGAATGGATTAGTTCATTCATGAGAAAAGAGTCCTCATGACCCAATCACCTCTTAAAGTCCCCACCTCTCAATACTGCCACATTGGGGATTCAATTTCACCATAAGTTTTTATTTATGTATTTTTTGAGACAACGTCTTGCTATGTCACCCAGGCTGGAGAGCAGTGGCATGATCTCAGCTCACTGTAACCTCCACCTCCCAGGTTCAAGTGATTTTCCTGCCTCAGCCTCCTGAGTAGTTCGTATTACAGGCACGTGCCACCATGCCCGGGTAATTTTTGTATTTTTAGTAGAGACGGGGTTCCATCATGTTGGCCGGTTGGTCTCAAACTCCTGACCTCATGTGATCTGCCCACCTTGGCCTCCCAAAGTGCTGAGATTACAGGTGTGAGCCACCGCACTCAGCTTATTTATCTATTTATTTTTTGAGACAGGGTCTCACTCTGTTGCACAGGCTGGAGTTCAGTGGTGCAGTCACGGCTCACTGCATTGTCAGCTTTCTGGGCTCAGGTGATCCTCCCACTTCAGCCTCCTGAGTAGCTGAGATCACAGGCATGTGCCACCTCACCTGGCTAATTTTTAAATTATTTATAGAGACAGGTCTCCTGATGTTGCCCAGGCTGGTTCAACATGAGTTTTCAAGGGAACAAATATTCAAACCTTAGCAGCAGTTTAAATTATCTTTATCCCACATTTATGATCGGAAAAAAAAAAAATTTAAAGCCCGAGACTCTGCTAGACTTCTTACTTTAAGAAGAGTCTGAAGGTCTTGTTTCATTTCCATTACAATATCTATTAATAGTTCTGACTGAGATAAGAGCCATCCTTCACTTTGACTATTATGAAGAAAGGGGGAAAAGACGTTAAAAAGACACAATTACACAACTGATGATTTTGTTGTAGCTGAGATAAGTGCTGTTAAAGAACATGCAGGGAAGTCTTTGCTAAAGAAAGGATTCTGAAGCTGGTTTCTGAGGGAAGAGTCCAAGTTAGCCAAGCAAAAATGGGGGAAAAACTCCAGATACAGGAAATAGCATTGTTTCAGGGACTGAGATGGGAAGGAGGTTATGTGTTCCAACCGAGTGGTTCTCAAATTTGATGGCACATGAGAATCTCCCAGGAACATTTAAAACACAGAATGAGACACCTAGGCCTCATCCTGTACCCATTATAAAAATTAAAATCAGCTGGGCACGGTGGCTCACACCTGTAATCCCAGCACTTTGGGAGGCCAACACAGGCGGATCACCTGAGGTCAGGAGTTCAAGACCAGCCTGACCAACATGGAGAAACCCCATCTCTACTAAAAAATACAACATTAGCCGGGCGCGGTGGCACACGCCTGTAATCCCAGCTACTCGGGAGACTGAGGCAGGAAAATCGCTTGAACCTGGGAGGTGGATGTTGTGGTGAGCCGAGATTATGCCATTGCACTCCAGCCTGGGCAACAAGAGCAAAACTCCATCTAAAAAAAAAAAAGCCTGTAATCCCAGCACTTTGGGAGGCCATGATGGGCGGATCACGAGGTCAGGAGATGGAGACCATCCTGGCTAACACGGTGAAACCCCGTCTCTACTAAAAACACAAAAAATGAGCCGGGCATGGTGGCAGGCGCCTGTAGTCCCAGCTACTCGGGAGGCTGAGGCAGGAGAATGGCGTGAACCCAGGAGGCGGAGCTTGCAGTGAGCTGAGATCCGGCCACTGCACTCTAGCCTGGGCGACAGAGCGAGACTCCATCTCCAAAAAAAAAAAAAAAAAAAAAAAAAATTTAAAATCTCTGGGGGTAGACTCAGGCACTCAGTAAATATACATATATCTATTTCCATTGACCGTAACACATGGCAGACTAAAGATGGCCCCCAATTCTTTGTCACTGTCCCTATAGAGAGGTAGAGTTTATTTTCCCTCCCCTTGAATCTGGCCTTTCCTTAAGACTGTAGAAGAAGAGACACTGTGTCAGTTCCAGGCTTAGTCTTTAAAGGGACAAACAACTTTTGCCTTCTCTCTCTCTCTCTCTTTTTTTTTTTTCCAGACAGAGTCTCTTTCTGTTGCCCAGGCTGGAGTGCACTGGTGTTATCTCGGCTCACTGCAACCTCTGCCTCCCAGGTTTAAGCAATACTCCTGCCTCGGCCTCCCGAGTAGCTGGGATTACAGGTGTGCACCAACATGCCCGGCTAATTTTTATTTTTAATTTTAGTAGAGACAGGGTTCCGCCTGGCTAATTTTTTTTTTTTTTAGTAGAGATGATGTTTCCTCATGTTGGCCAGGCTGATGTTGAACTCCTGACCTCAAGTGATCCACCCACCTTGGCCTCCCAAAGTGCTGGGATTACAGGCGTGAGCCACTGTGCCCGGCTGCCTTCTCTATTTTAGAAAGCTCTCTTGTGACATCCCCTCTTGAAACCCAGATGCTACCCTCCAAGAAGTCTGAATCAAATGGAGAGGCCATGTGCAGGTACATCATTCAACAGTCCTAGTTGAGCTCTCAACCAACATCCAGCATCAACAGCCAGCCATCTTGGAGATTCCAGCTCAGTTGAGCCCCACTGATGACTGAAGCCCAGGAAGATATCACATTGAGCCGAAGAACTGCTCAACTGAGCCCAGTCATCTCACCAGATCAGGAATGATTAAAAAAAAAAAAAAGATTGTTACCCTAAGTCACTCAGTTTTGGGGTGGTTTGTTACACAGTAATTGGTAATCTATACCCAAGAGAGAATTAAATAATGATGACTTAAAACCAATACCAATTGATTTCTCCCCTATGTAGAATAAATCTAGCGGTCCAGGGCTGGCACAATGACTCTAAAAAGCATTATGGACCTAAGTTACTTGTGGCTCACCCTCCACCATCTTGAACCTCATCTTCATGGTCCAAGATCATGCTAGAGTATCAGTCATCACATCCACATTTTAGGCAGTTAAGTGAAGGAAGGAAAGTGTACTTCATTAAAGAAACTTTTGGAAGCTGTCTACATTTATGCTTATATATCATTGTCCTAGATGAAGACTTACAGCTACATCTATCTGTAAGTGACATTGAAGAAAGTAGCTTTTTTACCTGGGTAGCAATGGGCCCAGCTAAAAATCAGAATTCTCAACAGCAAAAGGATGGCTTTGAGGTAATCATGTAGATTATGTGCAGATAACTACAGGTAAGTCCCCTCCCCCAAGTCTATTTTAAATTTTCTGCTGGAGTATTTTAGAGTAAACCTCAGATATAATATGCTTTCATCTACAAGACTTTTTATTTTGGTAAGATATTCTTTTTTTTTTTTTTTTGAGACGGAGTCTCGCTCTGCCGCCCAGGCTGGAGTGCAGTGGCCGGATCTCAGCTCACTGCAAGCTCCGCCTCCTGGGTTTACGCCATTCTCCTGCCTCAGCCTCCCGAGTAGCTGGGACTACAGGCGCCCGCCACCTCGCCTGTCTAGTTTTTTTGTGTGTGTTTTTTAGTAGAGGCAGGGTTTCACCGTGTTAGCCAGGATGGTCTAGTAAGATATTCTTAAGGTTAGGTGTGATAAACACCTAACAAAGTGAATGACTATTTATTTATTACTATTATTTTTTGAGATGGAGTTTCACTCTTGTTGCCCAGGCTGGAGTGCAACGGTGCAATCTCGGCTCACTGCAACCTCCACATCCCAGGTTCAAGCAATTCTCCCACCTCAGCCTCCTGAGTAGCTGGGATTACAGGTTTGCACCACCATGCCTGGCTAATTTTTGTATTTTTTGTAGAGATGGGGTTAGGCCATGTTGCCCAGGCTAGTGTTGAACTCCTGGGATCAAGCCATCCACCTACCTCACCTCCCAAAATGTTAGGATTACAGGTGTGATCCACTTTACCTGGCCCTAAGCTATTCGTTATTCTTTCTTTTTTTGTTTTTTGAATCAGGGTCTCCTTTCTTCATTTCTAGGTGAAATAGAACTTTACCAGATTTTTCCTGTTGACTGATAAAATTCCAGAGCCTAGTTTTCAAATATGCATCTTCATTGTTAGCAAAAGAGATGTTAAGAAGAGATATAGGAGATATCCTCTTTTTCCTGATACTGCATAAGGAGAAAGATTTTTTCTGAGTCACAACACTAATTTAAGGAATCTGATTTGATAAAGTGTTGAATTGAGAAGATTCCCAAGGATATCAATCTTGTTTTCTGGTACAATATGGAGAATTAAATGAATATTCATAACTGTTACTAAATTGTTCTCTGTTGAAATAAATTCATACACAAAACTGTTATTTGAACAAAAGGGTCTTCTAAGAGTCCCAAGCCTTTAAAAATCATTGCCACATCTTGTGAAAATAACTTTCAAAGAAACATCTGTAATTATAGTTGGTTTTATTCCTTATAATTTGTTGCCTTGTTGACTTTTTTTTTTTTTAATTTTTTTTTATTTTTTTGAGACGGAGTCTCGCTCTGCCGCCCAGGCTGGAGTGCAGTGGCCGGATCTCAGCTCACTGCAAGCTCCGCCTCCCGGGGTCCCGCCATTCTCCTGCCTCAGCCTCCCCAGTAGCTGGGACTACAGGCGCCCGCCACCTCGCCCGGCTAGTTTTTTGTATTTTTTAGTAGAGACGGGGTTTCACCGTGTCAGCCAGGATGGTCTCGATCTCCTGACCTTGTGATCCGCCCGCCTCGGCCTCCCAAAGTGCTGGGATTACAGGCTTGAGCCACCGCGCCCGGCCGCCTTGTTGACTTTTCTATGTTCCAAAACAGTAAGAAGAGTAGGTGCTATCAAGACAAAAAATCCGAAAACCAAAACAAGCCTTGGGGTCATTTTGCTCTTCTTCCAAATGCATGATGAAAAAAACATGGTTAAAAACCAACTTGCTTGATTTCTTATTTTAACAAACGAATCAAAAATTTTGTCTGATTTAAATTAACAAATCTTTTTTTTTTTTTTTTTTGAGACAGAGTCTCTCTCTGTTGCCTAGGCTGGAGTGCAATGGTGCGATCTCAGCTCACTGCAACCTTCGCCTCCCAGGTTCAAGCAGTTCTTCTGCCTCACCCTCACGACTAGCTGGGATTACAGGTGTGCACCACCACGCCCAGCTAATTTTTGTATTTTTAGTAGAGACGAGGTTTCACCATGTTGGCCAGGCTGGTCTTGAACTCCTGACCTTAGCTGATCTACCTGCTTCGGTCTCCCAAAGTATTGGGATTACAGGCATGAGCCACTGCGCCAGGCTAAATTAACGTAATTATCAAATTCAATCTGCAGACTTTAATTGGATTCTGATTTATTTTTTAAAAGCCTGATAGAAATGACATTTTTGAGACAATCAGGGAAATTTGAATACTGAATGGGTATTAGCTGGTATCAAGGAAGTACCCTTCATTTTCCTGATGTGACAGTGCTATGGTGTTTATATTATTTTTAAAATGGTTCTTATTTGATAAAGATATATATGTACTGAAATATTCTGAACTTAAAAAAATGAGCTCATGACTGGCTGGGCACAGTGGCTCACGCCTGTAATCGCAACACTTTGGGAGGCTGAGGCGGGTGGATCACTTGAGGTCAGGAGTTCGAGACCACCCTGGCCAACATGGTGAAACCTCGTCTCTACTAAAAAAAAAAAATACAAAAATGAACTGGCTTAAAGTATAATAATAATAATAATGATAATAAATTAACTGGGCATGTTGGAGGGCACCTGTAATCCCAGCTACTCGGGAGGCTGAGGCAGGAGAATTACTTGAACCTGGTGGGTAGAGGTTGCAGCGAGCTGAGATTATGCCACTTCACTCCAGCCTGGGCAAAAGAGTGGAACTCCATCTCAAAAAAAAAAAAAAAAAAAAAAAAAAGTGGTGATGAAGGCCTGGTGCGGTGGCTCACACCTGTAATCCCAGCAGTTGGGGAGGCCGAGGCAAGTGGATCACTTGAGGCCAGGAGTTAGAGACCAGCCTGGCCAACTTGGTGAAACCTCATCTTAACTAAAAATACAAACAGCCGGGTGTAGTGGCATGAGCCTGTAATCCCAGCTCCTTGGGAGGCTGAGGCAGGAGAATCACTTGAACACAGGAGGCTGAAGTTGCAATGAACCGAGATTGCGCCACTGGACTCCAGTCCAGGTGACAGAATCAGATTCCATCTCAAAAAAAAAAAAAAAAAAAGAGTGAAGTGCTTTCATCTCTTCAATACGAACCCTTCAGGGCCAAGTCTGAAGCATTTTCGGGGTTACCTGTTTGATGCCTGAAATCTGCCTGAGACAGAGGAGCATTTCCTGTGAGTCAAATACTCAAACGCTGGTGTGTGTAAGGAGCATGTTGCAATCAGCAACGCCAACACGTTTCCTGAATGTGGATATGGGAGGGGAACTGAAAGGCTAGGGCAAGGCTGTTACTGCTTCCACTCCGGGGTGGGAGAGAGGCAGAGACGACTCCAGCTCTTCTCCCATCTGCGGACTGCAGAACCCAAGACGGACCCTGGGAGGGCTGAGAAGTCATCATGATCTCTAAGCTGCTTTCCCTCCTCTGTTTCAGTAAGTCTCACAGGGCTATCCACTGGGAATGCAGAATATCATGGAACTGGTGGGATAGTTGGGCTGGGGATGGAAAAAATAACATCAACTTTGGCTTACTGAGAACACGGGAGGAGTGAGACGTCCTGCTGAGTGCACTGCAGACACTCCCTGGAAACAAGCGCTCTGCAAGCTTCAACTCCTCTGGTTTCAACTTCGTGAGTTTTGCTGAATGCCTCCACCACCTGGCTTCATTGGCTTACCCCTTTTCTCAGGATAAACTCTGACTTTTTGTGTGTAAGTAAAAGTATTCAGAATAGAAACCTTATCTTTTTTTTTTTTTTTTTTTGAGGCAGGGTTTCACTCTTCTTGCCCAGGTTGGAGTGCAATGGCGTGATCTCAACTCACTGCAACCCCCGCCTCCCGGGTTCAAGAGATTCTCCTGCTTCAGCCTCCTGAGTAACTGGATTAAAGGGGTGCGCCACCATGCCTGGTTAATTTTTGTATTTTTAGTAGAGATGGGGTTTCACCATGTTGGCCAGTCTGGTCTCGAACTCCTGACCTCAGGTGATCTGCCAGCCTCAGCCTCCCAAAGTACTGGGATTACAGGCGTGAGCCACTGTGCCTGGCCCAGAAACCCTAACACCATAAATAAAAATTTAGTGCCAAATAGATAACTATAAAGTAAATTGAGGTTATTGTGTAACCATCACCACTATCTATACTAAAACCTTTTTCTTTTCTTTCTTTCTTTCTTTCTTTCTTTCTTTCTTTCTTTCTTTCTTTCTTTCTTTCTTTCTTTCTTTCTTTCTCTTTCTTTCTTTCTTTTTCTTTCTTTTTTTCTTTCTTTTTCTTTCTCTCTCTCTTTCTCCTTCCTTCCTTTCTCTCTCTTTCTCTTTTTCTCTTTCTTTCTTTTCTCTCTCTCTCTCTCCTTCCTTCCTTTCTTCCTTCCCTTTCCTTTTCTTGAGACAAGGTCTCACTCTGTCACCCAGGCTGGAATGCAGTGGCATGACCACAGCTCACTGCAGCCTTCACTCCCCCGGGCTCAGGCAATCCTCTGCCTCAGTCCCTGCTAAGTAGGTGGGGTTATAAGCACATGCTACCATGCCTGGCTAAGTTTGGTATTTTTTTCTTTGTAGAGACAGGGTCTTGCTATGTTGCCCAGGCTAGACTCAAACTCCTGGGCTTAAGTGATCCACCTGCCTCTGCCTCTCAAAGTGCTGGGATTACAGGTCCCCCATGCCCCACCAAAACATTTTTTTTCACCCACTATTAGTTACAATTGTCCAGAGAGACAGAACCAATACAACATGCATCTCTGTATACATATGTGATAGATACAGATATATAAATGCAGATATAGATCTAGATCTGAAATGAAACTTGTTCTAAGGAATTGGCTCACACAGTTACAGAGGTTGAAAACCCAGATTCTGCCGTCTGTAAGCAGGAGACCCAGGAAAGCCAGTGGTTATAAATTCCACTTCAAGGGCAGAAGACCAATATGTCAGCTCAGACAATTAGGCAGAGATAGACAATTCAACCTTCTTCTATCTTTAAAAAAACATTTTTTTTTTTTCGAGACAGGATCTTGCTCTGTCGCCCAGGCTGGGAGTGCAGTGGCGTGATCTCGGCTCACTGCAGCGTCCACCTTCCTGGCTCAAGCAGTTGTCCCACCTCAGCCTCCTAAATAGCTGGGGCTACAGGTGTGCACCACTACACCCAGCTAATGTAAACTTTTTTGTAAACAAACAAAATGATACGGAGTTTCACTCTTGTTACCCAGACTGGAGTGCAATGGCGTGATCTCGGCTCACTGCAGCCTCCACCTCCCGAGTTCAAGCGATTCTCCTGCCTCAGCCTCCTGGGTAGCTGGGATTACAGGTGCCCACCACACACCTGGCTGATGTTTTGTACTTTTTAGTAGAGACCCGGCCATCATGTTGGCCAGGCTGGTCTCGGGCTTCCAACCTCAGGTGATCTGCCTGCCTCGGCCTCCCAAAGTGCTGGGATTACAGGCGAGAGCCACACTGCTCTGTGCAATTTTTAAATTTTTTTTATAGAGATGGGATCTCATTATGTTACTCAGACTGGTCTCCAAATCCTGGCCTCAAGCAACCCTTCTGCCTTGGCCTCCCAAAGTGCTGGGATTACAGGCGTGAGCCACAGTGCCCCGTGCAATTTTAAAATTTTGTGTAGAGATGGGATCTCATTATGTTACTCAGACTGGTCTCCAAATCCTGGCCTCAAGCAACCCTTCTGCCTTGGCCTCCCAAAGTGCTGGGATTACAGGCGTGAGCCACAGTGCCCCGTGCAATTTTAAAATTTTGTGTAGAGATGGGATCTCATTATGTTACTCAGACTGGTCTCCAAATCCTGGCCTCAAGCAACCCTTCTGCCTTGGCCTCCCAAAGTGCTGGGATTACAGGCATGAGCCACCATGCTAGCACTTCCACCTTTTTCTCCCATCCTGGCCCTCAGCAGAACGCCCACCTCCATTAGGAAGGCAACCTGCCCGACTCAGCGTTAGATCCAAATGCTGATCTCCCTAAAATCACCCTCACAGACACACCAGAAATAATGTTTCACCAGATATCCCGGCATCCTGTGGCCCGGTCTAGCTGGTAAGTAAAATTAACAATCACCATTCCTGACATGAACTCTGTGCCCTGTAACCAATAATGCCGCTGTCCTCCCAGCCCCTGTTTACCTCCATTCTCATTTCTTTCTTTCTTTCTTTCTTTTTTTTTTTTCCCGAGATGGAGTCTTGGTTTGTCACCCAGGCTGGAGTAGAGTGGCCTAATCTCAGCTCACTGCGAGCTCTGCCTCCTGGGTTCAAGCAATTCTCCTACCTCAGCCTCCCGAGTAGCTGGGATCACTAGCACTTACCACCACGCCTGGCTAAGTTTTTTTTTTTAAGTAGAGACAGGGTTTCACCATGTTGGCCAGGCTGGTCTCAAACTCCTGACCTTGTGATCTGCCTGCCTCGGCCTCCCAAAGTGCTGGGATTACAGGCGTGAGCCATCGTGTCCAGCCCATTCTAATTTTTATCTCTATGAATTTGCTTATTCTAGGATGTATGAGTGGAATCATATAATACTTGTTCTTTTGTGCCTGGCTTATTTTACTCAGCATAATATCCTTGAGTTACATCTATATTGTAGGATATGTCAGATTTCCTTTCTTTTTTATGGCTAAAATCCCATTGTAAGCCGGGCACAGTGTCTCACACCTGTAATCCCAGCACATTGAGAGGCTGAGGCAGGCAGATCGCCTGAGCCCGGGAGCTCGAGACTAGTCTGGGAAACATGGCAAAACTCTGTCTCTACAAAAAATACAAAAATGAGACTGGGCACGGTGACTCATGCCTGTAATCCCAGCACTTTTTGCAATGACCTGATGTAAGGAGTTTGAGACCAGCCTGTAGGGTGAAACCCCATCTCTACTAAAAATACAAAAATTAGCCAGGCGTGGTGGCGGGCGCCTGTAATCCCAGCTACTTGGAAGGCTGAGGCAGGAGAATCGCTTGAATGTGGGAGGCAGAGGTTGCAGTGAGCCGAGATCGTGCCATTGCTCTCCAGCCTGGGCAACAAGAGCGAAACTCCATCTCTAAATAAATAAATATTAAAAACAAACAAACAAAAAAATGAGCTGGGCATGGTGGTGTGCACCTGTCGTCCCAGCTAATCAGGAGGCCGAGGTGGAAGGATCACTTGAGCCCAGGGAGTTGAGGCTGGAGTGAACTAGGATCACATCATTGCACTCCAGCCTGGGCAGCAGAGTGAAACCCTGTCTCAAAAATAAAAAGAAAGAAAGAAAAGAAAAAAAGAAAAGGCCAGGCGCGGTGGCTCACAGCTGTAATCCCAGCACTTTGGGAGGCCGAGGTGGGCTGATCACCTGAGGTGGGGAGTTCGAGACCAGCCTGACCAACATGGTGAAACCCTGTCTCGGCCGGGCGCGGTGGCTCAAGCCTGTAATCCCAGCACTTTGGGAGGCCGAGACGGGTGGATCACTAGGTCAGGAGATCGAGACCATCCTGGCTAACACGGTGAAACCCCGTCTCTACTAAAAAATACAAAAAACTAGCCGGGCGAGGTGGCGGGCGCCGGTAGTCCCAGCTACTCAGGAGGCTGAGACAGGAGAATGGCCCGAACCCGGGAGGCGGAGCTTGCAGTGAGCTGAGATCCGGCCACTACACTCCAGCCTGGGCGACAGAGTGAGACTCCGTCTCAAAAAAAAAAAAAAAAAAAAAGAAACCCTGTCTCTACTAAAAAATACAAAATTAGGCCGCGTGCGGTGGCTCACGCCTGTAATCGAGACCATCCTGGCAAAAACGGTGAAACCCCGTGTCTACTAAAAACACACAAAAAAATTAGCCAGGTGTGGTGGTGGGCGCCTGTAGTCCCAGTTTCTAGGGAGGCTGGGGCAGGAGAATGGTGTGAACCCAGAAGGCGGTGGAGTTTGCAGTGAGCGGAGATCATGCCACTGCACTCCAGCCTGGGTGAGAGAGCAAGACTCTGTCTCAAAAAAAAACAAAAAAACAAAAAAAACAAAAAAACCCACAAAATTAGCTGGCTGTGTTGGCGCATGCCTGTAATCCCAGCTACTCAGGAGGCTGAGGCAGGAGAATCACTTGAACCCGCGAGGCGGAGGTTGCAGTGAGCCAAGATCGCGCCATTGCACTCCAGCCTGGACAACAAGAGCGAAACTCTGTCTCAGAAAAAAAAAAAAGAAAAGAAAAAATCCCGTTGAATATATGGAGCACACTATGTTTATCCATCATGCCATGGATGGACACTTATGTTTGAACCTTTTGAGTGTTCACAATTTCCTTTTGCAAAACTTGAAATGTCAGTTTATGCATTGGCTCATGGATGCAATAGTAGCACAAACGCCTGGTAACTTCCCCTTCTTCCTACTGAGACATAAAACTGTTCATACAGGGGAAAAAGAGGAAATCTCTCAGAGACACAGGCCTAACTAACTTTCTTTGAGTTAGAGCAATGTCATTATTATGATAATGTTCATAAACAGGCTTGATATTATGTTTTTTCTCTTCTTTTTTTTTTTTTCTTTCTGAGACTGAGTCTCGCTGTGTTGCCAGGCTAGAGTGCACTGGCATGATCTTGGCTCACTGCAACCTCTGCCTCCCAGGTTCAAGTGATTCTCTGCTTCAGCCTCCCGAGTAGCTGGAACTACAGGCGCCCGGCACCACACCTGGCTAATTTTCGTATTTTTAGTAGAGACAGGGTTTCACCCTGTTGGCCAGGCTTGTCTTGAATTCCTGACCTTGTGATCCACCTGCCTCGGCCTCCCAGAGTGCTGGGATTATAGGTGTGAGCCACTGCACCCCAGGTTTCTTTTCTTTTTGAGCCAGAGTCTTGTTCTGTCGCCCAGGCTGGAGTGCAGTGACGTGATCATAGATCACTGCAACCTTCACCTCCTGGGCTCAAGCAATCCTCTCACCTCAGCCTCCCAGGTAGTGGGGATTACAGGTGTGCTTCACCACGCCTGGCTAATTTTTTGTATTTTTTGTAGAGATGGGGTTTCACCATATTGGCCAGGCTAATCTCAAACTTCTGACCTCAGGAGCCGCTCGCCTGGGCCTCCCAAAGTGCTGGGATTACAGGTGTGAGCCACTGCGCCTAGCCTAGAAGTGCATTCTTTTTTAGGGCTGAATAGTACTCCATTGTGTATATGTGCCACTTTCTCTTCATCCATTCTTCTATTGATGGACCCGTAGGTTGCTTCCAAATCCTGGCTGTTGTGAACAGGGCCGCAATACACAGGAAGTGCACAGATCTCATCCATATACTGACTTCCTTTGTTTTGGGTGTACACCCAGTGGTGGGATTGCTGGATTATTAAGACAATTGATTTTTTTTTTTTTTTAGACAGAGTCTACCTCTGTCACCAAGGCTGGAGTGCAATGGCGTGATCTCGGCTCACTGCAACCTCCACCTCCAGGGTTCAAGCGATTCTCCTGCCTCAGCCTCCTGAGTAGCTGGGATTACAGGCGTGCACCACCACACCCAGCTAATTTCTGTATTTTTGGTGGAGATGGGGTTTCACCTTGTTGGTCAGGCTGCTCTCAAACTCCTGACCTCAGGTGATCCACCCCCGCCTCAGCCTCCCAAAGTGCTGGGATTACAGGCATGAGCCACCGTGCCCAGCGCCAGTTGACTTTGAATATCTGTGTTGTAGCCTTGAGAAATGTTTGCCTGGGCTCACTCAGAGCAGTGGTCCTCCACCTTGGCCGCATTCTCGTATTAGAACTCTGAAAAGGAATGACACCGGAGCCCCGTGGCAAGCCATTCTGACTCAGTGCTTCAGTGCTTGGCTCTGTGAACTGAACTTTTACCAGCTCTCCAGGGGAGCCCAGGGCATAGCCAAGATTAAGAACAACTGAGTTCAGGCTGGGTGTCCTGGCTCACGCCTATAATCCTAGAACTTTGGGAGGCCGAGGTGGGTGGGTCACCTGAAGTCAGGAGTTTTTTTGTTTTTTTTTTTGAGATGAAGTCCTACTCTGTCACTCAGGCTGGAGTGCAGTGGCACAATCTCGGCTCACTGCAGCCTCTGCCTCCTGGGTTCAAGCGATTCTCCTGCCTCAGCCTCCCGAGTAGCTGGGATCACAGGTTTGTGCCACCACACCTGGCTAATGTTTTGTATTTTTAGTAGAGATGGTGTTTCACCATGTTGGCCAGGCTGGTCTCGAACTCCTGACCTGGGGTGACCCGCCCATCTGGGCCTCCCAAAGTGCTGGGATTACAGGCGTGAGCCACCGCGCCTGGCATGGTCAAGAGTTCTTAACCAGCCTGGCCCTGTCTCTATAAAAAAAAAAAAAAATTACAAAGGAAGAAGAATAAAGGCAGCTGTATGTGGAACAGGGATGAATGCATGCTTTCTCCTCTCTGGAATGACCATTTGGATGTTTTGAAGCTTGTTACAGGACACCAAACAATAAATTTTGTCCTGTTTGGAGTCATGAAGGGATGAAAAGAGATCATGAGCCTGGGCAACATAGGGAGACTCTGTCTCTGCAAAAGACTAAAAAATCAGCCAGGTGTGGTGGCGCACACCTGTGATTCCAGCTACTCGGGAGGCTGAGGTGGGAGGATCACTTGAGCCCAGGAGGCTACAGTGAGCCATGATGGAGCCACTGTACTCCAACCTGGGCAACAGAGAGAGACCCTGTCTCAAAACACAATAATAAAATAAAAAATTAAAAAATAAAAAGAAGAGGCCAGGTGCAAGGCTCATGCCTGTAGTCCCGGCACTTTGGGAGGCTGAGGTGGGCGGATCACCTGAGGTCAGGAGTTTGAGACCAGTCTGGGCTAACATGGTGAAACCCCATCTCTACTAATAACACAAAACTCAGCCGGGTGTGGTGACACATGCCTGTGATCCCAGCTGTTTGGGAAGCTGAGGCAGGAGAATCACTTGAACCGGAGAGGCGGAGGTTGCAGTGAGCCGAGATTGCGTCACTCTACTCCAGCCTGGACAACAGAGCGAGACTCTATCTCGGGGAAAAAAAAAAAAGTAAGTAAGAAATGGTAAGAATGAGTACCGTATTGAAACAGAAGATGAGAATAGAAGGATGTGTGGATTATGTGGAACCAGGAAAGGCCTGGAACAGGGGGAGGTGAGAGCCGCACAGGACAGTCAAGGAGAATCTCTGGGAAACGACGGGGGAGCTGGAAGTCAAGCGGAAGCCACAGTCCAGTGTGGGGAGAATGAAAACTCCTGAGCGCATGACCTCCAAGGGTCTGCACTCAGCAGGAGACTCTGGGGCCTGTCTCCAGGGGTCAGGGTAGGGGTGGTGTGGCTCTAGGCAGGGGCTTCTGTCTCACAGAGGATTGCCTTTCAGGATTGTGCATGGGCCAAGGAGACACAAGGGGAGATGGTGAGTGTTTCTTCAATCACACCCTCCTTGGCCCGTTGTCCCAAATTCCCTCCCGTTCCCTTCCCCTTCTTTTTTTTTTTTTTTTTTTTTTGACGGAGTCTCACTCTTTCGCCAGGCTGGAGTGTGGTGGTGCGATCTCAGCTTACAGCAAGCTCCGCCTCCCGGGTTCACGCCATTCTCCTGCCTCAGCCTCCCGAGTAGCTGGGACTACAGGCGCCCGCCACCGCGCCCGGCTAATTTTTGTATTTGTAGTAGATACAGAGTTTCACCATGTTGGCCAGGATGGTCTCGATCTTACGACCTCGTGATCTTCCCGCCTCGGCCTCCCAAAGTGTTGGGATTACAGGCGTGAGCCACCGCGCCTGGCCCGTTTCCCTTCTTAAAATAGGCTTCCTGGTTGGGCGCAGGAAATAATAATAATAATAACTAATAATAATAATAAAGTTTAAAAAGGGCTTTCTGAGAGCAGGGAAGGGCGTCAGGCCCAGCACTGGGCTGTGCTTCCTTCCAGGGTCACTGCCCAAGCCGTCCCTCAGTGCCTGGCCCAGCTCGGTGGTCCCTGCCAACAGCAATGTGACGCTGCGATGCTGGACGCCTACGAGAGGCGTGAGCTTTGTTCTCAGGAAGGGAGGAATTATTCTGGAGTCTCCGAAGCCCCTTGATTCGACAGAGGGCCCGGCCAAATTTCACCTCAATAATCTAAAAATCAGAAATGCTGGAGAGTACACCTGCGAATACTACAGAAAAGCGTTCCCCCACATCCCTTCACAGCGCAGTGACGTCCTTCTGCTGTTGGTGACAGGTGTGGATAGGGTGCCTGCCGATGACATACGGGGGGCAGGGGATGAGGGAGGAAGCAGAGGGCAGAGGGAGAAAAGGGGTCCCACCTCCAGGGTGGCTGGGGGTGGTGGGAGAGGGAGAGAGACAGGAATGAAATTGCATACCTTGGTTTTATACTCTGCCACCCAGGCCGGAGTGCAGTGGTGCCATCTTGACTCACTGCCACCTCCGCCTCCTGGGCTCAACTGATTCTCCTGCCTCAGCCTCCTGAGTAGCTGGGATTACAGGTGTGTGCCACCATGCCCGGCTAATTTTTGTATTTTTAGTAGAGACAGGGTTTCACCATGTTGGCCAGGCTGGTCTCAAACTCCCGACCTCAGTGCTGGGATTACAGGTGTGAGCCACCACGCCCGGCCTTATACAGGTCTTGCAGGAGGGAGAATCTCTGTCCTGGGGTCGGAGTAGAAAGTGGAGGAAGGTGGAAGAGATCAGAAGTCTCTGATTTCCCACACTCCATGAGAGCCTCCGGCCAGGAGAACAGGGGCGAGTAGGGGATTCCAGACTTCTCCCCAGGACCTCAGAGCCTGACTTCTCTTACAGGACATTTATCTAAACCTTTCCTCCAAACCCACCAAAGGGGTACGGTGACCGCAGGTGGAAGGGTGACTCTGCAGTGCCGGCAGCCAGACCAACTGTTTCTGCCTATCATGTTTGCTCTACTGAAGGCAGGGACGTCATCTGCCATCCAGCTGCGGAGTCCAGCGGGGAAGGAGACGGACTTCTCCCTGGAGGACGTGACAGCCGGCGACGCTGGGAACTACAGCTGCGTGTACTACCAGGCAAAGTCTCCCTTCTGGGCCTCAGAACGCAGTGATTGGCTTGAGATATTGGTGACAGGTAAGGATGTGTATGATTTTGAAGAACTGTGTGTGTTGTTTTTAATCAGAGGTTGTTTTGTTCTTCTGTGAATCTCATTTCCTCATTACTCGCAATATCATCGCTCTTAAAAAAATCTTCCCTTTCTGGCCCGGCGCGGTGGCTCACGCCTGTAATCCCGGTGCTTTGGGAGGCCGAGGCAGGCGGATCACCTGAGGTCAAGAATTCGAGACGAGCCTGGCCAACATGGTGAAACCCCGTCTCTACTAAAAATAAAAAATTAGCCAGGTATGGCGGGATGAACCTGTGGGCCCAGCTCCTTGGGAGGCTGAGGCAGGAGAATTGCTTGAACATGGGAGGCGGAGGTTGCAGTGAGCCAAGATCGTGCCACTGCACTCCAACCTGGGTGATAAAGTGACGCTCTGTCTCAAAAAAAAAAAAAAAACAAACTTCCCTTTTACAATTTCTACTCCTTTGCCTTTTTTTTTTTTTTTTTTTTGAAATGGCGTCTCACTCTGTTGCCAGGATGGAGTGCAATGGTGCGATCTCGACTCACTGCCACCTCCACCTCCTGGTTCAAGTGATTCTCTTACCTCAACCTCCCGAGTAGCTAGGATTACAGGCCTGCACGACCCATCTGGCTTATTTTTCTATTTTTAGTAGAGATGAATGTTTTGCCATGTTGACCAGGCTGGTCTTGAACTCCTGACATCATGATCTACCCACCTCGGCCTCCCAAAGTGCTGGGATTACAGGCGTGAGCCACCGTGCCCGGCCCTCCTTTGCCTTTTTGTTGTACTACATCCTTGGATAATTTCTAGGCTGTTTTTGAAAATTATGAATCCACCAGCACCAGATTCCTTCTACCATTCTTTGCATCTCTTAGCGTTTTGGTTTTTTGCTTTGTTTCATTTTGTTTTTGAGACAGAGTCTCGCTCTGTTGCCCAGGCTGGAGTGCAGTGGTGCGATCTCAGCTCACTGCAACCTCTGCCTCCCGAGTTTAAGCAATTCTCCTGCCTCAGCCTCCTGAGTAGCTGGGATTACCATGCCCAGCTAATTTTTGTATTTTTAGTAGAGATGGGGTTCTCACCACGTTGACCAGGCTGGTCTCGAACCCCTGGCCTCAGGTGATTCGCTCACCTTGGCCTCCCAAAGTGCTGGGATTGCAGGTGTGAACCACTGTGCCTGGCGTGTTTTTCTTTTTTCTTTTTTTTTTCTTGGTGTTAATGATTTCACTCTCAGTAATTCTTTCTCAGTCATGCGTGGTGGCTCAGGCCTGTAATCCCAGCACTTTGGAAGGCTGAGGCTGGAGGATTGCTTGAGCCCAGGAGTTTGAGACCAGCCTTGGCAACATAGTGAGACCCAGTTTCAAATTAAAAAAATTATCTCATCCTCAGAACATGGTGTTTGCACAGCCTCCTGCTTCTGTGCCACGGATGCGAGGTCTACCCATGTCTTTTAACGCCGACTGCTAGAATTCTTCTGAAAGTATCTTGTTTCCTGCCAGAGTTCTGCCTTACTGGGTGCTAGCACTCTGCTTCCTCAACTCTAAATTATTTTTCATCTATTGTAACTGTTGTAACGAGTTCCTTTTGCTGGCTGCCTGGATGAAGCCCATTCATCAGGACAGAGGAATTGCAAGAAGGAGTTCAACACACATTGAGTCCGGTAAGCGGGAGACCAGAGTTTTGTTTTGTTTTTGTTTTTTTTTTTTGAGATGGAGTCTCACTCTGTCGCCCAGGCTGGAGTGCAGTGGCGTGATCTCGGCTCACTGAAACCTCTGCCTCCCAGGTTCAAGCGATTCTTCTGCCTCAGCCTCCCGAGTAGCTGGGACTACATGCGCGCCACCATGCCCAGCTAATTTTTATGTTTTTAGTAGAGATGGGGTTTTACCATATTGGCCAGGCTGGTCTCCGACTCCTGACCTCGTGATCTGCCCTCCTCGGCCTCCCAAAGTGCTGGGATTACAGGTGTGAGCCACCGCACCTGGCCAATCAGAGTTTTATTATTACTCAAATCAGCCTCCCTGAAAATCTGCAGGCTAGGGTTTTGTTTGTTTTTCTTTGAGATGGAGTCTCATTCTATCACCTGAGCTGGAGTGTAGTGGCACAATCTGGGCTCACTGCAGCCTCCAACTCCCAACCCCAGGCCCGGGTCAAGTGATTCTCCTGCCTCAGCCTCCGGAGTAGCTGGGATTACAGGCACCCGCCACCACACCTGGCTACGTATTTTGTATTTTTAGTAGACATGGGGTTTTGCTATGTTACCCAGGCTGCTCTCGAACTCCTGGCCTCAAGCAATCCTCCCACTTCAGCCTCCCACAGTGCTGGGATTACAGGTGTGAGCCACTGTGCCCGGCCTCAACTCAAACTTTCTCAAGTGCTCTGCCTGCACAGCAGTGTGTGCTGCAAGGATGCTGATCCAGCCATGGAATTCGGGGCTCTGTGGAGCTCCTTCTGTCTCATGTGCTGCCCCCAAGACTATTCCTTAATATAAGGATGGGGAAGGAGAAAAGGCAATGTGGGAAGGTGGAAATGGGATAAAGAGCAAATAAACGAAGGAAGAGAGCTAAGGTGGAGTGAATGTCAAGGAAGGAAGATAAAGGAACTCCCACTACAACTCATTAGGATTCCATGTTTTGGCCAGGTGCGGTGGCTCATGCCTGTCATCCCAGCACTTTGGGAGGCCAAGGCCGGCGAATCACTTAAGGCCAGGAGTTCGAAATCAGTTTGGCCAACATGAAGAAAACCCATCTCTACTAAAAATACCAAAATTAGCCAGGCGTGGTGACAGGTGCCTGTAATCCCAGCTATTCAGGAGGCTGAGGCAGGAGAATTGCTTGAACCCGGGAGGTGGAGGTTGCAGTAAGCCAAGATTGTGCCACTGCACTCCAGCCTGAGCAACAGAGCGAGACTTGGTCTCAAAAACAACAACAACAAAGATTCCATCTTTTGTTTTCAGGGATTAAAATTTTAAAGAGTTCAATTATGGCTGGGCATGGTGGCTCATGCACTTTGGGAGGCCAGGGTGGGCAGATCACCTGAGGTCAGGAGTTCAAGACCAGCCCAACCAACATGGAGAAACCCCCCTCTCTACTAAAAATACAGAAATTAGTCGGGCATGGTGGCTCATGCCTGTAATCCCAGCTACTCGGGAGGTTGAGGCAGGAGAATCGCTTGAACCCGGGAGGCAGAGGTTGCAGTGAGCTGAGATTGTGCCACCGCACTCTAGTCTGGGCAACAAGAGCAAAACTCCATCTCAAGAAAAAACAAAGTTCAATTAAAACTTTAAAGTACAGTGGACGACTGGCTAGAAAACATTAAGTGGGTGGCCGGGTATGGTGGCTCACACCTGTAATCCCAGCACTTTGGGAGGCTGAGGCGGGCGGATCACCTGAGGTTGGGAGTTTGAGACCAGCCTGACCAACATGGCAAAACCCCGTCTCTACTAAAAATATAAAATTAGCTGGGCTTGGTGGCACATGCCTGTAATCCCAGCTACTTGGGAGGCTGAAGCAGGAGAATTGCTTGAACCCGGGAGGCGGAGGTTGCGGTGAGCCGAGATTGCACCATTGCACTCCAGCCTGGGCAACAAGAGCAAAATTCTGTCTCAAAAAAACCCCAAAACCAAAAACATTAAGTGGGTGATGACAGTCAGATTTGATGGGGCCATTTGAGAAGGAGGGATACACTCTGAGGGTCAGTGCTGATCCCCTTCTCTCTTTCAGTTCCCCCAGGTACCACGTCAAGCAACTACACCCTGGGTAACTTCATACGACTGGGTCTGGCTGCCATAATTTTGATTATCATGGGAGCTTTCCTGGTGGAGGCCTGGCACAGCCGAAAGGTGTCTCTGGGTGGATCTGTCAGAGGCCTTCAAACCAGAGTGACTCCATCTTGAACCGGGGCTGGGTAAACTGAGGCTGCTACCTGCTGGACTGCATTCCCAGGGGGTTAAGACTTTCTAAGTCACAGGATGAGACAGGTTACAACATACAGATCACAAAGACCCCGCTGATTAAAAAAAAAAAAGAGAGATGCAATAAAGAAGCCAGCCAAAACCTGCCAAAACCAAGATGGCAACAATAGTGACTTCTGGTTGTCCTCACTGCACATTATTTGCTAATTATAATGCCTTTGCATGCTAAAAGACACTCCCACCACCACCAAGGCGGCTTACAGATGCCATAGCAACTTCTAGAAGCTAAAAAAAGGGAGGAACTCTCAGTTCCAGGGAAATCCCCTGCCCTTTCCTGGAAAACTCATGAACAGTCCACCCCTTGTTTAGCATATGATCGAGAAATAACCACAAAAATAGCCGACCGACAGCCCTCTGGACTGCTCTGCCTGTGGAGCAGCCATAGTCCTTGACTTTCTTTCTTTTTTTTTTTTTTTTTTTTTGAGACGGAGTCTCGCTCTGTCACCTAGGCTGGAGTGCAGTGGCCGGATCTCGGCTCACTGCAAGCTCCGCCTCCCAGGTTCACGCCATTCTCCTGCCTCAGCCTCCCGAGTAGCTGGGACTATAGGCGCCCGCCACCTCGCCCGGCTAGTTTTTTGTATTTTTTAGTAGAGACGGGGTTTCACCGTGTTAGCCAGGATGGTCTCGATCTCCTGACCTCGTGATCCGCCCGTCTCGGCCTCCCAAAGTGCTGGGATTACAGGCGTGAGCCACTGCGCCCGGCCTTAGTCCTTGACTTTCTTAATAAACTTGCTTTCATTTCACTCCGTGGACTCGCCCTGAGTTCTTTCTTGTCTGAGATCCGAGAACCCTCTCTTGGGGTCTGGACTGGGACCCCTTTCCAATAACAGATCCAAGTTAAAACACGGAGCCCCTCTCTCTTTCATGGGCTGCTGTAGAGATAGGGAATTCTCTTCTGCTCTAGATGTATTGAGATCTAATCGACAAATAAAAATGGAATTATATTTGTGTACAACGTGATGTTTTTATATATTCCATTTTGATTTGTCAATTATACCCCCATAAACCTACAAGTGGGGAACCCTCCTACTAAGTAATTTATTGTGTGCCAAGGAAGAAATTTCACTAATTGTGATGTGATTATCACAATGTAACTAATGGACTTTTCTCTTTCAGATCCACCTTCTGGGACCTTTCCTACTAAATAATTTATTTTGCACCAAGGAAGAAATTTCACTAATTTGACATGATTATCACAATGTAGCTAATGGACCTTTCTGTTTAAGATCCACCTCTGGGAACTTTCCTACTAATGAAGTAATTAATTGTGTACCAAGGAAGAAATTTCACTAATTGTAACGTGATTATCTCAATCTAGCTTATGGACCTTTCTGTTTAGGATCCACCTTCTTAGCAAATTGTAATTACCCAGTGCAGCCTTGTGAACTGTATCCGCCCTTGCTGTGCATTCAATCCATATGGGGTTCTTTAAACATCAGACTCTACCATGGGGACTTCACACATTTCTCCACATGGGCACAAATGGTATTTTTTGTTTGTTTGTTTGTTTGTTTTGAGACAGACTCTCGCTCTGTCGCCCAGGCCAGAGTGCAGTGGCACGATCTCGGCTCATTGCAACCTCTGCCTCCTGGGTTCAAGTGATTCTCCTGCCTCAGCCTCCTGAGTAGCTGCAACTACAGGCACCTGCCACCATTCAGCCATTTTTTTGTATTTTTAGTAGAGACGGAGTTTCGCCGCATTGGCCAGGCTGGTCTCGACCTCCTGGCCTCAAGTGATCCACCTGCCTCAGCCTCCCAAAGTGCTGGGATTACAGGCATGCGCCACTGCGCCTGACCACAAATCGTGTTTAAAGTGCAATAGTTCTTCACCATGTGAGACTGTCTTGTCCATTATAGGAACACATAACTCGACATTGCTAATACTTCCTTTCCCATTGAACACCTGTTGAAGACCCAATTATTGTGAAACAAGAAAAAAAAGCCACTACTGGCCTGGCACGGTGGCTCACGCCTGTAATCCCAGCACTTTGGGAGGCCGAGGCGGGCAGATCATGAGGTCAGGAGATCGAGACCATCCTGGCTAACACGGTGAAACCCCCTCTCTACTAAAAATACAAAAAATTAGCCGGGCGTGGTGCGGGCGCCTGTAGTCCCAGCTACTCGGGAGGCTGAGGCAGGAGAATGGCGTGAACCCGGGAGGCGGAGCTTGCAGTGAGCTGAGATCATGCCACTGCACTCCAGCCCGGGGGACAGAGCAAGACTCTGTCTCAAAAAAAAAAAAAAAAAAAAAAAGAGAGAGAGAGAGAAAGAGATTAACCTTGTGGGGAGCTGGCTAGTGGGTACACAGGAAGCCATAGGTATTAATGCTTTAAAATAAAACATTACATTTGCAGAAGTCTTGGCAGAACTTCAGATAAGGTAGGACAGAGCTCAGGCGGGTGGGGCCACGCACAGGATTCATGAGGAAGAAGTTGTCATCGACGGCTTCTTGTTTCCTGAGTCGGTTTGAGAAGGAAACTGCAAGAGTGGGGCAGAGAACCAGAGCGTCAGGGCAAAACCTCCATCTGCACATCCTGGGGAGGAACCGGGCAGCCAGAGAGCTGCGGCCGCCCCAGTCCGGCTCCGCCTTTGAAGTGGTAAAACCCAAGGCGGGGCTTTGGTTCTGGCCCAAGGGACGCTATGACCACAGAATTCCTCTCCCTGCTTTGCCTCGGTGAGTCTCCAGGACTGGGACGAATGGGCTTGGGCTGGTGCGAAAAACTCATGGGGGAGTGGAAGTCCGGGTGGAAACGCGGTGTGTGGAAGTAATGACTTCCACGCGTTGCACACCTGCGGTGGGTGGGTCTGGGCTGGGGGCGTCCCCTGCATGCGTTCTGCCGCCCACATGCAAGCGACCAGGAGGCCGCGCTGCAGACACGGGGAGGCCTTGCTTACTCCGCTGGGAAATGCAGAACTCCGGTGGGGTCTCCAAGTCTGCACTCGCTAAATACCGCAGTATTGCCAGGCATCCTCCGTCGGAATAGAGGAGGGCTGAGCTTAAGGATCTACAGGGTGCAAGGCTGTGGGCAAAAAGACAATTTCCTTTCCTTCCTTCTTTTCTTCTTTCCCTCCCTCCCTCCCTCCCTCCCTCCCTCCCTCCCTCCTTTCCTTCCTTCCTTCCTTCCTTCCTTCCTTCCTCCCTCCCTCCCTCCCTCCCTCCTTTCCTTCCTTCCTCCCTCCCTCCCTCCCTCCTTTCCTTCCTTCCTTCCTTCCTTCCTTCCTTCCTTCCTTCCTTCCTTCCTTCCTTCCTTCCCTCCCTCCCTCCCTCCCTCCCTCCCTCCCTCCCTCCCTCTCTCTCTCTCTCTCTCTCTCTCTCTCTCTCTCTCTCTCTCTGTATTTATTTATTTATGAGACAGAGTCTCACTCTATGGCCCAGGCTGGAGTGCAATGGCGTGATCTCAGCTCACTGCAACCTCCACCTCCCAGGTTCAAGCGATTCTCCTGCCTCAGCCTCCTGAGTAGCTGGGACTACAGGTGCATGCCACCACACCCGGCTAACTTTTCTATTTTAAGTAGAGACAGGGTTTCACCATGTTGGTCATGCTGCTCTCAAGCCCCTGAACTCAGGTGATCCGCCTGCTTCAGCCTCCCAACGTGCTGGGATTACAGGCATAAGCCACCACGCCTGGCCCCAAGAGAACAATTTTCTGACCAGTCCGATTCTTAGGCTGATTTCAACCATCCTCAAATTGAACCTGATGTATTCAGACAGAGCTCAGACTGTGAAAAGGAAGACCTGGGTTACAGCGTGGGCTTCACTACCTAGGAGCTCTAGGCTTGACCCAGCAGAGCTCCACCTCCCTAAGGCCCCAGTTCCTCCTGGTGCATGGGGGGTGTGGTGGTCATCAATGTGCTTCATTTGCCTCAGTTCCTTCCCCCTTTTCTGGGTGCAGCCCTTCCCTGTGGGGTAATGCTCCTCTCGCACACACATTTGCACCTTAGATGAGCTTTTTTTTTTTTTTTTTTTTTTTTTTTTTTTTTTTTTTTTTTGAGACGGAGTCTCACTCTGTCACCCAGGCTGGAGTGCAGTGGCGCGATCTCGGCTCACTGCAAGCTCCGCCTCCCAGGTTCACGCCATTCTCCTGCCTCAGCCTCCGAGTAGCTGGGACTACAGGCGCCCGCCACCACGCCCGGCTAGTTTTTTGTATTTTTAGTAGAGACGGGGTTTCACCATGTTAGCCAGGATGGTCTCGATCTCCTGACCTCGTGATCCACCCTCCTCGGCCTCCCAAAGTGCTGGGATTACAGGCTTGAGCCACCGCGCCCGGCCTTTTTTTTTTTTTTTGAGACGGAGTCTTGCTTTGTCTCCCAGGCTGGAGTGCAATGGTGTGATCTCGGCTCACTGCAACCTCCACCTCCTGGGTTCAAGCGATTCTCCCACCTCAGCCTCCCGAGAAGCTGGGATTACAGGTGCGCACCACCACGCCTGGCTAATTTTTTGTATTTTTAGTAGAGACGGGGTTTCACCATGTTGGCCAGGCTGGTCTCAAACTCCTGACCTCAGGTGATCCACCCACTTCAACCTCCTAAAGTGTTGGGATTACAGGCGTGAGCCACTACACCCGGCTATTTGTGCCTTAGAGATGACCATCGGGCTCACACCCAAACCTCCAGCTGCTGAGCACAGTAAGCTGGGCAACCAGGAGGCTGACCTCATCCCCCAGTGGCTGCCATACCAAAGTACTACAAGCCTGATGGCTTAAAGCAACTAAAATGCACTCTCTCGCAGTTGGGGAGATGAGAAGTCTGAAACCAAAGTGTTGGCAATGTTGATTCCTTCTGAGGGCTATGAGGGAGAATCTGTTTTATGCCCCTCTTCTAGTGGTGGCTGACAATTCTTAGCATTCTGTTTTTTTTTTTTTTTTTGAGGCAGAGTCTCTGTCTGTCACCCAGGCTAGAGTGCAGTGGCATGATCTCGGCTCACTGCAACCTCCACCTCCCAGGTTCAAGCAATTCTCCTGCCTTAGCCTCCCGAGTAGCCTGGATTACAGGCATGGGCCACCACGCCTGGCTAATTTTTGTATTTTTAGTAGAGACGGGGTTTCACCCTGTTGGCCAGGCTGGTCTCGAACTCCTGACCTCAGGTGATCCACCCCCTCTCCCCAGCCTCCCAAAGTGTTGAGATTGCAGGCTTGAGCCACCGTGCCTGCCCTCTTGGCATTCTTTAACTTGTAGATGCATCACTCAAATTGCTGGCTGTCTTTTTTTTTTTTTTTTTTTTCTTTTTAGACAGGGTCTCACTCAGTCACCAGGCTGGAGTGCAGTGGTACCACCATAGCTCACTACAGCCTCAACCTCCTGAGCTCAAGCAATCCTCCCCACAGCCTTCTGAGCTGCTAGAACTACAGGTGCACACCACCATGTTGGACTAATTAAAGTAATTTCTGTTTTAGAGATGGGGTCTTGCTAGATTGCCCAGGCTAGTCTCCAATTCCTGGACTCGAGCAATCCTCCCCACTAGCCTTCTGAGTAGCTAGAACTACAAGTGTGCACCACCATCTTGGGCTAAGTAAAATAATTTCTTTTTTAGAGATGGGGTCTTGCTATATTGCTCAGGCTAGTCTTCAGCTCCTGGGCTCAAGCAATCCTCCCCGTTAGCCTTCTGAGCAGCTACAACTACAGGTGCACACCACCACATTGGGCTAATTAAAATATATATATATATTTTTTTGCAGAGATGGGGTCTTTTATATTGCCCAGGCTAGTCTCCAAGTCGTGAGCTCAAGCAATTCTCCTATCTCGGCCTCCCAAAGCACTGTGATTGCAGCTTGGCCTCTCTGCCTCTGTCTTTGCATGGCCACCTTCTTTCTGCGTGTCTCTCTCTCTCTTTCTCTTCTCGTAAGTTATATTGGACTAGATGCCCCGCCTACTCCAGTATGACCTCATCTTAGCTTAACTAATTACATCTGCAAAGATCAGATAATGGTATTTCCAAATAAGGTCACATTCAGAGGTCCTGGGAGTTACAACTTGAGCTTCTCTTTTCAAGAAACGCAAATCAGCTGGGTGTGGTGGCTCACACTTGTAATCTCAGGACTTTGGGAGGCCCAGGTGGGCAGATCTCTCGAGGTCAGGAGTTTGAGATCAGCCTGGCCAACATGGCGAAACCCCATCTCTACTAAAAATACAAAAAATCAGCTGGGCATGGTGGCAGGTGCCTGTAATCCCAGCTACTCGGGAGGCTGAGGCAGGAAAATCGCTGGAACCTGAGAGGCAGAGGTTACAGTGAGCTGAGAGAACACCACAGCACTCCAGCATGGGTGACAGAGGGAGATTCCATGTCAAAAAAAGAAAAAGAATATGGGAATTGGGCTGGTTGCAGGTAGCTCATGCCTGTAATCCCAGCATGTTGGGAGGCCGAGGTGGGAGAATCGCTTGAGCTCAGGTGTTCCAGACCAGCCTGGGCAACACAGTGAGTCCTCATCTCTACAAAAAAAAAAAAAAAAAAAATTAAAAATTAGCCGGGCCTGGTGGCACATGCCTGTAGTCCCAGTTATTTGGGAGGCTGAGACAGGCAGATCACTTGAGCCCAGGAGGTCGAGGCTGCAGCGAGCTGTGACTGCACTCCAGCACTCCAGCCTGGGCCACAGAGTGAGATCCTATCTCAAAAAGAAAAAGAATATAGGAATCACTGTTTGAACAGACGATGGATGGATAGCAGAGATGAGATGACATGAGTCTAAAAGCGGGATTTGGGGAGGGTCTCAAAAGAGAGCCTGAGTCCTGGGATGCCCTGCCATTCAGAGGCTGTTTCCTACCTGCCAATCCCAGTCAATCTCGCTGCCAACGCAGCCTCGGTCCATCGTGAGGCTCCACCTCATTCCTTTGCGGTGAAGCTTGGTGTGGGGTCACGTTCTGCGTCGGTACCTGCGTCAACAAGGAACCAATGTCCTGAGACTGGCTCTAGAGAAATTCTACCTCAATTCTACCTAACTTCACCCTGAAACAAGCCCCATGACTGACGTCCCATTTTCCACGCAAGTTTATGACGCTCCCTTCCCTGCAGGGAATATAGAGAACAGAACACAGAAGAGAAAGGGGATGATGTAAGTGGAAACCAAAGCTAAAGTGAGGGGAGTACTTGGAACCAGAAGACACGGGGAAGGGGGAGCAGATTCTCTCTATTGGAATTGAGCAAGAAAACCCTCCCCTTTCCACGGGAAAATAACGTTTGCATTATTTAAGTGGCAAGGGTAAAAACTGCAATCAGGTCGGGCACGGTGGCTCATGCCTGTAATCTCAGCACTTTGGGAGGCTGAGGCAGACGGATCACTTGAGGTCAGGAGTTTGAGACCAGCCTGGGCAATATGGTGAAACCCCATCTCAACAACAACAACAACAATTAGTTGGGCATCGTGGTGCACACCTGTAGTCCCAGCTACTCTGGAGACTGAGGTACGAGAATCACTTGAACCCAGGGGGTGTAGGAGGTTGCAGTGAGCTGAGATTGCACCACCACACTCCAGCCTGGGTGACACAGCGAGACTCTGTCTCAAAACGAAACAAAGCAAACAAAATACTGCAATCACAGAAAATACAAGAAAAAAGCATAGGTGAATGTTGAACAATTTCTAGATGGTGAAAGAATGATTACTCGTGAAAGCAATTCAATACATCAGTCCAGGTGTGGTAGCTCGTACCTGTAATCCCAGAACTTTGGGAGTCCGAGGCAGGCGGATCACCTGAGGCCAGGAGTTCAAGATCAGCCTGGCCAATATGGTGAGACTCTTGTCTCTACTAAAAATACAAAAATTAGCCAGGCATGGTGGTGGGCGCCTGTAGTCCCAGCTACTGGGGAGGCTAAGGCAGGAGAATCACTTAAACCTGGGAGGCGGAGGTTGCAGTGAACTGAGATCGTGCCATTGCACTCCAGCCTGGGCAACAGAGTAAGACTACATCTCAAAAAGAAAAAAAAAAAAAAATTTGCTGGAATTTTCTATATACACATAGCTTCTGAATGACAAAAAAATGGAACAAAAGAGGTAAGTCTGGGGAGATAGCTGCCAAAAATATATACATACATGTAATACATACATTTAATAGATATATTTATATATGTATTATATGTAATATGTGTACATAGTTAATATATGTATTATGTATAATACATATATACATAATACATATATATATATTAGACCTATAATGAGCTAGTCATTGTTCTCTGCTGGATTTGTACTCAAAGACAAGCACATAATTTTTCTCTCATTGAGATTTCTCTTCCAGGACTGTGTCTGGGCTACGAAGATGAGAAAAAGAATGGTGAGTTTTCTCCCACTTAAACTTTCTTTATTCCTGCATCCCACACTTCATGACCTTTTCCTTTAATCGTCTGAATTCTAGACTCAAATTAACTCTGAATTCTTTCCAGAGAAACTGCCCAAGCCCTCCCTCCACGCCTGGCCTAGCTCGGTGGTTGAAGCCCGGAGCAACGTGACCCTGAAGTGTCAGGCTCCTTCCAAGAATGTGACATTCATTCTGCTCAAGGTGAATGACTCTGGGTACAAGCAGGAACAGTTCTTGACAGAAGACGAAGCTGAATTCCACTTCACGGACCTGAAGCTTGAGGATGCTGGGAGCTACTTTTGTGCCTATAAGACAACAGCCTCCCGTGAGGGGTCAGAAAGCAGTGAACACTTGGAGCTGGTGATCACAGGTGAGAAGGTAGCCTCAGATGTGCTACTTGATGCACACATTTCTTCGGTTTTGCTTTGCTTTTTTTTCCTTTTTTTTTTTTCAAGACAGAGTCTTGCTCTGTCGCCTGGGCTGGAGTGCAGTGGCACAATCTCGGCTCACTGCAACCTCTGCCTCCTGGGTTCAAGCAATTCTTCCTCCCCAGCCTCCCGAGTAGCTGGGACTACAGGCTCCCGCCACCACGCCCGGCTACTTTTTGTGTTTTTAGTAGAGATGGGGTTTCACCGTGTTAGCCAGGATGGTCTCCATCTCCTAACCTCGTGATCCGCCCACCTCGGCCTCCCAAAGTGCTGGGATTATAGGTGTGAGCCACCGAGCCTGGCCTAATTTTTGTATTTTTAATAAAGACGTGGTTGTACCATACTGGTGAGGTTGATCTCAAACTCCTGATCTCAGGTGATCCATCTGCCTTGGCCTCCCAAAGGGCTGGGATTACAAACGTGAACCACCGTGCTCGGCATTTTTTTTTTTTTTTTGAGAGGCAGTCTTGCTCTGTCGCCTAGGCTAGAGTGCAGTGGCATGATCTCAGCTCACTGCAATCTCCGCCTCCTGGGTTCATGTAATTCACCTGCCTCAGCCTCCCGAGTAGCTGAAACTACAGGGGTGCACCACCACACCGGGCTAATTTTTGTATTTTAGTAGAGACAGGGTTTTACCATGTTGGTCAGACTGATCTCGAACTGCTGACCTCAAGTGATCTGCCCATCTCAGCCTCCCAAAGTGCTGGGAGCCACTGCGCTTGGCGGTTTTTTTTTTTTTTTTTTTTTTTTTTTTTGACAGAATCTCGCTCTGTTGCCCAGGCAGGAGTGCAGTGGCATGCACACAATTCACTGCAGCCTCGACCTCCCAGGCTCAAGCAATTTTCCCACATCAGCCTCCCAAGTAGCTGGGAGTACAGGCAAGCACCACCACGCCTGGCTAATTTTTAAAGTATTTGTTGAGACAGGATCTATGTTGCCCAGGCTAGTCTTGAACTCCTGAGCTCAGGTGATCCTCCTGCCTTGGCCTCCCAAAGTGCTGGGATTACAGGCGTGAGTCACCAAAGCCTGCCTGATGCACGTATTTCTTTTCCTGTTGTGGGACGTGGCTGGGGAAGAAGGAACCCAGGAGACAAAAAGATAGATGCAGGCCGGGCACGGCGCGGTGGCTCACGCCTGTAATCCCAGCACTTTGGGAGGCAGAGGTGGGCGGATCACTTGAGGTCAGGAGTTCGAGACCAGTCTGGCCAACATGGTGAAACCTCAACTCTACTAAAAATACAAAAATTAGCTGGGTGTGGTGGTGGGCACCTGTAATCCCAGCTACTAGGGAGGCTGAGGCAGGAGGAGAATCACTTGAACCCAGTAGGCAGAGGTTGTAATGAGCCGAGATTGTGTCACTGCACTCCAGCCTGGATGAAAGAGCAAGACTCTGTCTCAAAAAAAAAAAAAAAAAGGATAGATGCAATACCTTCAGTGTGGAAATGGGAACCCGAACGTGGGGCAAGATTCTCATCAGGGACAGGGATTCTGAGAGGGTCCCAATGATGTGGATGTGGGAGGGTGGTGTAGAATATGGTCAGTTAATAGAAAATTAGGGTACGGTAAGACTGACAAACCAAGCGATGATTGCCATGGAAAAGATGGTCTGTTACAGTTCCCAAGAGGAGGGGGAAGGCTATACTATGGGGGTGGGGGTATGGGGGAAGCACCAGGGTCAATCAGGGGCAGAGGAAGGAGGAACTGTGGGCCAGAGCTTTGATTGTATTTTGTGGGGAGAACAAGATTAGAGTTGGCCAGGTGTGGTGGTTCATGCCTGTAATCCTAGCACTTTGGGAAGCCGAGGAGGGCGGATCACCTGAGGTCAGGAGTGTGACATCAGCCTGGGTAACAAGGCGAAACTCCATCTCTACAAAAATATAATAATTACCTGGGTGTGGTGGTGTGCACTTGTGCTTTCAGCTACTTGGGAGACTGAGGCACGAGAATTGCTTGAACCCAGGAGGCAGAGGCTGCGGTGAGCCAAGATCATGCCACTGCATTCAAGCCTGGGTGATAGAATGAGAACCTGTCTCAAAAAAAAAAAAAAAAAGAAAAAAAAAAGAATTGGCTTTGGGGTATAGAGACTGTCCCTGGTTGTCTAGTTCTTGGACCTGGGGTGATTAGGAGAGGACAACTTTCACCTTGAGTGTGAGAGCCTCATAATGAAGGTGGTTGGGAGTGAGGGCTCTGGATCTATTGGCTTGCATTTGAGGGACATATTGAGGACAAGTGGTTTACTGACTCTAGAAATTAACTAACCCTGGGAGGGGTGGTCCCACCAAGGGCAGCAAGGCCCCAAGATGTCAAAGCATCAAATGCAGAAAATGAAAGACATGGTGGTTAATACAGAGAGATGGATGAGATAGTCCCCAAGTGCAGTAGAAAATGGAAAAGCGGGCCCGACACGGTGGCTCACACCTGTAATCCCAGCACTTTGGGAGGCCAAGGTGGGCAGATCACAAGGTCAGGAGATCGAGACCATCCTGGCTAACATGGTGAAACCCCGCCTCTATTAAAAATATGTAAAAAATTAGCCGGGCATGGTGGCGGGCGCCTGTAGTCCCAGCTACTCAGGAGGCTGAGGCAGGAGAATGGCGTGAACCCGGGAGGCGGAGCTTGCAGTGAGCCAAGATCGCGCCACTGCAGTCCAGCCTGGGCGACAGAGCGAGACTCCGTCAAAAAAAAAAAAAAAAAAAAAAGAAAGAGAGAGAGAGAGAGAGAAAAAGAAAGAGGAAAGAAAATGGAAAAGTCCTAGCCCTTCTCTTTACCTCCATTGCCTTGTTCTCTTCAGGGTCACTCCCAGAACCTTTGCTCTCAGTCAATGTAGACCCTGGGATGACTCCAGGTCTCAGGACATTTTGATGTCTAACTCCATACAATGGAACTGAATGTATTGTAATTGCTCTGCTGAAAATGGGGATCCCAGAACCATTACAAGTCAGGCAAGTAAGAAAAAAACAGACAGATTTCATGCTCTGGAATGTGACAAGTAATGGCAATGGAAACTACAGCTGTGTGTATTACCTGAGTGACTCATCACACTTGGCCTCCTTCCCCAGCAACAAGTTGGAGATCTGGGTGACAGGTGAGCATAGAGTGATAACACTGGCATTTGACATGTATCCAGCATTTTCTATGTTCCTCTCTCCACGACAGGTAACTTGCCTCCACTAACTCATTCAGTCTTCACTTCCTGTGAGGGTGGTTGTGTTACTAATTTTGCTTATAGAGACTAGGTGACCTCCCCGATGTCACAAAGACAATGAGCTTCACAGTTGCAGTTCAGACATAAATGAAAATTTATATCTCTTTATGCCACAGAAGAAAAGCCAGAAAGAGTGTCCAGTGCTCTATGAGGGATGTAGGAATGGCAAATAATGGAGGATGGGGCTAAGAGATCCCATTGTGTGGGAAAATATGGCAGGCATGGTGCAGGCAACTGAAATTAAAAAATGATGAGGACCACAGTGAGAGGATGCACATGGGAGGATTGTAACATAAGTGACTTGAGATCCCAAGGAAGAGGGATAAAGAATAATTTTGCATCATTTTCATCTACCCGTTTATCTACCCACCCATCCATCTATCCATCCACCTACCCATCTATCAACCCACCCACCCATCTACCCACCTACCAACCCATCTACCCTCCCACCCACTCATTCACCCATCCATCCACTCACTTATCCATCTATCCATCAACTCACCCATCCATCCATCCATCCATCCATCCATCCATCCATCCATCCTTCCATCCATCCATCTATCCATCTATCCTTCCATCCACCCATCCATCCTTCCATCCTTCCATCCACCCACACCTTCATCCATTCTCATACCCACCCATCCAACTTTCCACCCACCCTTCCATCCATCCATTCATTCACCCCTTTGTCCATTCATTCACCCTACCACCCATCCATCCATTCATCTATCCATTAATCCATCCAACCACCAACCCTTCCATTCATTCGTCTACCCACCCCTTCATCCATCTATCTACCCACCTACCCATCTATTTACCCAGCCACTCATTTGTCCATCCTTCCACCCACTCATCCACTCATCCACTCTTTCACCCATTCATTCACCCCCCACCCACCTATCCATATATCCATCCATCCATCCATCCATTCATCCATCCATCCATCCATCTATTCATTTATTAGTCACTCAACAATATCTCTCAATTGACTACAGTTGCTTCCAGTAGGTCAATCTGGCCATATCATGGGAAATCCCTGGAGAGACCTTACACTCATCAATGTAGTGCAGAAGTAGCCATGGGTCCACACCAATGACTTAGCCTGGGCTTGGGGCATGATGAGTAACTGAGTACTTAATGTTTCACCTCTGATTTACCCTCTTTCTGAGGCTCTTGATCAGTGATGCTCCAACAAGGTTCTCATCACTTTGATGTTGATTTCAATTGTATTCCCAATAACTTTTTCTTGTAGTCTTAAGAATTTTCATTCCCACACTTTAGCCCTAAAAGCCTGGCGATTATTTGCCATTTCCCAATTATGTTCTCTGGCAGATCATCTACTATTTCCTGATTTCTTCACCTCTATCGCAGCTATACCATTATATCACAAGACAGGCTATAGTATCAATTTAAAGTGGTTGATTTTCCAGGTCAGCCTTCCATATACAATCTGTTTGCTGCTTTACAAATCACTTGATTATACTACTTTTTACTTATTACAAAATGGGCATATAAATGCTTCTATTACAAAAAAAATTTAATGCAAAATACCTGGCACAAAAATAGCTGCCCATTCAGCCTACAAATTCAGATACTTTGGTAGATCCTGAGCATATTGTAGGAACTGAGACAGACCAGGTCTCTGGCCAACAGGAGCTCACATTCTTCTTTGGAAGAAAGAAATAACAGAAAGATATCAGAGTAATTAAAAAACACATTATAGATGGAGAATAACTGTGAGAGGCATTGTATTAGTGATCTATGGCTGCATAACTAATTACCACTAATTTAGCCGCCTGAAACACCTATTTATTACCTCACAGTTGATGTGGGTCAGGAGTCCAGGCACAGCTTAGCTGAGTCCTCTGCTTTGGTTCTCATAAGGATGCAATCAAGTTGTCATCCAGGGCTGGGTTCTCATCTGGAGGCTTGATTGGGGAAGGGTCCATTTCTCCACTCCTGTGGTTGCTAGCAATATCTGGTTCTTTGCAGCTGTAGGATTCATGTTAGACTGATTCTGCAGCACTTGCAAGAAGAGAGATTGAGAGAGGAGAGAGAGAGAGAGCAAATGCCCTAGCAAACAGAGTTTTATGTAATGTAGCATAATCAAGAGCATAACATCCCATCACCTTTGCCATATCTATTGGTGAGAAGAAAGTCACAGGTCTCCACACTCAAGGTGAGGGGATTAGACAAGGGCATGAACACCAGAAAGCAGGGCTCCTGAGTCTCCTGAGTGCCCCCTTAAGGTCTATCTGTCACAGGCATGAAATATGAGAATGACCCAACCACATCGATATCTGGAGAAGAGCCCTTCAGGGAGAGAGAGCAGCAAAAGCAAAGTCCCAGAAGTGTGAGTGTTCCTGGAATGATTGAGACACAGAAAGGAGGACAGAGAAAAGAACAGCAGAATAAAAGGTGTGGATAGAAGACAGGGCCTAGAGCATCTAGGGTCTTGTGGGTGTTTGAACTTGTCCTAGAGTCTGCTTTGAAAAAACAGGAACCCACTGATGAAGTTGAACTGGAGAATGGCATGATTTTATTTATATGCTTGAAGGGTCACTGGCTGCTTTTTTTTTTTTTTTTTCGAGACAGCTCACTCTGTTGCCCAGGCTGGAGTGCAATGGTGCAATCACAGCTCACTGCAGCATTGACCTCCCAGGCCCAGGTAATCCTCCCACCTCAGCCTCCCAAGCAGCTGAGATTACAGGCACATGCCATCATGCCTGGCCTCTGGCTGCTTTTGGAAAATAAGGGATCAGATGTGGTAAGAGTTGGTGCATTTCAGGCAATATGACTTTTTAAATTTAAAAAATCAAATTGACAAATGAAGATTGTATATATTCAAGATATACAATCTGATGATTTGATCCATCTGTACATTATGTAATGATGATCACAGTCAGATTAATTAGCACATCCATTGCCACCATGCTGTGCACCTGAACTTCTTCATCTTAGAACTGGAACTTTAGGGCTGGGCATGGTGGCTCACGCCTGTAATCCCAGCACTTTGGGGGGCCGAGGCAGGTGGATCACGAGGTCAGGAGATCGAGACCATCCTGGCTAACATGGTGAAACCCTGTCTCTACTAAAAATACAAAAAATTACCCGGGCGTGGTGGCGGGCGCCTATAGTCACAGCTACTCAGGAGGCTGAGGCAGGCGAATGGCGTGAACCCGGGAGGCGGAGCTTGCAGTGAGCCAAGATCGAGCCACTACACTCCAGCCTGGGCGACACAGCCAGACTCTGTCTCAAAAAAAAAAAAAAAAAAAGAACTGGAAATTTATACCTTTCATCAACATCTCCCCATACATTATGTTAAACAAAATAAGCCAGACTCAGAAAGACAAATTCTGCATGATCTCACTCACATGTGTGGCCTGAAAAAGCCAAACTCACAGAAGCAGAGAGTCTACTGGTGGTTGCCAGGGACTGGTGAGTAGGTGATACTTTATTTATTTTTATTTATTTATTTATTTTGAGACGGAGTCTCGCTCTGTCACCCAGGCTGGAGTGTAGTGGTGCGATCTCAGCTCACTGCAAGCTCGGCCTCCCAGGTTCACGCCATTCTCCTGCCTCAGCCTCCCAAGTAGCTGGGACTACAGGCGCCCGCCACCATGCCCGGCTAATTTTTGTATTTTTAGTAGAGACAGGGTTTTACCATGTTATCCAGGATGGTGTCAATCTCTTTACCTCGTGATCTGCCTGCCTCGGCCTCCCAAAGTGCTGGGATTATAGGCCTGAGCCACCGTACCTGGCTGAGTAGGTGATATTTTAACTTAGACTAAATGGTGCCACTGGGGAGATAGAAATATAGGCCGAGTGCAGTGGCTCATGCCTGGAATCCCAGCATTTTGAGTGGCCAAGGCAGGTTGATCACTTGAGGCCAGGAGTTTGAGACCAGCCTGGCCAACATGGTGAAACTCTGTCTCTACTAAAAATACAAAAATTAGCAGGGTGTGGTGGCAGGTGCCTGTAATCCCAGCTACTTGGAAGGCTGAGGCAGGAGAATCTCTTAAACCCAGGAGGCGGAGGTTGCTGTGGGCTGAGATCATGTCACTGTACTCCAGCCTGGGTGACAATGCAAGACTCAAAAAAAAAAAAAAAAAAAAAAGAAAGAAATAAAGAATTTGGGTGAATGGCGTTCTTTGTCAAGATAAAGACGACTGGCAAGGAATCATACTGGAGGGGGCGTTAGCAGTGTCATTCATAAATACTAGCAAACTCCATGAGTATTAGGAAGAGTAATCTGAGGCTCTGTCCATGCTCTGAGGACTCAGGAAGCACCTAGGGAATGGAGAAGCCATTCTCTTTTCTGCTTCCCAAAGAAGACAGGAAGTCTATAAGTAGGACGAGAGGACTCCTGCCCCCAAGGTTCCTATGTGATTAGCATAATTCCTTTTCTTCCCTCCTATTTTCCAGATAAACACGATGAACTTGAAGCTCCCTCAATGAAAACAGGTAAGATAATTAGAAAGGAGATTTTTTTCCAATTAGATCTGCTTCATAAGACGCTGGATCACCTTTGCTTAAAGTGCACAGGAGAACTTTATTTTTATTATTTATTTATTTATTTATTTATTTTTTGAGATGGAGACTCGCTCTGTCACCCAGGCTGGAGTGCAGTGGTGCAGTCTCAGCTCACTGCAACCTTTGCCTCCCGGGTTCAGGCGCGTCTCCTGCCTTAGCCTCCCGAGTAGCTGGGACTACAGGCACACACCACCATGCCCAGCTAATTTTTGTATTTTTAGTAGAGATATTCCTCCTGAATAACTGGGATTACAGGCACCCACCACTAAACCCAGCTCTTTTTTTTTTTTTTTTTTTTAGTAGAGATGGAGTTTCACCATGTTGGCCAGGCTGGTATCAAACTCCTGACCTCAAGCAATTCCCCTGCCTTGGCCTCTCAAAATGTTGGGATTACAGGTGTGAGCCACCGCACCCGGCCTACAAGAAGAACTTTAATGGCCATTTTCTCAATGTTATTGGGGAAACTGCTGTGTTTTCGGGGGTGGGGCATGAGGGGAGATAACCTCTCAAGTGCTTCCAGTTTCTGAAGAAGTTGGTGTGTAAAACAGCAGAGTTCGTTGTTTGCCATATTACGTGATGAAAAACTAGGGTGGGATTTGGGGAATAATGGGGGTGAATTTTTGGGTGACCCATTTGGGGAGTAGGACCAGGACCTACGCAGAGTAGGTACTTCAGGAATATGTATAATCAAGAGTTTGTTATAACTCTAAAATTCTCAACCATAGGTGAATATTGAATTTTTCCCCCTAATGTTGCTTATTCATTAACAATTGACTAAGATTCTGTCCTCAGAGGTTCTCATAAAAATTAGAGCTCCCGAGGTGAGGTGGCTCACGCCTATAATCCCAGCACTTTGGGAGGCCGAGGTGGGCAGATCACCTGAGGTCAGGAGTTCGAGACCAGCCTGGCCAACATGGCGAAACCCTGTCTCTACTAAAAATACAAAAATTTGCCAGGCATTGTGGTGGGCGCCTGTATTCCCAGCTACTCAAGTGACTGAAGCAGGAGAATTGCTTGAACCTGGGAGGTAGAGGTTGCAGTGAGCCGAGTGAGACTCTGTCTAAAAAAAAAAAAAAATTAAAAAAAAGTTAGAGCTTTTGGCAGCATTCGGCTGAAACAGAAGCTCATCCAGACTTTAAGGGCCAAATTCAGAATATAAATTGGCATCTAGATGCTTAATCATCCTTCCTTTCAGCAAGTCACAATCTTCCTGCAACCTACTCCAAAGAGCCAAAGTTGCTGAAAGTTGTTGCTAGCAGTCTGTGCTGGTATAATCGGTTTTTGAAAAGGTATCTTCCAAAGTGTTCTTGCAAGATAACTATTTGAAATGTTTTTATTCCATGATAGTAGGCTTGGGAAATGACTGCTACCCTAGGACTGTGAACACAATCACGTCAGGAATGTTTTCTAAGAAAGATATGAAATCTAATGGGAGAGAGGAACACACAAGTATCAGAAAGGAGGTGGTAGATCTAGTGAGGTGTGAGGGGGAGGAGGAAGAGAAACTTTTCTATTTTGAGCTCTTGTGTCATTTATTTTCCTTCTTTTTTTATTGATATATAATTCACATTCCAAAAATTCACCCTTGTAAAGTGTGCAATTCACTGGCATTTTATATATTCACAAGGTAGTATAACCATCACCACTACATAATTCCAGACCATTCTCATCACCCTGAAAGAAAATCTTGTACCCATTAAGCAGTCACTCCTCATTTCCCACTCTCCCACCAGGCCCTGCCAACCATTCATATGCTTCTTTGTGTCTATGATTTCGTCTATTCTGGACATTTTGTGTAAATGGATTCATATACTATGTGGTCCTTTGTGACTACCTCCTTTCACTTTAGCATGATGTTTTCAAAGTTTATCCATACTATAGCATGTATCAATGTTTCATGTCTTGTCATGGTGAAAAGCATCATACTGTATGGACAGACCACATTTTGCTTATCCATTCCTTTTTTTTTTTTTTTTCTTTGAGATGGAGTCTTGCTCTGTCGCCCAGGCTGGAGTGCAGTGGCATGATCTCAGCTCACTGCAACCTCCGCCTCCTAGGTTCAAATGATTCTTCTGCCTCATCCTCCTGAGTAGCTGGAACTACAGGCGCCCGCCACCATGCCCAACTAATTTTTGTATTTTAGTAGAGAAGGGGTTTCACCATGTTGGTCAGACTGGTCTCAAACTCCTGACCTCAAGTGATCCACTTGCCTCGGCTTCCCAAAGTGCTGGGATTACAGACTTGAGCTACTGCGCCTGGCCTCATTCTTCTTTTGATGGACATTTGTGTTGTCTGCACCTCTTGGCTAAAGTGAGTAATGGTGCTTGAACATTGTGGTAGGAGTATCTGTTTGCCTCCCTGCTGTAAATTATCTTGGGTATGTACCTAGAAGTGGATTTGCTAGGACATATGGTGACTATTATGTTCAACTTTTTGAGGAACTGCCAAATCATTTTCCATTATGGCTGTCTCATGTTATATTCCTTCCAGTAATCTATGTGGGTTCCAATATCTCCACATCCTTGTCAACACTTACTTTTCTTTTTTTAAATTATAGCCATCCCAGTGGGTATTATATAATTTCTTAAAATTTATTTTTTGAGTTCAAATTTGTATCACCACAATTCTAAACAGAATAAAATATCTTTGCCGGGTGCAGTGGCTCACGTCTGTAATCCCAGGACTTCAGGAAGATGAGGCAGGAGGATCACTTGAGCCCAGGGGTTCAAGACCAGCCAGGGCAACCTAGTGAGATCCCATCTCTACAAAAAATACAAAAATTAGCCAGGCATGGTGGTGTGCGCCTTTAGTCCCAGCTACTTGGGAGGCTTAGGCAGGAAGATCGTTTGAGCCCAGGAGGTTGAGGCTTCAGTGAACTGTGATTGTGCCACAGCACTCCAGCCTGAGTGACAGAGTGAGACCCTGTCTCAATAAATAAAATAAAAGTAAAATATCTTTAAGCACAGGTATAATGTCCCCCGTCTGTATTTATATGCCTTAAACACACCAGAAAAGGACCCCATATTCAATTGCTCTGTAGAGAATGAAGATGAATTTTATCACACAAGACTCGACTTTCTTTCTGGTGCCTGTGGCTCCATTTGTGCCCTGTGTCAGGCTGTATCTTGTTGCTCAGTCTGATTCTAGTAGCATAGCAACTTATAATTTATTCTGGCAATTTGTAAATACTGATGTGAAATTTGGCCAGGATATGTGGACATCTCAGGTGAACCCAGTCCAGCTGATTATGGGGGTCATGTGAAGACGAGAATTTTGCAATAATGTACTTCTCATTTCTAGTGAATTGCTGCGTGAAAGATACTGTAGGCTGGAAAAGGGGAGAACAGAAAGGATGAGGCAAGGCTGCTGTTTCTCTGCTTCTATCTGGGGAAACTGAAGAGTCCAGGAGCAGCTGTTCCTGCCCTATTTTCATCAGTCCTTGGAAATGCACTGATAGAATTGTTGCTTATGGCCAGGCATGGTGGCTCATGCCTATAATCCCAGCACTTTGGGAGGCCAAGGTGGGCGATCACCTGAGGTCAGGAGTTCGAGACCAGCCCAGCCAACATGGTGAAACCTCATCTCTACTAGAAATATAAAAAATTAGCAGGGCGTGGTGGCGGGCACCTCTAATCCCAGCTCCTTGGGAGGCTGAGGCAGGAGAATTGCTTGAACCCTGGAGGCAGAGATTGCAAAGCCAAGATTGAGCCACTGCACTCCAGCCAGGGTGACAGAGTGAGACTCTGTCTCAAAAAAAAAAAATAAAGAATTGTTGCTTTTGAGGGGTTCTCTGATTCAGCTCCACCAGAAGCAGGCCCTTAGAAAGCATTAGTGTGAAGGCGACATTTTATTTTATTTTATTATTTATTTATTTTTGAGACAGAATTTCGCTCTTGTTGCCCAGGCTGGAGTGCAGTGGCATGATCTTGGCTCACTGCAACCTCCGCCTCCCGGGTTCAAGCGATTCTCCTGCCTCAGCCTCCCGAGTAGCTGGGATTACAGGCGTGCACCACCACGCCTGGCTAATTTTGTATTTTTAGTAGAGATGGGGTTTCTCTGTGTTGGTCAGGCTGGTCTCGAACTCCCGACCTCAGGTGATCCACCCACCTTGGCCTCCCACAGTGCTGAGATTACAGGAGTGAGCCACCACGCCCGGCGTGAAAATGACATTTTAGGGAGTGGGGAAGAAGGGCCGGGAGGAAAAGAGATTAAACAAGAGTGGGATATCCGTGTCCCTCAGATGGTATCTTTGGCTCAATCCTGCAGAAAAGCAGCGGAGACAGGGAAGGTCAAACACCAGAGGCTAGGGAGCTGGGGTCTTCACAGCAGTCAGTGGCAGTTTGTTCCGGGCATGTAAATTCCAAGGCATTTGGAGCTCTCCCAGGCAGTCCCCCAAAGAAGAGATGCAAATGTTCACTTTGGAAAGGGAAAGAAGCCACAATCTAGAATGCATAAAAATGGGAAAGGGATCTGGGGAACATGGGTTGAGGAACATTGACAGAATCTGTTACAGAGATGGACGTGGGTGGAATATTGGGTGAAAAAAAATCATCATTATACCTACAATCCCATTATCCTACACAATGAGTCAGTTTCTAGACTGAGTGCTTTAAAGCCAGGATTTTTCATCATTACCTAACTCTTCAAGTTAGGTATTATTGGCTCTCTGCCCCCTCCTTATATATATATATATATATATATATATATATATATATATATATATATATATATATATATTTTTTTTTTTTTTTTTTTTTTTTTTTTTTTTTTTTTTTGAGACGGAGTCTCGCTCTGTCCCCCAGACTGGAGTGCAGTGGCCGGATCTCAGCTCACTGCAAGCTCCGCCTCCCGGGTTTACGCTATTCTCCTGCCTCAGCCTCCCGAGTAGCTGGGACTACAGGCGCCAGCCACCTCGCCCGGCTAGTTTTTTGTATTTTTTAGTAGAGACGGGGTTTCACCGTGTTAGCCAGGATGGTCTCGATCTCCTGACCTCGTGATCCGCCCGTCTCGGCCTCCCAAAGTGCTGGGATTACAGGCTTGAGCCACCGCGCCCGGCCCCCCTCCTTATATTTAACCAAAAAATAATGTATTCCAGAAAGGGAAGGGAACATTTACAAAGTCAGGAGATGGGAGACCTACTACTAGAACTCAAGTTTGTCTTGTTTCAAACTCTCCACTCCTTTTGCTGCTCCCTGATGATCAGCTCAGAAAGAGCCTTATTTCAGGAAGGGGGATAAATAGATAATTAGATATGATAGACAGATGATAGGTAAGTAGGTAGATACATAGACAACTAGACATGATAGATAAGATAGATACATAGATGATAGGTAGGTAGCTAGATATGATAGATGGATTAGAGAGACAGGTGATAGGTAAGTAGGTAGATAGATAAATAGATAATAGGTAAGTAGGTAGATAGATACAGATGATTAGCTAGCTAGCTAGATGATAGATAACTAGATATAGTAGATAAAATAGATAGATGTAGATCTATCATCTACAGATCCCTGTCGTTCTGGTGTCTCGGAGAATCATATCTCCTTCAGAGAGCCCCACCCCTCCCCACTCTAAACGCCTTCCATGCCCATGTCACTGCTGTTCGTTACCTGGCGTCAACGAGCTCATTGGAGTGTGTTTGAAGTTGGCTGGGCACGGTGATCTGTACTCCCAGCTACCCTGGAGGCCGAGTGAGGAGGACCACTTGAGCCCAGGAATTCGAGTATGATTGCACCACTGCACTCCAGCCTGGGCAACAGAGTGAGACTCTGTCTCTTTAAAAAAAAAAAAGAAAAAGAAATGTGTTTGAAGTGAAGAGCTGAGATCATGTCTGTGTTAGCCAGGGTTTTCCAGAAAAAACAGAACCAATAGAATATATATATATAAGCTGGGTGTGGTGGTTTACGCCTGTAATCCCAGCACTTTGGGAGGCCGACGTGGGTGGATTACCTGAGGTCAGGAGTTCAAGACCAGCCTGGTCAACATGGCGAAACCCCGTCTCTACTAAAAATACAAAAATCAGTCGGGCGTGGTGGTGGGCATCTGTAATCCCAGCTACTCAGGAGGCTGAGGCAGGAGAATTGCTTGAACCCGGGAGGCGGAGCTTGCAGCGAGCCAAGATTGCGCCACTGCACTCCAGCCTGGACAACAAGAGTGAAACTTTGTCTCAAAAAACAAACAAACAAAAAAACCCACATACACATGTGTGTGTATATATATATATATAGAGAGAGAGAGAGAGAGAGAGAGAGATTTATTTTAATGGATTGGTTCATGTGATTGTCGGGGGCTGGTAAGTCTGAAACCTGCAAGGCAGGCAGGAGATCCAGGGGAGACTTGATATTGCAGCCTCAGTCTGGAGGCCGAATTCCTTCCACCTTGGGGTACCTCAGTCTTTTCTCTTAAAGCCTTCAACTGATTGGATGAGGCCCACCCATATGACAGTGTGTCATCTGCTTTACTCAAAGTCTATTGGTTGAAATGTCCAGCTCCAAGGCGGGAGATCCAGGCTTGGAAGCCAGGCTGTCTGTCTGGCTCCTCTTAGCAGTTCTGCTCACCCCTATCAGTGCATTTCAAACAGTGATTACACGGACAGACGTGGTGGCTCACACCTGTAATCCCAGCACTTTGGGAGGCCAAGGCGGGAGGATCACTTGAAGTCAGGAGTTTGAAACCAACCTGGCCAATGTAGTGAAACCCCGTCTCCACTAAATATACAAAAATTAGCTGGGCATGATGGTGCACACCTGTAATCCCAGCTACTCAGGAGACTGAGTCAGGAGAATTGTTTGAACCAGAGAGGTGGAGGTTGCAGTGAGCCAAGATCACACTCCAGCCCGGGTGACAGAGCGCGGCTCCGTCTCAAAAAAAAAAAAAAAAAAAAAATATATATATATATATATATACACACACACACACACACACATACACACGTATGTAAAGCACTGGCTCACAATAAATGATCAATTTCATTGCTATGCACCAAACATTCCCTGGGAATTTCCTATGCGCCAAGCAGTGTTCCAGCCCTCTCTATAGGTACTGACCCACCAGCCAACAAAATAGGTACTGCTGCTACACTCACTTTACAGATGGGGAAACAGAAGCTTGGAGAAGATTAAGGAAATTCCCCAAAGCAATAGGAAGTTTCAGCTCCAAGGTGGGAGATCCAGCCTTGGGAGCCGGGCCGTCTGTCTGGCTCCTCTTAGCTTTTCTGCTCACCCCTATCGGTGGATTTCAGGAGCCAGGCTGATTCCCTGACCTGCTCTTCCCCCTCCAGACACCAGAACCATCTTTGTCGCCATCTTCAGCTGCATCTCCATCCTTCTTCTCTTCCTCTCAGTCTTCATCATCTACAGATGCAGCCAGCACGGTGAGCTCAGAGAACGCAAAGGGAGGGAGGGGGAGTGAAGGATTTTCTCAGTAGGTAAATTCCTCCTGCATTTTTTGTAGGTTCGTCACCTGAAGAATCCACCAAAAGGTAGATGCTTGGCATAGCTCATGCTCCCCTTAATTCCCATGTCATTCTCCAGGGAACCCATTGGCACATTCGGGATTGGTACCCTGAGCTCCCACCCCAGCCCATTCTGTGACCTCCCTCCACTCCCCTCCTCTCCCCTCCACTGCCCTCACCCTCTCCCCGAAATCTTCACATCCCATCCTTTCACGTGTCTCTCTCTCTCTCAGAATCAGCCATTCCAAACTTTCGGAGCAGGTGGCTGCTGGTAAGGGACAGGGAAAATGTAAGGGAATCACCGGATAGAAAGACTAAGTTCTGACTCCTACAGCTGAAAACTGATTTTCTTTTTTTTCTCTCTCACTCAGAGGCAGATTTATCCAGGATGGAAAGGGTATCTGTCTCGGTGAGTCCTCCCGCTTAGGAGTCCCACAAGAGCTCCCTCACCACAACGGGCTGGTCGTGTCTGCCTCCTGGTTAAGCCCATACAGAAACGTCTACTATTTATCACCCGTGTGGTCTTAGATAACTCCCCAAAGGGGAACCAAAATCTCTATTTAAAAGGCATATGCACCGGGCCGGGTGCGGTGGCTCACGCCTGTAATCCCAGCACTTTGGGAGGCCGAGGCAGGCAGATCACAAGGTCAGGAGATCGAGACCACCCTGGCTAACACAGTGAAACCTCATCTCTACTAAAGATACAAAAAATTAGCTGGGCGTGGTGGCGGGCGCCTGTAATCCCAGCTGCTTGGATTCCGAGCCAGGAAAATGACTTGAACCCGGGAGGCGGAGGTTACAGTGAGCCGAGATCACGGCACTGCACTCCAGCCTGGGCAACAGAGCGAGATTCTGTCTCAAATAAATAAAAAAATAAAAAATAAAAAAAATAAAAGTCTTACGCCAATCCATTGATGTCACACACATAAAGGGCTATAAAAACAGAAAAGAAAAAGAAATGCATGTGGTGTGACCGAGGACCTGGATTTTGAATTTAATTGTAATTAATTTAAATGTCAATAGCCACGTGTAGCTAGTGGCTGCCATATTGACCACTCAGTTCTAATATTCATCTATTTTCTCCAAAGACGGCAGACCCCCAAGGAGTGACGTATGCTGAGCTAAACATCAATGCCCTGTCTGAGGCAGCTTCTGACACCACCCAGGAGCCCCCAGAATCTCATGAATATGCGGCAGTGAAAGTGTAGCAAGAAGACAGCCCGGGCCACTAAAGGAGGGGGGATCGTGCTGGCCAAGGTTATCAGAAACGTGGAGATGCGGATGACTCTGTGTCCCTTGCTCCTCATCCGTATCAATAAAATTAAGTTTCTCATCTTAAAAAGAAATCTGACTTATTTATGGATTATTCATGCCCAAGGACCCCACCATACTCTTTCTACCCCGCATTTCCTCCTAGAACAATTCAAGGAAATAATAAATAATTATTGATCAGCTATCCAGCAAAGAATGTAAGAATTATGGAGCATCTCCTGGAAGCACAACAAGCGAAAAAGAAAATGGCCAGGCTCATGCCTGTCATCCCGGCACTTTGGGAGGCCGAGGCGGGTGGATCATCTGAGGTCAGAGTTCATGACCAGCCTGACCAACATGGTGAAATCCCATCTCTACTAAAAATACAAAATTAGCGGGACATGGTGGTGGGCGCCCGTAATCCCAGCTACTTGGGAGGCTGAGGCAAGAGAATCGCTTGAACCCAGGAGGCAGAGGTTGCAGTGAGCTGAGATGACACCATTGCACTCCAACCTGGGCAACAGAGTGAGATCCATCTCAAAAAACAAACACGCCCAGACCTGCAAACTCCTAGACCAGAGGACAGAAAATAAAAGGACCAGAGAGTAACATTCCCAGCTTTGTGGGCTGTAGGATCTCTGCTGAGACTACCCCATTCTGCTGTTGTACCATGAAAGCAGCCATCGTTGATATGTAAACAAGTAGATGTGGCGGTGTTCGAATAAAACTTTATTTACAACCTCATGTTCTCATTCATGTGGGAGCTAAAAAAGTGGCTCTTATGAAGGTAAAGAGAGAGAGTTAGGCCGGGCGCGGTGGCTCAAGTCTGTAATCCCAGCACTTTGGGAGGCCGAGACGGGCGGATCACGAGGTTGGGAGATCGAGACCATCCTGTCTAACACGGTGAAACCCCATCTCTACTAAAAAATACAAAAAAAAAAAAAAAAAAAAAACTAGCCGGGCGTAGTGGCGGGCGCCTGTAGTCCCAGCTACTTGGGAGGCTGAGGCAGGAGAATGGCGAGAACCCGGGAGGCGGAGCTTGCAGTGAGCTGAGATCCGGCCACTGCACTCCAGCCTGGGTGACTGAGCAAGATTCCGTCTCAAAAAAAAAAAAAAAAAAAAAAAAGAGAGAGAGTTATCACAGGCTAGAAGGGGTGGGTTAGTTAACGGGCACAAACACAGTTAAACAGAAGGAACAAGTTCAAGTGTTCAACAGCACAGAAGGGTGACTATAGTTAACAACAGTACATTGTATATTTCAAAATAGCTAGAAGAGAAGATTTGAAACTTTCCCAACACAAATGATAAATGAGCCAGGTGCAGTGGCTCACTCCTGTAATCCCAACACTTTGGGAGGCCAATACAGGTGGATCACCTGAGGTCAGGAGTTTAAGACCAGCCTGGCCAACATGGTGAAACCCCGTCTCTACTAAAAATACAAAAATTAATTGGGTGTGGTGGTGCATGCCTGTAATCCCAGCTACTTGGGAGACTGAGGCAGAAGAATCACTTGAACCCAGGAGGTAGAGGTTGCAGTGAGCCAAAATCACACCACTGCACTCCAACCTGGGCAACAGAGACTCTGTCTCGAAAGGAAAAAAAAGAAAGATAAATGTTTGAGGTAGCAGAATATCCTAAATATCCTGATTTGAGTATTATACATTCTGTGCATGTATAAAACTGTCATGTATCAAACTGTATCAAACTGTCACATGTATGTCATAAATATGCATAAATATTATGTATCTATAGAAAGATTTTTTTTTTTTTTTTTTTAGATGGAGTCTTGCTCTGTCGCCCAGGCGCCAGAGTGCGGTGGCGTGATCTCAGGTCGCTGCAACCTCCCCCGGCAGGTTCAAATGATTCTCCTGTCTCAGCCTTCCGAGTAGCTGGGATTACAGGCGTCCGCCACCACGCCCAGCTAATTTTTTTGTATTTTTAGTAGAGATGGGGTTTCACCATGTTGGCCAGGCTGGTCTCGAGCTCCTGACCTCAAGTGATCCACCCACCTCAGCCTCCCAAAGAGCTGGGATTACAGGCGTGAGCCACTGCGCCCAGCCCAGAAAGTTGTTTTAAAAACAAAACATTTTGTTTTCAAAAACAAGCTGTGGGCTGTAGTGTTCCAACCCTTGTGCGAGGTCAGTGCTTTTAAAAGTCTGCTTGGGCCATCACCCCAACCACTTCTGGCCCTGATGAGGGTCCAGGGCATGAGAGGGAGGAAGGAGCGTCTCAGTCCATCCAGGCTGCTATCAATCTACCAAAGACCAGGCAGCTTCCAGACAACACATAGTTATTTCTCACCGTTCTGAAGGCTTCAAGTCCAAGACCAAAGCACTGGTAGATTCAGTCTGCTGAGGGCTTTTTCCTGGTTCATAGCTGGCACCTTCTTGCTGTATCCTCACGTAGTGAAAGAGACTGGGCAGGGCGCAGTGGCTCACGCCTGTAATCTCAGCAATTTGGGAGGTCGAGGCGGGGAGGATCAACTGAGGTCAGGAGTTCCAGCCTGAATGACAGAGACTCCTGCTCAAAAATAAAATTAAAAAAAAGTGAAGGCTTAATAAACAAAATAAAGAGAAAAGAGAATAGCTCTCTCTCTCGTACAGATAGAGAGGGGCTCCCGAGTGGGATGCCTGGTTTCGTGGTGAAATGCATGGGGTTTAATAGGCAAGCTTGAGCAGGTGGTGTCGGATTTACATAGGGCCTGAGAGATTAGCCGGACCAGGTGTGACGTTTGCATAACCCACGAAGAAGCTGGCTATCCCACCCTAATGTTTTATTACATAGGTGGGGTCTCTGCTCGGCTGGGGCCACGTTGCCTGTTTTTTTACTGCACATGTGGGGACAAACAAAAGGGAAGAGGGAACCTCCATGTTGAATATACCCGGCCTCCAGCCATCCCTTTTCTATTGGCACAGCTGCCAGCATTTACCTATGCAAGCTTTTAGCTTGCTTGTCTAGGCCTGCACCTTGATGTTTCGGGCTGCTTTCTGTTAGAAAAGAAATGATTTGGGGACTGCTCTTTATTCACAAGAAACCATACGGAGGACTCTCTTACCCTCACTGTCTGCCTAAAGCATTTCTTTTTAGCTCCCGTATTACAAATACCATCACCTTGGGGTTAAGTTCCAACAGCTGAATTTTGTCGGGACACAAACATTGAATTTACAATACCCATGAAGCTGTCTCCGCTTGTATCTTGTCCTAACCAGAAGCTCCCAGGAATATTGCATCTGAAGGAACAACTTTGATAAGGCTTGTGTCTGCGTCCCCACCCAAATCTCATCTTTAATGGTAGCTCCCATAATTCCCATGTTTTGTGGGATGGACCCAGTGGGAGATAATTCAATCATGGGGGCGGATTCCTGTAGGGTCCAGCCCTACGGGGCTTTGCAGGCGTTCTCCCCATGTGCGGAGACCAGAGATTGTAAGAAATAAAGACACAAGACAAAGAGATAAAGAGAAAGCAGCTGGGCCGTGGGGACCACTACCACCAAGACGCGGAGACTGGTAGTGGCCCCGAACGGCTGGACGTGCTGATATTTATTGCATACAAGACAAGGGGGCAGGGTAAGGAGGGTGAGTTGTCCAGGTGATTGATAAGGTGAAGCAAATCACGTGATCATGGGACAGGGGGCCCTTCCCTTACAGGTAGCCGAAGCAGAGACAGTAGGCAGCATACGTCAATATTTTCTTCTATGCACTTATAAGAAAGATCAAAGACTTTAAGACTCTCACTATTTCTTCTACCACTATCTACTACGAACTTCAAAGAGGAACCAGGAGTACGGGAGGAACATGAAAGCGGACAAGGAGCGTGACCACTGAAGCACAGCACCACACGGAGGGGTTTAGGCCTCCGGATGACTACGGGCAGGCCTGGATAATATCCAGCCTTCCACAAGAAGCTGGTGGAGCAGAGCGTTCCCTGACTCCTCCAAGGAAAGGAGACTCCCTTTCGGGGTCTGCTAAGTAACAGGTGCCTTCCCAGACACTGGCGGTATCGCTTCACCAAGGAGACCTCAAATGGCCCTTATGCAGGTGTGACAGAGGGCTCACCTCTTGCCTTCTAGGTCACTTCTCACAATGTCCCTTCAGCATCTGACCCTATACCCACCCGTTATTCCTAGGTTATATTAGTAATGCAACAAAGAGTAATATTAAAAGCTAATGATTAATAATGTTTATAATAATGATTGATAATGTCCACGATCACCTCTATATCTAATTTGTATTATGACTATTCTTATTCTAACTATTTTCTTTATTATACTGAAACAGTTTGTGCCTTCAGTCTCTTGCCTGGGCACCTGGGCCACCCTCCGCCCACAGATTCCCCCATGCTATTCTCGCAGTAGTGAACAAGTCTCACGAGAGCTGACATCTCTCTAAGGGGTTTCCCCTTTTGCGTGGCTCTCTCGTTTCTCTCTCGTCTGCCACCATGTAAGTAAGATGTGCCTTTCACCTTCCACCATGATTGTGAGGCCTCCCCAGCCATGTGGAACTGTGAGTCCATTATACCTTTTTTAAAAAAATAAATTATCCAGTCTCAGGTATGTCTTTATCAGCGGTGTGAAAACGGACTAATGCAAACCTCTTTGCTCCCCTCCCCTCACTACACAGCCCCAGGTTGCCGTGTGGAAGCCACATGGGGAGTAGCAAGGTGGGGGAGGAGTGTCTCTCTGTTTTCTTGCCATAGAGAGTCATTCTTTTTAAAGCTTGGGAGTTCTTGGTGACCATCTGTCTCACCATGTGGAGGAAGCCAGTCTTTATGGAGAAACACAAAGATGATTCAGGGAGCATCCGGGAAGCGGGAGTGAGTAACAAGGCTTTCAGCTTTTGTTTTCTTGGTTCTAATTGCTTCCAAAGCTCAGCATTCCTTCACTCCCTGCAGTGTTCTTGCTCAATCATTCTTGAACCAAAAAAAAAAAAAAAAACAGAAAACCAAAAAGTCCTCCTTTGATTCTCAGCTATTCTGAGAATGGATTTTGTTTTGATTGAAGAGTCCTGGCAAACAGTATTAAAATGGGTGACCCTAATGGATATCCTTTATGGACATCTATGCTGGGAGTCACACTCATTGAATTACCATAGTGAGGACTCAGCTCTGATTTTTTTTTTTTTTTTTAATCTCGCCCAGATTCTTCTCTAAGGGGTCTGGGGACTCATGCCCTACAAACCATAAATTCTCATCAGATGGGTTTTATTTAGCCCTATATATCGCGACGTGCTTTCCAATCTGACTCTGGCATAACATTACCTAACAAAGAAGAAAATAAAAATATTTTACCCCAAAACATGTTTCTTTGCCATATTTTTAAATGACCCTACAAAGCTGTCCTTTGTTGGGGAGAATATTTGCATATGTAAAGGATCTCTGTTAACCTAGCTAGATCTTTTTCCTCCAGGACCTCCCAATTCTGAGGAGATTAACTGAGAATCTAGCACCTTTGGAAGGTCTGAGTAGGAAACATTTGTCATCTATTGTCTCTAAGGGCAGCCGCTACAAGACTTCAACAGAACCTTGGTCTCCACAGTCTTTTATCTTACCTTGAATATTTCCTGTCTATTAATCCCAGGTCTTTAGACAAACTCAACCAATTGTCAACCAGACAACGTTTTAATTTACCTAAAGCCTGGAGGCCCCTGCCTCCTTCAAATTGTCCAGGCTTTCTGGACCAAACCAATGTATTTCTCAAATGTGTTTGATTGATGTCTCATGCCTCCCTAAAATGTATAAAACCAAGATGCCCCCCGACCACCTTGGGTACATGTTCTCAGGACCTCCTGAGGGCTGTGTCACAGGCCACGTTCATTATCATATTTGGCTCAGAATAAATCTCTTCAAATATTTTATAGAGTTTGATTCTTCTTGTCGACAAGAGTAAGTCTTGATATGTGATTGTTTTCTTTTGGTTAGTATTTGCATTATGTATCTTTTCTGTGTTCATTTTCTTTCTTTTTCTTTTCTTTCTTTTTTTTTTTTTTTTTGAGATAGAGCCTCACTCTGTTGCCCAGGCTGGAGTACAGTGGCATGATCACAGCTCACTGCAACCTCTGCCTTCCAGGTTCAAGCAATTCTCCTGCCTCAGTCTCCTGAGTAGCTGGGATTACAGGCATGCACCACCATGCCCAGCTAATTTTTGTATTTTTAGTAGAGATGGGGTTTCACCATGTTGGCGAGGCTGGTCTCAAACTCCTGACCTCAAGCGATCCACCTGCCTCAGCCTCCCAAAGTGCTGGGATTACAAGCGTAAGCCACCACGCCCTGCCTATTCATTTACTTTCAACCTTTCCACGCCTTTGTGTCTCTTGGAAACAAAACGTTAATTTTTTTAGTTCAACCAAACGTTTTCTTCTAACCTGATCCTTTAGTTCATTCACATATAATATTTGTTATTTTCAACGAGTACAACATTCTAGATTGGGAAGTTGTTTCCTTTCCGTATATCGAAGCCATAATACACTGTTTTTTTGGTGGTGGTGTTTTTTTTTTTGAAACAGAGTCTCGCTCTGTCGCCCGGGCTGGAGTGCAGTGGCGCGATCTCGGCTCACTGCAAGCTCCGCCTCCCGGGTTCACGCCATTCTCCTGCCTCAGCCTCCTGAGTAGCTGGGACTACAGGCGCCCGCCACCGCGCCCAGCTAATTTTTTTATTTTTAGTAGAGACGGAGTTTCACCGTGGTCTCGATCTCCTGACCTTGTGATCCGCCCGTCTCGGCCTCCCAAAGTGCTGGGATTACAGGCGTGAGCCACCGTGCCAGGCCATAATACACTGTTTACTATTTTTGGTGGTTATTTTGATGCTCTAGATCCGTGGTCCCCAAACTTTTTGGCACCAGGGGCTGATTTTGTGGAAGACGTGGAGGGGTGCATGGATGTTTTAGGGATAAAACTGTTCCATCTCAGATCATCAGGCATCAGAGTCTCATAAGGAGTGCACAAACTAGATCCCTTGCATGTGCAGTTCACAGTAGGGTTCACGCTCCTATGAGAATCTAATGCCTCCACTGATCTGACAGGAGGCAGAGCTCAGGTGGTAATGTGAGCAATGGGGAGTGGCTGTAAAGACAGATGAAGCTTCGCTCACTCACCCCCCTACTCACCTCCTGCTGTGCAGCCTGGTTTCTAATAGGCCAGGGACAAGTAACCCTGCTCTATATAACTGCTATTTCTTTGAATGTTATCTGTCTTTTTCCCTTGGGCTGCTTTACTCTTTTGTCATTGTTTTGGATTTTTTTCTTTTTTTTTGAGATGGAGTTTCACTCTTGTTGCCCAGGCTGGAGTGCGATGTTAAAATCTTGACTCACCGCAACCTCCACCTCCCGGGTTCAAGTGATTCTCCTGCCTCACCTCCTAAGTAGCTATGGGCAGCCATAGGTGGTCCCAGAAAAGGCACCACAAGTCCCTACTCCAGGTCTGCGGGACTGGAACCGGCAGCCCGGCCCCCAGTCTTCAGGCCCTCCCTGGCCTGAAGGTGGGGCCTTATTGGGAACCCACCCCCTTCTGCCCAGGAACCTGTCTGCCTCCTGTTGCCATTAATGGTGCCCAGGCTCAGGCCCTAACTTCTTTGAGAGAGGAACAGTCACCAAACAACAGGTAGAAGCCAGGCAGCAGGAGGAGGAACTTCCCAGCCTTCACGAGCCTTCCCAGGCTCCTAAGAGTGCAGGGATGCCTGAGTCTGAAGATGTGGTCTGGGCAGCTACAGCTGCCAGGGAGCTTTTGCCTGCTCCATGGAGCAGGAGGCCTGGGCCTCCATGGAGAATGAGTCGCGGTCTGGGTGGCTGCAGCTGCCAGGGGGTGGAGCTTGTGCCTGCTCCATGGAGAATGAGTCGCGGTCTGGGTGGCTGCAGCTGCCTGGGGGTGGAGCTTGTGCCTGCTCCATGGAGAATGAGTCGCGGTCTGGGTGGCTGCAGCTGCACCCAGGAGGGTAGGGCTTCGGCCTGCTTCCAGAGCCCCAAGAGCACAGGGAGGCTCGGATCCACAGCTGGGGTTTGCACAGCTGAAGCAGCACCCTGGGAGCTCCCGCCCCAACTCGGAAGGGGCAGGACTCCCTGCGGCTCCATTGAGTGTGTAGTCCCAGCCGGGCCTCCCTGTGGCAGTTGGCGTCTTGGCAGCGCCAAGCCATCTGGAGTGGCTGCTGCCATCACCAAAGGCCCAACCTCTACGATCACATTGGGTGTTAAGATTTAACATGTGGCCGGGCGCGGTGGGTCATTCCTGTCATCCCAGCACTTTGGGAGGCCGAGGCAGGTGGATCACGAGGTCAGGGAATCGAGATCATCCTGGCTAACATGGTGAAACCCTGTCTCTACTACAAATACAAAAAGTTAGCCGGACGTGGTGGCGGGCGCCTGTAGTCCCAGCTACTCAGGAGGCTGAGCCAGGAGAATGGCGTGAACCTGGGAGGCGGAGCTTGCAGTGAGCCCAGATCCCTCATTGCACTCCAGTTAGGGTGACAGAGCAAGACTCCGTCTCAAAAAAAAAAAAAAAAGAAAAAAGAAAAAGATTTAACATGTGGCCGGGCGCGGTGGCTCACACCTGTAATCCCAACACTTCGGGAGGTTGAAGCGGGAGGATCATGAGGTCAAGAGATCGAGACCATCCTGGCCAATATGGTGAAAAGCTGTCTCTACTAAATATACAAAAATTAGCTGGGCGTGGTAGCGCTCATCTGTAATTCCAGCTACTCAGGAGACTGAGGTAGGAGAATCGCTTGAACCCAGGAGGCGGAGGTTGCAGCGAGCCAAGATCATGCCATTGCACTCCAGCCTGGGCGACAGAGCAAAACTCCATCTCAAAAAAAATAGAAAAGATCTAACATGTGAATCTGTGGGAAGCACAGCCATGCAGCACAGGCCCAGGATTTGAAAGTAAACTCAAGAGGCTCAACACATGTGGAGGTGGCTTTGTAAGTGACTTCAGGAAACTAACTGAGGGTCATGTACCAGCAGGAGCAACTTCATAAAGGGGCCACGGAAAACCTGAGTTCTTTGCTATCAAAAAGGAATATATAAATCCCCGTTAGTTCAGAGAAAGTACAGATCATCAGTCTGACGAGGATAGAGCTTAATTATGGGCTGAATTACATCTCAAAATTCGTGTGCTGAATCCTAACACCCAGTAACTCAGAATGTGACTGTATTTGGAGACAAGAGGCCCTTGTGAAAAAAGGAAATTTGGACATAAAAAAGACACTAGGAGCTACGTGCGGTGGCTCACGCCTGTGATCTCAGCACTTTGAGAAGCCCAGGTGGGCGGATCTCCTGAGGTCAGGAATTCGAGACCAGCCTGGCCAACATGGCCAAGCCCCATCTCTACTAAAAATACAAAAATGAACCGGGCGTGGTGGTGTGCGCCTGTAATCCTGGCTACTCGAGAGGCTGAGGCAGGAGAATCGCTTGAACTCAGGAGGCGGAGGCTGCAGCGAGCTGAGATCATGCCATTGTACTCTAGCCTGGGCAACAGAGCAAGATTCCATCTCAAAAAAAAAAAAAAAGACACACTAGGTTGTGTACATCCAGAGGAAAGACCATGTGGAGACACAGCAAGAAGGCGGCCATCTGCATACAAAGCAGAGAGGCCTCAGGAGAAACTGACCCTACTGGCACCTCCATCTTGGATTTCCAGCCTGCAGAACTGTGAGAAAATCCATTTTTGTACCATAAGCCCCCCCGTGGGGGGTATTTTGTTATGGCTTCCCTAGCACACTACTGCAGGTGGTAAACATATTTTAAACGTAATAGTGAGGCTGTGCACGGTGGCTCACGCCTGTAATCCCAGCACTTTGGGAGGCCGAGGCGGGGGGATCATGAGGTCAGGAGATCGAGACCATCTTGCCTAACACGGTGAAACCCCGTCTCTACTAAAAATACAAGAAAAAAAAAAAAAGAAAGCCAGGCGTGGTGGCGTGTGCCTGTAGTCCCAGCTGCTCGGGAGGCTGAGGCAGGAGAATGGCGTGAACCTGGGAGGCAGAGGTTGCAGTGAGCCGAGATCACGCCAATGCACTCCAGCCTGGGTGACAGAGCGAGACTCCGTCTCAAAAAAATAAAAATAAAAATAAACATAATAGTGATCATTTGTTAAAAAAAAAAATTCAAAGAAATATATTTTCTACAGCTTCTCTATATAATACCCTATGTTCCAAAGGCTACCTATTTTACTTTCTTTTTTTTTTTTTTTTTTTTTTTTGAGACGGAGTCTCGCTATGTCGCCCAGGGTGGAGTGCAGTGGCCAGATCTCAGCTCACTGCAAGCTCCGCCTCCCGGGTTTTTACGCCATTCTCCTGCCTCAGCCTCCCGAGTAGCCGGGACTACAGGCGCCCGCCACCTCGCCCGGCTAGTTTTTTGTATTTTTTAGTAGAGACGGGGTTTCACCGTGTTAGCCAGGATGGTCTCGAACTCCTGACCTCGTGATCCGCCCGTCTCGGCCTCCCAAAGTGCTGGGATTACAGGCTTGAGCCACCGCGCCCGGCCCTATTTTACTTTCTAGAAGACTGTAAAAATTTTTCACACACACTGGGGCCTGTCAGAGGGTGGAGGGTGGTAGGAGAGAGAGGGTCAGGAAAAATAACTAGTGGGTACTAGGCTTAATACCTGGGCGATAAAATAATCTGTATATCAGGAAGTAGTAACTACACTAGAAAAAAAAAAGAAATAATCTGTACAACAAACCCCCATGACACACGTTTACCTGTGTAACAAACCTGCACATCCTGCACATGTACCCCTGAACTTAAAAGTTAAAAAAAAAAAAAAAAATTTCTAGTACCACACCAGGCGCAGTGGTTCATGCCTGTAATCCCAGCACTTTGGGAGACTGAGGCAGGTAGATTGCTTGAGCCTAGGAGTTCGAGACCAGCCTGGGGAAAATGGCAAAACCCTGTCTCTACTAAAAATACAAAAATTAGCTGGGCGTGGTGGTGCACACTTGTAGTCTGGGCTACTCTAGAGGCTGAGGCAGGAGGATCGCTGGAGCCCAGGAGGTGGAGGCTGCAGTGAGCCATCATTGCACCACTCACTGCACTCCAGCCTGGGTGACAGAGTAAGACCCTGTCTCCAAAAAAAAAAAAAAAAAAAAATTTCTAGTGCTATACATCTATTGTTTTTTTCTGTTATGGACATTAGGTTTCTTTGACTTATTGTTTCAAATTCTTTGGAAGCACCGTTCAACCAATCACGTGAGCACAATAGTTGGTACAAAAAAACGGTCATTATTTTGAAAGAGTACCTGATATGAACAGTTCATTCATAAACTTGAGCCGTTTTTTGCTTTTGTTTTTGTTTTTTTGAGACAGAGTCTTGCTCTGTTGCCCAGGCTGGAGTTCAGTGGCACGATCTCAGGTCACTTCAACCTCCGCCTCCTGGGCTCAAGTGATTCTCCTGCTTCAGCTTCCCGGGTAGCTGGGATTACAGGTGCCTGCCACCATGGCCGGCTAAATCTTTATTTATTTAATTTATTTTTTGAGATGGAGTTTCACTCTTGTCATCCATGCCAGAGTGCAGTGGCACGATCTCGGCTCACTGAAACCTCCACCTCCTGGGTTCAAGCAATTCTCCTGCCTCAGTCTCCTGAGTAGCTAGCTGGGATTTCAGGTGCCCGCCACCACGCCCGACTAATTTTTGTATTTTTAGTAGAGACAGGGTTTCACCATGTTAGCGAGGCTGGTCTCCAACTCCCCGCCTCAGGTGATCTGCCCCCCTCGGCCTCCCAAAGCGCTGGGATTACAGGCGTGAGCCACCGTGCCTGGATGAGTTTTTTGTTGTTGTTGTTGTTTTTGTTTTTTAAGACCTCAGGGATGTACATCTAATTGACACTACATCACATTAATCAACAGCTGCACTTTTTGCAAACTGTGGCTATGACAGTCCTGCACAAGAAGGGTTTCCTGCTTCAGCGGCAGTAACTTTTCTGACTATGGATCATCGTTCCTTCTGTGGCAGATTTTTACAGTTCCTCTAATGCATTTGGGACGACTGTCTCCAAGTAACCTGCAACTTTCCTCACAACTCCTCACTGTCTCTCCTGCTAAGAACTGTAGCCGTATCCATTACTTCCACTGCCACATCCGTAACGACCACCAGAGGGACTGCCTGAGTTTCTTCCACCAAAACTGCCCCCCATAAACTTGAGCTTTTAAGCAGCATTATATTTAAGCCCTATACAAGTTTAACTTGATCATGTTAAGGTAAACAATCCGTTCAGTCTCACTTTCTTTTTGCATTGATAATGTTAATACTGTCTGATCATTCACTTTCTAAAATCACAAATGCAGTAGCAAGTTTTGGTCAGTTTCATTTTCTTAACTTTCATCTTCCACATGGGACATGCTGGGGGAAGAGGCTTAGAATCGTGGAAAGAGGAGAGTCGTCTGCTTTCCGTTTTGGATACAAGGGCAGGTGGTATGACCTTGGGAACATGTGTTAAAATCTCCAGAACTCCCATGCCTTTCCTCATGGTGGAGACACAGATCTCGAATAGGGTTGTTGTGGATAGTATGACCAACTGTCTCTGCTTTACCAGGATTGGTGTGTGCAGGGGCGTGTGTGTGTCTTAGGATGTGGGACTTTCGGTTTTAAAATAGAAATGAGGAATTTCCCAGGACACAGACATTTCAGGGCTAAACCAGAGAAAATCCTGGGCAAACCAGAACAATTTGGTTGCCCTAGTTGTAAGCACATGAGTTGTAAAGATGCAGGTGTGATTATTCCCTTGATTTCAGTAAACAATGTTTTTCTTTTCCCCCATTGCCCTATCACACCCAACTCCTAGATCTAATTCTTTACCTGTGCCCTTGGGCGACATCTAAAGCAAGTCTCAAATTTTCTTTTTTCTTTTCCTTTTTTTTTTTTTTTTTTGTTTTTTGTTTTTTTTTCGAGACAGTCTTGCTCTGTCGCCCAGGCTGCAGTGCAGTGGTGCAGTCATGGCTCACTCTGCTTCCCAGGTTCAAGTGATTCTCCTGCCTCAGTCTCCCGAGCAGCTGGGATTACAGGCATGTGCTACCACACCCAGCTAATTTTTGTATTTTTAGCAGAGACAGGGTTTTGCCATGTTGGCCAGGCTGGTCTCGAACTCCTGACCTTAGGTGATCCGCCCACCTTGGCCTCCCAAAGTGCTGGGATTATAGGCATGAGCCACTGCGCCTGGCCTTCTCATAATTTTTATAGTCATCTTAGGTCATAAAGACTTTCCAGCTGCTTCTTAAAAAAGTCACATACAAGAAAAAAATATAGTGTCAGCTCAGTAATTAAAATCCTTATGGCAGGTTGCCTGCAACGTGGAGGGAGCGTGGTCAGCTTTTCCTTTATCTCCACATGTGGAGCTTCTCCCGCTTCCCCCACTCTCTCGCAAGGCTGCAGATCTCTCACCTGCAGTTCCCCTGATGCCTGTAAACGCAGCTCCTCTGCTTGGTCACATTACTGAATCCTTGGGGATCCATCAGTACATTTCCAGCTTCTCTCTGCAGACTTCACCTCCTACCTCCAGGTGGCGCTCCTGCAAAGGAGAAAAGACAGCTCCTGGTACATTCATTCTCCGTCCCCTCTCCCCTCTCCCCTCTCCCCTCTCCCCTCTCCCCTCTCCCCTCTCCCCCTCTCCCCCTCTCCCCCTCTCCCCCTCTCTCCCTCTCTCCCTCTCTCTCTCTCTCTCTCTCCTTCCCTCCCTCCCTCCCTCTCCCTCTCCCTCTCTCTCTCCCTCTCTCCCCCTCTCTCTCCCCCTGTCTCTCCCTCTCTCCCCCCCTCTCCCTCCCTCTCTCCCTCCCTGTCTCTCCCTCTCTCTCTCCCTGTCTCTCCCTCTCTCTCTCCCTGTCTCTCCCTCTCCCCTTCTCTCCCTCTCTCTCCCTCTCTCCCTCTCTGTCCCTCTCTCTCTCCCTCTCTCTCCCCCACTATCCTTTCTCCCTTCTCTCCCTCCCTCCCTTTCTCTCCCTCTCTCTCCCTGTCTCTCCCTCTCTCTCTCTCTCTCCCTCTCTTTCCCTCCCTTTCTCTCCCTCTCTCTCTCCCACTACCCTCTCTCCCCTCTCTCCCCCACTCCCCTCTCTCCCTCTCTCTCCCCCACTCCCGTCTCTTCTCTGTCTCCCTTCTCTCCCCTCTCTCTCCTCTCTCTCCTCTCTTCCCTCCCACCCTCTCTCTCTCCCCTCTCTCCCTTCTCTCTCCAATGAGGAAAGACCCTGTGTTAGTCCCTTCTCGCACTGCTATAAATATCCGAGGCCGAGTGTGGTAGCTTGCGCCTGTAATCTGAGCACTTTGGGAGGCTGAGGTGGGCGGATCTCTTGAGGTCAGGAGTTCGAGACTAGCCTGGTCAACATGGTGAACTCCATCTCTACTAAAAATACAAAATTAGCCTGGTGTTGGCGCATGCCTGTTGTCCCAGCTACTCAGTAGGCTGAGGCAGAAGAATCGCTTGAACCCGGGAGGTGGAGGTTGCAGTGAACTGAGATTGCACCACTGCACTCCAGCCTGCATGACAGTGAGGCTCAGTCTCAAAAAACAAAACAAAACAAAACAAAAAACAAAAAAAAAAGAGGTTTAATTGACTCACAGTTCTGCATGGCTGGGGAGGCCTCAGGAAACTTACAATCATGGCAGAAGGGGAAGGAGAAGCAAATATCTTCTTCACAAGGCAACAGGAGAGAGAGAAGAGCAAGCAAAGGAGGAGCTAGCCAAACACTTATAAAACCATCAGATCTCCTGAGAACTCACCTGCTATCACGAGAACAGCATGGTGGACGCCACCTCCATGATCCAATCACCTCCCACCAGGTTCCTCCCCCAACACCTGGGGATTACAATTCAAGATGAGATTTGGATGGGGACACAAAGCCAAACCATATCAGACCCTATTCCTCTCTGGGCCCGCCCCTCACCCCACATAACTACTCTGAATCGTCCAGTTGAAGAGACTGTCATCCTCCATCACACACCTGTGGTGGCCAGAGGATGGGACTCACAGCACACCAACAGCTTATGTAAAGAAACACACAGAAACAAACCAAAACAAAAATGCTTCTAATCTCTGGAGACTATTATTCTAAGTGAAGTAACTCAGGAATGGAAAACCAAACATCGTATGTTCTCACTGATAAGTGGGAGCTAAACTATGAGGACGCAAAGGCATAAGAATGATACAATGGACTTTGGGGACTTGGGGTAAAAGGTGGAAGGGGGGCGAGGGATAAAAGACTACAAATAAGGTGCAGTGTATACTGCTTGGGTGATGGGTGCACCAAAATCTCACACTAAAGAACTTACACATGCAACCAAACACCACCTGTATCTCAATAACCTATGGAAAAAAAAATCTTCTAATTTCAACACTCCTACCTTCAGGTGGACTCACAGGTGTGAGTCACCACGCCCGGGTGCTCTCTCTCCTCTCTCTCACCCCTGTCCTAATTCTAACCTGTCTAATGAAATCAGGTTGCCCTAAACTTCTAGCAGAGAAAGATTAACAACCAGGAACTTGAAGTTCCCTCCACAAAGAAACTTTCCACAAACAAATCGAAAACAGGAAAGTTTAAGGTGATACTTACACAGAAAAATGAACCTGTGCGCTGATTACAAAAACAGAACCGTCGGGGCACGGTGGCTCATGCCTGTAATCCCAGCACTTTCAGAGGCAGAGGCGGGCGGATCATTTGAGGTCAGGAGTTTGAGTTTGAGGCCAGCCTGGCCAACGTGGCAAAACCGCGTCTCTAAAATATAAAAATTAGCCAGGCTTGGTGGCGGGCGCCTATAATCCTAGCTGCTCAGGAGGCTGAGGCAGGAGAATCACTTGAATCTGTGGGGCGGAGGTTGCAGTGAGCCGAGATCACGCCACTTCACTCCAGCTTGGGCGAAAGAGGGAGACTGTCTCAAAAAAAAAAAAAAAGAACCCCCAGACCTGGAGTGGTGTCTCATGCCTGTATTCCCAGCATCGTGTCTCACTGCAGCCTTGACCTCCCAGGCTCAAGTGATCCTCCCGCCTCAGCTTCCCAAGTAGCTGGATGTACAGGCGAATGCTAATTTTTAAAAAATTTTTTGTAGAGATGGGATTTTGCCATGTTGCCCAGGTTGGTCTTGAATACCTGGGCTCAGTGATCCTTCTGCCTCAGACTCCCAAAGAGCTGGGATTATAGGCATGAGCCGCCACACCTGGCCTCCAGAACGGTTTTAAAATAAAAAGTTAAGCCAGGTGAGGTAGCTTGCTCCTGTAATCCCAGCACTTTGGGAGGCACAGGTGGGCAGATCACTTGAGGTCAGGGGTTTGAGACCAGCCTGGGCAACATGGTGAAGCCCTGTCTCTACTAAAAATACAAAAATTAGCTGGGCATAGTAGCAGGTGCCCGTAGTCCCAGCTACTCGGGAGGTTGAGGCAGAAGAATTGCTGGAACCCAGGAGGTGGAGGTTGCAGTGAGCCAAGATCGCGCCACTGCACTCTAGCCTGGGCAGCACAGCAAGACTTCATCTCAAAAAAATAAATACATAAAAAGTTAATTTTTTGGAAAGGATGAGATAAAAAGCAGACGATGGGCATAGCCTTTCCAAGGCGTCCCTTTCTAACATGAGGAAGCCTCCCATGAGATTTCCACTCACATCTCAAGAAACACACTTGCATCCAGCCCCTTCCTTAAGTGATCACTAGCACTGGGTGTGAGGTTACCTAACTGGGCTAACGGTGTTTAAACTTTAGCGTGCATCAGAATCACCTGGAGGACTTGTCAAACTATAGGTTGGAGAGGAGGAAAAAGGAAAAGCTCGCCTTCAGAGTTTCTGATTCAGTAGGGCTGGCGTGGGTGGGGCTCAAGAATTTGCCTGATGAGCTCCTGGGTAATGCTGACGCTGCTGGTTCAGGGACCACACTTTCAGAACCAGCACGTCACTAAGCCTTAGACTAATCAAGATTCATACCTGAAACTAGAAAAGGGCCAAGTCTCCAAGGAACAAGGGTGGCCAGTTGACACCTGAACAAAATCAGGGTTCTCGGCCCGGCGTGGTGGCTCATGCCAGTAATCTCAGCACATTGGGAAGCTGAGGTGGGCGAATCACAAGGTCAGGAGTTTGAGACCAGCCTGACCAATATGGTGAAACCCCGTCTGTACTAAAAATTCAAAAATTACCTGGGTGTGGTTGCGAGCGCCTATAATCCCAGGTACTTGGGAGGCTGAGGCAGGAGAATCGCTTGAATCTGGGAGGTGAAGGTTGCCATGAGTCGAGATTGTACCACTGCACTCCAGCCTGGGTGACAGAGCAAGACTGCATCTCAAGAAACAAAAACAAAAACAAAATCAGGATTCTCTTAGCAGAGAAGAGTTTGGATTTTCAGACACAGCTGTCCCTTATATCTTACGATGGCTTTTCTCCTATTCTTTCTGATATTAATATAATTATATCAGCTTCCTGGAAAAGTTCCTCCACCACATCTTCTTACTTGTTCATTTTTCTTCAGCTGTATCAATTCTACTGCCCTTTTTTTTTTTTTTTTTTTTAAAGAGACACAGTCTCACCATGTTGCCCAGACTGGTCTCAAATTCCTGGTCTCAAGGGATCGTCCCACCTGAGCCTCTCAAAGTGCTGGGATTACAGGCGTGAGCCACGGCACCCACCCTACTGCCTATTCTATCAGAGGATACTGTTATATATATTTTACCATCATATTTTTTATACTTTTTATTTCCATAAGCCCCTTGCTTTATGGATAATTGTTTTGTTTCACATTGCTAACATGTGTCCTTATCTTTTTTAGTATGTTTATTTTCTTTTTATTTTTTGAGACAGGGTCTTGCACTGTCACCCAGACTGGAGTGCAGTGGCGCAATCATAGCTCACTGCAACCTTAACCTCCCAGGCTCAAGCAATCCTCCTGCCTCAGCCTCCCAAGTAGCTGGGGCCACATGTGTGCACCACCACGCTGGGCTAATTTTTTTTTGGTAGAAATGGGAATCTCGCCATGTTGCCCAGGCTGGCTTTTTTGAGAAGTACATTTCTGATGCTTATTATAAATTCTTGATCTATCTGACACCTCCTCCCCCGCCAAAAAAACCTCTCATTGCTTCACCACACCAAGCAACTGACAAAGCTTTATATTCAAATCCTCAGGGAGAACATCCAGTTTTAAAACCTGGCTGCAAGTTGTTAGACATTCTCCCTTCTTTTTTTTTTTTTTTTTTTTTTTTTTGTTGAGACAGAGTCTTGCTTTGTCGCCCAGCCTGGAGTGCAGTGGCCGGATCTCAGCTCACTGCAAGCTCCGCCTCCCGGGTTCACGCCATTCTCCTGCCTCAGCCTCCTGAGTAGCTGGGACTACAGGCGCCCGCCACCTCGCCCGGCTAGGTTTTTGTATTTTTTAGTAGAGACGGGGTTTCACCGTGTTCGCCAGGATGGTCTCGATCTCCTGACCTTGTGATCCGCCCGTCTCGGCCTCCCAAAGTGCTGGGATTACAGGCTTGAGCCACCGCGCCCGGCCCTTTTTTTTTTTTTTTTTTTTTTTTTTGAGATGGAGTTTTGCTCCTGTTGTCCAAGCTGGAGTGCAATGGCGCGATCTCGGCTCACTGCAACCTCTACCTCCCAGGTTCAGGCGATTCTTCTGACTCAGCCTCCAGAGTAGCTGAGATTACAGGTACGCGCCACCATGCCTGGCTAACTTTTTTTTTTTTTTTGTATTTTTAGTAGAAACAGGGTTTCACCATGTTAGCCAGGCTGGTCTCAAACTCCTGACCTCAGGTGATCCACCTGCCTCGGCCTCCGAAACAGCTGAGATTACAGGCGTGAGCCACCGCACCCGGCTGACATTCTCCCTTCTCCAGGTGCAGTCCATAGCTCCTTCCTCTCAAATATTGGTGAGTCCCTGACTGCTTCGACTGATAGAGTCAGAATAGAGACCGTCTCTACATTAAAAGTAAAAATAAAAATCATCTGGGCATGGTGGCATGTGCCTGTAGTCCCAACTATTTGGGAGGCAGGGGCAGGAGGATCTCTTGAGTCCAGGAGGTCAAGGCTGCAGTGAGCTATAAGCACACCACGGCACTCCAGCCTAGAGGCAACTTATGAGTCTAGATCATAAAAGGTGATTCGCCTTCTGCCTTCTTTGCTGAACCAAACATCATGCAGGAAGTCTGCCTGTCCTGAGGCCGCCATGCTGTGAGGAAGCCCAAGTCACATAGACAGGCCACGTGTGGGCACTCGGGTCAGCTGTCCTCCAGCTGCGAACAAACAGTCTTGGAGTCATCCAGCCCAGACACCGAACCTGTGAATGAAGAAGCTCCCAGATCTTCCAGATAATTCAAGCACCCTCCATTCCAGTCTTCCCAGCTGAGGCTGCAGATAAAACCACTCCTGCTGTACTCTGTCCAAATTCCTGACTGCTAGAATCTACAAATATAAATAAACTATAGTTGGGCATGGTGGCTCACACCTGTAATCCCAGCACTTTAGGAGGCCAAGGCAGGTGGGTCATTGAGGTCAGGAATTTGAGACCAGTCTGGCCAACAAGGTGAAACCCCATCTCTACCAAAAATACAAAAATTAGCTGGGCGTGGTGGTGCGTGCCTGTAATCCTAGCTAGCCAGGAGGCTGAGGCAGGAGGATCCCACTTGAGCCTGGACGACAAAGTGAGACTCTGCCTCAAAAAAAAAAAAAAAAAGCAAGAAAGAAAGAAAGAAGGAAATTATAAATAGCAGTTGTTTTTTGCCACTAAGTTTGGGGTGACTGGCTATAAGTCAGTAGGTAACCAGAACAGAGAAGCTGCCTTGGCAGAGGGCAATTGTCCTAATTTAAAGGGATGACGCCTTTGTTCTGTGGCCCCAGCTCTAGGTCCAAGTTGCTGCTGTCATTTTCGCCGCGAGGTGGCGGCTCATGACTGTTTCCAGCCAAAGGCGGGGCAGCAAGAGGGGAAGTTAATTTCTCTCCCAGCCTTGCCAGCTGCCTTGGCCTTCAGCCTGGTGCCTAGTACATCAGTCAAGCACGACGATTATTATTTCCTTGCAGAAACCCAACCTCACCCTACCTCTCCACACACTCATACCCTCGTTTCCAGCCTCAAGCCTTTTGCTCGAGTCCATGAAGCCCCCGAGAGAGGCTGCAGACACGAATCTGAGAGGCGGAGGTTGCGGTGAACCAAGGTCATGCCATTGTACTCCAGCCTGGGCAGCAAGAGCGAAACTCTGTCTCAAAAAAAATAAAAGAAGTTTGAGTGTGTGTGTGGGTTGGTTTTTTTTTTTTTTTTTTTTTTTGAGACTGAGTCTCACTCTATCGCCCAGGCTGGAGTGTAGTGGCACGCTCTCAACTCACTGCAACCCCCGCCTCCTGGGTTCAAGCGATTCTCCAGCCTCAGCCTCCAGAGTAGCTGTGATAACAGTCATGCACCACCACGCCCAGCTAATTTTTGTATTTTTAATAGAGACAGGGTTTCACCATGTTGGCCATGCTGGTCTCCAACTGCTGACCTCAAGTGATCGGTCTGCCTTGGCCTCCCAAAGTGCTGGGATTACAGGGGTGAGCCACCGCACCTGGCCTAAAAGTTTGAATTTTTATCCAAATGGAAAAGGAAGTGCAAGGTGGAAAATGCCTTCCTAACACTGATAAGGGATTAAGCCCTGCCTATCTTGTGGCTTTGCAAGCCTCACATTTCAACGCTCTTGTTTGTCCTTGCAAGGCAAATGAGTAGGCAGTGAATAATTTTTAGGTTGATATTGTCAGATTCTGTGCAGTTCCCCTACTCGGTCCACAACCTCACAAGGATTGTGTCACATCAGTTAAAAGCAACAGGAGGGGAGGGGCTGGGAACAGGGTGGGTCCTCAGGCTCAGTGGCACCCTCTGGTCTGACTCATTGTTTCTCACCTAGATGATCACAATAGCGTCCTAAACCATTTCCCTGCTTCTACCTTCATTTCCCGCTTTGACCATCTGCTCTCAACGTAGCAGACAGAGGGATTCTTTTAAAATAGAATTGCTAGACTTGGGAAATTAAAATACAGGATGCCCAGTTAAATGTAAAGTTTTAGATAAACAAAATAAAAATTTGAATATAAGTATATCTCCTGCAGTTTGGGGGCCGTACTTAGACTTATTTTAGTTTAATTTTTATTTATTTATTTTTGAGGCAGGGTCTGTTGCCCAGGCTGGAATGCAGGGGTGCGATCATGGCTCACTGCAGCCTCTAGGCTCAAGTCATCCTCCCATCTCAGCCTCCTGAGTAGCCGGGACTACAGGTGTGCACCACGATGCCTGGCTAAACTGCAATGAAATATCTATCCTCTCACTCCAGTTAAAATGGTTTATATAGGCCTGTAATCCCAGCACTTTGGGAGGCCGAGGCAGGCAGATCACCTGAGGTCAGGAGTTCAAGACCAGCCTAGCCAACATGGCGAAATCCCATCTCTACTAAAAATACAAAAATTAGCCGGGCATGGTGGTGCACGCCTGTAATCACAGCTTCTCAGGAGGCTAAGGCAGGAGAATCGCTTGAACCAGGGAGGCAGAGGTTGCAGTGAGCCAAGATCACGCCACTGCGCTCCAGCCTGGGTGACAGTGAGACCCTGTCTCAAAAGAAAAAGAAAAAAGTGACTGTGGCAAAGAAGGGCTTTTCTCAAAGACATTGCTTCATCTATAACCACAAGTCAGTTCTTTACTGTACTCCACCCCTTGGTGGAGTAACTTATCAAGATGGGCTCAGTTTTGAAGAACTGATTACCAAACAAAAAAGATGTTTAGTTACCTTGCATAACAGGAAGATTTCGTGCAAAAACTTGAGCATGTTGTTAAGAGCCAAGCCCTTTCTGTTTTCCCACTCATGTCTTCAATGTTTGGCCTGTTGCCTCCTGGTCACCGATGACCCGGGGCAGCTCCACTCATCGTGTCCTGTCCAGACAATGCTCAAGGATGAGGCAACAGCTCAACAGCTCCCTTCTCCCCTTCTATCTTCCTTGTTTTGTTTTTGAAGACGGGGTCTCTCTCTGTTGCCCAGGCTGGAGTGCAGTGGTGCAATCTCGCTCCGCCTCCCAGGTTCAAGCGATTCTCCTGCCTCAGCCTCCCAAGTAGCTGAACTTATAGGCACCCGCCAACATGCCCAGCTAATTTTTGTATTTTTAGTAGAGATGGGGTTTCACCATATTGGCCAGGCTGGTCTTGAACTCCTGACCTCGTGATCCACCCACTTCAGCTTCCCAAAGTATTGGGGCTACAGGCGTGAGCCACTGCACCTGGCCTCCTTCTATCTTCTTATCAGGGAGTGATACCCATTTGAGAACCTCCTCATGCTGACTTCTCTTCATTTTGTAGTGGTCCTAAACTATTCTTTACCCATGCCTAGACTTTATTTTTACTGTGGTAAAATTTTACCATTACATAAAGCAAAATTTTACCATTCTAACTATTTTAAAAATATACAATACTTGCTGATACTAAGTACATAAGTACATCCACAATGTTGTGTAAGCATTACCACTATCTAGTATTAGAAAAGAAAAAAATTTTTTTTGAGATGGAGTCTTGCACTGTTGCCCAGGCTGGAGTGCAGTGGCACGATCTTGGCTCACTGCAAACTCCGCCTCCTGGCTTCACACCATTCTCCTGCCTCAGCCTCCAGAGCAGCTGGGACTACAGGCGCCCACCACCATGCTCGGCTAATGTTTTGTACTTTTTTTTAGTAGAGATGGAGTTTCACCATGTTAGCCAGGATGGTCTTGATCTCCTGACCTTGTGATCCGCCTGCCTCAGCCTTCCAAAGTGCTGGTATTACAGGTGTGAGTCACCGCGCCTGGCTTTTTTTTGTTTGTTTGTTTGAGACAGGGTCTCACTCTGTCTCCCAGGCTGGACTGCAATCACAGCTCACTGCAGCCTTGACCTTCTGGGCTCAAATGATCCTCCCACCTCAGCCTCCCAAGTAGCTGAGACCACAGGCATGCACCACCATGCCTAGTTAATTTTTTTTTTTTTTTTTTTAGGGAACTGGCTTTCACCATGTTGTCCAGGCTGGTCTTGAACTCCTGAGCTCAAGTGATCTGCCTACCTTGGCCTCCCAAAGTGCTGGGATTACACGTGTGAGCCCCAGCGCTTGGCCTAGTGTCAGAAATTTTTAATCACTCCAAAAGAAAATCTCTCAGATGAGGCATTTAACAAATGTTCGCTGTTGTTATTATCAGTAGTAATAGTAATAGGAGAAGGAGGAAGAGGAAGAAGAAAAGGAAGAATGAGAAGTAAAAGGAGGAGGAGAGAAGGATGAGAGGGAAAGCGAAAAAAGAAAAAAGAGGAGGAAAAGATGAGAAACAGAAGGGAGGGGAGAAAAAGAGAGAGAGAGACGAGAGAGAGAGAGAGAGAGAGAGAGAGAGAGAGAGAGAGAGAGATGGGCTGTGTCCAGTGGCTCTGGGGAGCAGGGATGAGAAATTCCTCAGAAGCCGACAATCTGGACACCCTTGTCATCTCCTATCTTGCCTCCTAGGCTCAGCCCTGCCCACATTCCTTCTGCTAGGAAACCACCCAGGGACTTGCTCCTGTCTGCCCTAACACCACTGTTGCCAGGCAACCTTCTACTACTTCTCCAGCTGTCAACCTTCATGAAGCATTGGGCCTCTTTCCAATTCTGGCTAAAGTCAGAACCCTCAGAAGACAAATTGAGGAAGGAGAGATGTCATGAGAGGTTATAAAATTAAAATAGGCTGGATGTGGTGGCTCATGTCTGTAATTGCAGCACTTTGGGAGGTCGAGGTGGGCAGATCGCTTGAGCTCGGGAGTTCAAGACTAGCTTGGGCAACATGGTATAATCTCATCTCTATAAAAAAATTTAAAATTAGCCTGGTGTGGTGGTATGTGTCTGTAATCCCAGTTACTCAGGAGGCTGAGGCAGGAGAATCACTTGGTTCTGGGAAGCAGAGGTTGCAGTGAGCGGAGATCATACCACTGAACTCCAGCCTGGGTGAAAGAGTGAGACCCTGTCTCAAAAAAGTTAATTAATTTAATTAAAATAGCTTGCTGTTTGAACACTCATACTTAGCACTGTGCATCCGAATCAGCAGCGGCTAATTTTTTTTTTTTTTTTTTTTTTTTTTTGAGACAGAGTCTGACTCTGTCACCCAGGCTGGAGTGCAGTGGCATGATCTCGGCTCACTGCAAACTGCACCTCCTGGGTTCAAGTGATTCTCCTGCCTCAGCCTCCCGAGTAACTGGGATTACAGGCACATACCACCATACCCAGCTAGTTTTTTGTATTTTTTGTAGAGACGATGGCCAGGCTGGTCTTGAACTCCAGAACTCATGTGATCCACCCTCCTTGGCCTCCCAAAGTGCTGGGATTACAGGCGTAAGCCACCATGCCCGGCCTCCTCTGAGACCTTCTAATCTCCTTTAGTTCAAATACTCCACCTGACAAACGTCATACTTATTTCGGGAGTATTGTTTTCTGAGCCCCAACAATGCATTGTTTCATAGGATGATGTGATTCCAGTCATCGGTCTTTGCGGGGTCTGTACTTCCTTCTCCCACTTCTGATAAGTCTACGTTATATCTCTGCCTTTTCCTCTCTCCAGTCTCTCCCCACCCAGAACTGAAGCCGGAACTGGCTGTGGGGGGACCACTCGGAGTGTGGTCAGGGAGGGTTTAGGGGACAATTGCCAGCTCCCTTTTCTCTTGAGTCTCTGGCTTTGAACCTTCCCTGCCCTGACCCCAGGTAAGAGTTTTCAGAATGAAGACCCCACTGGACAAAGAGCCATTCCTGCCAGGTGCGGTGGTTCATGCACCTGGGAACCCCAGGCAGGAGGATCATATGAGCCCTGGTGTTTGAGACCAGCCTGGGCAACACAGTGAGACCCCGTCTCTATTTATTTATTTTTTTTTAATAAAGAGTGGCCAGGTATGGTAGCTCATGCCTGTAATCCCAGCATTTTGGGAGGCCAGGGTGAGTGGATTGCTTGAGACCAGAAGTTCAAGACCAACCTGGGCAACCTGGGAGATCCCCATCTCTACAAAAAATACAAAAAGTTAGCCAGGTGTGGCTGTGTGTGCCGGTGGTCCCAGGTATTTTTGGGGCTGAGGCACGAGAAACGCTTGAACCTGGGAAGTCGAGGCTGCAGTGAGCCGTGACTGTGCCATTGCACTCCAGCCTGGGGGACCAAGTGAGACTCCATCTCAAGAAAGAAAGAAAGAAAGAGAGGGAGGGAGGGAGGGAGGAAAGAAGAAAGAAAGGAAGAAAGGAAGAAAGGAAGGAAAGGAAGAAAAGGAAAGGAAAGAAAGGAAAGGAAAGAAAGGAAGGAAAGAAAGGAAAAAGAGCCATTCCCCCAAGACCAACCATCCCCACCACCCCTATGGCAGACGTCTCTTGAGGCTTCCCTGACCTGGCTGGGAACAAAGTCAAACAACTACAACAAAAAAGAATTGCGGACTATCTTGTCTCCTGGCGCTTACCTTGGTTTCTAATTGCACGCTCATTACTTCAGTGATGTGATTAGTATCTGTTTCCAGCAGCAGGCTGTCAGCTCGCCAGGGGTCCCTGTTTACTCTCTAAGTGCCACTTGATGAAAAATAACAGCAAAGGCAGATCAAGCTGCGACCACACGCCAGGCGGTCTCCTGGGAGCTTTACAGGGCTTATGATGGCGTTTACTCCCGATGGTGACTCCTGGGAGCAGGTGCAGGGTTGAGCTCATGCACCGTCTTTAGGAATGAAGAAACCAAGACAGAAAGAGGTGAAGCTGTTGCTCCAGCTGTAAGTCGGGGAGCTGGGGTTTCACACCAGCCTGGCTCCCAGATGGCCAGGCACTGCAGGACACTTCTACTTGTTGAATGGAGGAATGCAGAATTAGAAACAAAAATCGCATAATCAGCCAGGTGCAGTGGCTCACGCCTGTAACCCCAGCACTTTGGGAGGCCGAGGTGGGTGGATCACTTGAGGTCAGGCGTTCAAGGCCAGCCTGGCCAACATGGTGACACCCCATCTCTACTAAAAATACAACAATTAGCTGGGTCTGGTGGCGCACACCTGTAATCAATCCCAGGTACTGGGGAGGCTGAGGCACAAGAATTGCTTGAACCCGGGAGGCGGAGGTTGCAGTGAGCCGAGATCGTACTGCTGCACTCCAGCCTGGGCGACAGAGTGAGACTGTAAAATAACAAATAAAAATAAAATCACATGATCGTCTCAATAGATGCAGAAAAAGCATTTTGATAGGGGAGGGGGGCAGAGAACTGCTGGGTAGAAAAGGGCGGGGTCTCTGGTGAGGGCTCCACCCTGGGGCCTGTGCCCATGGACCTAAATTAGAACAGGCATTTCCCAAGGTGCTGGGATTACAGGCGTGAGCTACCACACCTGACCAGAAAACATAATTTAAATATACGCATTGTTAAAGGTTGAATGTTCTCCCCCCCACACACACAAAATATATATATACACACACACACACACACACACATATATATGTGTGTGTGTGTATATATGTTGGCCCCAACCTCCAGTACCTCAGAATGTGACCTCATTTGGAGATCGGGTCTTTACAGAGGTAATCAAGTTAAAATGAGGTCACTGGGGTAAATCCTAATCAAGTATGGTAGGAGTCATGTGTAAAGGGGAAATCTGGGTGGGGCACGGTGACTCACGCCTGTAATCCCAGCACTTTGGGAGGCTGAGGCAGGTGGATCACTTGAGATCAAGAGTTCAAGACCAGCCTGGTTAACATGGTAAAACTCCGTCTCTTCAAAATAAAGAAATACAAAAGTTAGTTGGGCATGGTGGCTCGTGCCTGTAATCTCAGCTACTTTGGAGGCTGAGGCAGGAGAATCACTTGAACCCAGGAGGCGGAAGTTTCGGTGAGCCAAGGTTGTGCCACTACACTCCAACCTGGGAGCCACAGCAAGACTCCGTCTCAAAATAAAAATAAAAATAAAAAGTATATTGTGCTTTCCACACTCTGAACCATTGTACATGGGTTCATTTCCACGTGACTTCTGGGCTTATGAGCGGCACGTTTCTGGACGGTATACGGGGTCTCTTTTCTTTACCCCCTAATGCACAATCACGTCACAAATAGACTCCAAACCAAAGCTGTTAAATTTCCAAACCTTTAATCCCAAATCAGATCACAGCCAGGTCAGACCCTTCCCTATCTCCCCCCACCCCCACCCTGAGCTGCAGATGAGTTGTAAAAAGTCTCTCCGGGCAAGTGAATTGATCCACACCTGGGAAATGAAGGGGCCCCCAACTCCCATCCAAGACCCCTGACCTCATCCCCCCGCCCCACACCCCAGCTACCCCATCAGGTCCCCGCCAGTCTTCCCTGGGGACCCTCGTTTGCAGAGCCTCTTCCCATCCCAACCCCAAGCAAACCACATACAGCCACCGAGAGAAGCGTATTTACAGAGAAAGGGTAAGGGGACAGGACGCAGGCGTGTAAAAAAACATGGGCCCCCGAGCAGGGAGAACACAGTTTCCTCAGGAGATGGAGCAAAAAGATCTTGGGGGTACAATGGAGAACGTCAAAGGGCTTGGTGGTTGCTTAGAGAAGTCTCAGGCATGGCTCTAGGTGGCCCGGTGCCCTCGCTTGGGACAGAGGGACCCCCAGGGCCAGGAAGGCAGTGTGAGCAGCAGAAAGCAGCCGGCCCCCAACAGCAGGATCAGGCCGGCCCCCACACCGCAGCCCAGGGACCAGGAGTACTCGTAGGTGAGGCGTGGGGCCGGGGGAGGCTCCGGGCTGACTCCCTGCAGCAGGGCCCTCACGGAATGCCGGAACACCTCCAGGCTCACCAAGAGCAGCAGGCCTGCGGGAGAGAGGACAGCACGCCATCAGGCCCCTGGGACCCCAGCTGTGTCTGAACATCTCTGCCATCCTCTCCCAGCCCTCCCGCCCACCCTGGCACCTTCCCACACATGCACTCAACAAATACTTACTAAACACCTACTATATAGCAGGCGCAATTGGGAAGCTGGAAATAAAGAAAAAAAAAAAGACACAAAGTCGTAGAGACAGAAAGTAGAAGGGTGGTTGCCAAGGGCCGGAGGGAAGAGGAAAAAGGGGAGTTGGTGTTTAATGGGTATAGAATTTCAGCCGGGGAAGATGAAAATCGTTCTGAAGGTGGATGGGGGTGATAGTTGCATAACAACGTGAACGGAATTGATGCCACAGAACTGTATGCTGGAAAATGATTAAAAGGCGGATATAGAATCACAGCTAGACGGGTAGAAAGGCATTCTGGTGTTTGCAGCACTGTAGGGTGAATATGGTTCATTAGATTTTTTTTTTTTTGAGACGGAGTCTTGCTCTGTTGCCCAGGCTGGAGTGCAGTGTTGCAATCTCAGCTCATTGCAAACTCTGCCTCCCGATTCTCCTGCCTCAGTCTCCCAAGTAGCTGGGATTACAGACGTGTGCCACCACGCCTGGCTAGTGTGTGTGTGTGTATATATACACACATATAAATATATGAGTATTATATATATACACATATAAATATCTGAGTAGCTGGGATTGCAGGCTGATTTTTTTTTTAAAAAAGAGTGAAAAAGAAAGAACATGATAGAGAAAGATCCTACCCTTGTGGAGCTTATGTATTACTTGGAGATAGACAGTAAGCAAATAAACCAAAGTTTGCAAAGCTCAAATGCCTGCAGGGGGCATGAGAAAGTGTAAGCACACAGGGCAGAAAGTAGGGTGGAAATGATGGCAGAAGCCAGCTGCAGCCCTTTAACAGCATGATCTCAGCTCACTGCAGCTTCCGCCTCCCATGTTCAAGCGATTCTCATGCCTCAGCCTCCTGAGTGCCTGGGACTACAGGCATCCTCCACTACGCCTGGCTATTTTTTTTTTTTTTTTTTTGAGATGGAGTCTTGCTCTGTTGCCCAGGCTAGAGTGCAGTGACGTGATCTCGGCTCACTGCAACCTCTACCTGCCCGGTTCAAGCGATTCTCGTGCCTCAGCATTCTGAGTAGCTGGGATTACAGGCACACGCCACCACGCTTGGCTAATTTTTGTGTTTTTAGTAGAGACGGGGTTTCACCATGTTGATCAGGCTGGTCTCGAACTCCTGACCTTGTGATCCACCTGCCTCGGCCTCCCAAAGTGCTGGGATTACAGAACTGAGCCACCGCGCCCGGCAATTTTTGTATTTTTAGCAGTCATGGTTTCACCATGTTGGCCAGGCTGGTCTAGAACTCCTGACCTCAAGCGATCCACTCACCTTGGCCTCCCATAGTGCTGGGATTACTGGGGTGAACCACCGCACCAGGCCTATAACTGCTTAAATGATTATTATTTTTATGGGAATTCCTCCAACCTTTAAACATAAACTCCGAGAAATCTTTACACACTGCCTGGCAAACAAAGCACATCCCCTGGCCGTCGAGGGCTTGCAGGCTTCCAGGTTGCAATGTCCAAAATAAACAAATGAGGAGGCAAGATAATCTCAGAGGGTGATGCATGAGAGGAAGGAAATAGAAACAGAGAGAGTGGCACCCCGGGGTGGAGCAGGGACTTTGGATGATGTCGAGAAAAGCCATTTGAGCTGGGACCTGAAGCATGAAAAGAAGTCAGTCATGCTCAAAACGAAATAACAGCTGTTTTGAGCAGAAGGAGGGGTTGACGCGAAGGCCCTGTGTAGGACGCAGCACAGAGTGTTTGGAGAAAAGAGAAAAGCTGAGTGTGGTCGGAGCAAGGAGAGTTGGGGTTGGGGAGAGAGGTGTTAATGGGATTGCAGAGGCGGGCAGGGCCCTGGTCATGCAGGACCGTCTGAGAGTCACGCATGAGTCATGGATCCCAGTCGCCTTCTCTCCAGACCCTGGAGTCCTGCCTCAACCCCAGTTCCTGACCCTGCTTCCTCCCTGTACCCCAGCCCACTCTGGTGGTTTATTTTCTGTTTGTTTGTTTACTGTTTTTGGTTTGTTTTGAGACAGACTCTCACTCTGTCATCCAGGCTGGAGTGCAATGGTGCAATCTCGGCTCACTGCAGCCTCTGTCTCCCGGGTTCAAGAGACTCTCCTGCCTCAGCCTCCCAAGTAGCTGGGACTACAGGCTCGTGCCACCACGCCCGGCTAATGTTTGTATTTTGAGTAGAGATGGGCATTCACCATGTTGGCCAGGCTGGTCTGGAACTCCTGACCTCAGGTGATCCATCCACCTCCCAAAGTGCTGGGATTATAGGCCTGAGCCCCTGCGTCCGGCCATTCACTGTGATTTTGATTAGGGGCTGGAGAATGCGGCCCAGATGCTGTGATTTAAAAGCCCCTTCTTTGCTCCATGCAGCCCAACATTATAGAACGGGAGGTGGGAAAGCATTGAGACAAGAACTCCCCTTCATTCCTCTCCTAATTCATTCCTTTTTTTTTTTTTTCCTCTTTTTTTAGTGACAAGGTCTCAGCCACCCAGGCTGGAGTGCAGTGGCGCGATCACAGCTCACTGCAAACTTGACCTCCCAGGCCCAAGCCCTCCTCCCTCCTCAACCTCCTGAGTAGCTGGGACTACGGCTGCAAGCCACCATAGCTAATTATTTCATTTATTTTGTAGAGACAGGATCTTTCTACATTGCCCGGACTGGTCTCAAACTCCTGGCCTCAAACAATCCTCCCGCCTCAGCCTCCCAAAATGTTGGGATTCCAGGTGTGAACCACCACAGCAGACTTGATTCACGCATTCTTTGATTCATTGAACAGATGTTCATTGAGCTCTTATTACAAAATACATAAAATATAATACATAAATGATACTGTAAGTCCCTGACCTTCTAGAGTTTCATCCAAGAAGGAGAGATGGGCAATAATCAGTTAAATGCATTGTTGAGGGCTGAATTGTGTCCTCCACAAAAAGTTCAGGTTTTGGGGTCCTGACCCCAAGTACCTCAGAATGTGACTGTATTTGGACATAGAGTCCTTAAAGACATAATTAAGGCCAAGTGCAGTGGCTCATGCCTGTCATCTTAGCACTTTGGGAGGCCAAGGCAAGTGGATCTCAGGAGTTTGAGACCAGCTTGGCCAACATGGAGAAAGCCCGTCTCTACTAAAAATACAAAATTAGCCGGGTGTGGTAGTGCACGCCTGTGATCCCAGCTACTCGGGAGGCTGAGGCAGGAGAATCGCTTGAATCCTGGAGGCAGAGTCTGCAGCAAGCTGAGATCGAGCCACTGCACCCCAGCATGGGCAACAGAGTGAGACTCTGTCTCAAAAAACAAAACAAAACAAACAAACAAAAAACAGATAATTAAGTTAAAGCAAAGTCCTCAGAAGGAACCCTAATCCAATGCGACTGGTGTCCTTATGAGATAAAAAAGTTTCTGGCAGTAGGATCTCTTGAGGCCAGGAATTCAAGATCAGCCTGGGCAACATAGTGAGACCCTGTCTCTACAAAACATAAAAAACAAAAAAAGAAAAAAAGAAGGCCAGGCGCAGTGGGTCACGGCTGTAATCCCAACACTCTGGGAGGCAGAGGAGGGTGGATCACCTGAGGTCAAGAGTTTGAGACCAGCCTGGCCAACATAGAGAAACCCCGTCTCTACTAAAACATACAAAAATTAGCTGGATGTCGTGACGGGCACCTGTAATGCCAGCTACTCGGGAGGCTGAAGCAGAAGAATCACGTGAACCTGGGAGGGGGAGGTTGCAGTGATCGGAGATCACACCACTGCACTCCAACCTGGGTGACAGAGCCAGACTCTGACTCAACAACAAAAAAAAAAAAAAAAAAAAGAAAGAAAGAAAAAAGGAACTGTGGACACAGACAGGTACAGAGGGAAGACCATGTGAAGATACATGGATAAGTTGGCCATTTACAAGACAAGAAGAGAAGCCTTGGAGAAAACCGTCCCTGCCGACACCTTGGTCTCAGACTTCCAGCCTCCAGAACGGCGAGGAAATCAATCTCTGTTGCACCACAGCCACGCAGGCTGCGGTACTTTCTTATGGGGACCCTGGCAAATGAATATGGGCATGAATAAATAAAGAATGTCAGGTAGTGATCAATTCTGTGAAGAAAAATAAGGCAGATAAAGTCCCAGCTGGACATGAGTCTTCTTTCTTTCTTATTTCATTTATTTATTTATTTATTTATTTATTTATTTATTTATTTATGAGACTACAGTCTTGCTCTGTCACCCAGGGTGGAGTGTAGTGGCGGGATCTCAGCTCACTTCTACCTCCACCTCCCAGGTTCAAATGATCCTCCCCGCTCAGCCTCCCGAGTTGCCAGGATTACAGGCACCTGCCACCACGCCCAGCTAATTTTTGTATTTTTAGTAGAGACAGGGTTTTACCATGTTGGTCAGGCTGGTCTTGAACTCCTGGTCTTAAGTGATCTGTCAGCCTCGGCTCCCAAAGTTCTGGGATTACAGGAGTGAGCTACCGCGACTGGTATTTCATTGCATTGCATTGCATTGCATGATGGAGTCTCACTCTGTCGCCCAGGCTGGAGTGCCATGGCGTGATCTTGGCTCACTGCACTCTCCGCCTCTTAGGTTCAAGCAATTTCCCTGCCTCAGCCTCCCGAGCAGCTGGGACTACAGGCGCGCACCACCATGCCCAGCTAATTTTTTATATTTTAGTAAAGACGGGGTTTTACCATGTTGGCCAGGCTGGCCTCAAACTCCTGACCTTGTGATCTGCCCACCTCGGCCTCCCAAAGTGCTGGGATTACAGGCGTGAGCCACTGCACCTGGCCAGTTTATTTTATTTTTAAATTTTTATCTATTTATTTTTTTGAGATCAGGTTATGAGACTAGCTAGATTTTTTATTTTTGGTAGAGATGGGGTTTCACTATGTTGCCCAGGCTGGTCTCGAACTCCTGGGCTCAAGACATCGCCTACCTTGGCCTTCCAAAGTACTGAGATTACAGGCGTGAGCCCCCACACCCAGTTTCTCTTACACGCCCTCTTTATCTTTTATTATTATTTTTATTTATTTATTTATTTATTTATTTTGAGACACAGTCTCGCTGTGTTGCCCAGGCTGGAGTGCAGTGGCAAGAACCGGCTCACTGCAACCTCCGCCTCCTGGGTTCAAGCGATTCTCCTGCCTCAGACTCCTGCGTAGCTGGGACCACAGACGCCCGCCACCACGCCCGGCTAATTTTTGTATTTTTAGTAGAGTCGGGGTTTCACCATGTTGGCCAGGCTGGTCTCAAACTCCTGACCTTGTGATCCACCTGCCTCAGCCTCCCAAAATGCTGGGATTACAGGCGTGAGCCACCGCGCCCAGCTCTTTTATTATTATTATTTTTTTTTTTTTTTTAACATTTTCTTGGATACCAAATGAGTCCGCTTTAGACACGATGGTCAGTGCTGTTCTCTCTGAGATGGTGATATTTGACCAGAGACTTAAATAATATGAGGAAATGAGACATTTGAAGCGCCGGTGGAAGAATGTTCCAGGCTGAGGAGGCAGCCAGGCAAAGCACGCTGAGGGGGGAATGAGCTTAGAGCGTCTAGGGAACAGCAGAGACCAGGGTGGCTGGAGCAGGGAGAGCAGACGGCAGGAGATGGAGTCACAGGGCGCCAGCAGTCAGCCCACATGAGGCCTTGCCACCATGTTATTCTGGTAGTAGGAATTTAGGTGGCTTTTATTCTGGGGAGGATCCATGATCTGACTTCTGATATAAAAGTATCACTTGGGGGCCAGGCGTGGTGGCTCACACCTGTAATCCCAACACTTTGGGAGGCCGAGGTGGGCAGATCACCTGAGATCAGGAGTTCGAGAACAGCCTGGCCAACATGGAGAAACCCCGTTGCTACTAGAAATAGAAAACTAACCAGGCATGGTGGCGGGTGCCTGTAATCCCAGCTACTCAGGAGGCTGAGGCAGGAGAATTGCTTGAACCTGGGAGTCAGGTTGCGGTGAGCCCAGATCGTGCCGTGGCACTCCAGCCTGGGCAACAAGAGCAAAACTCCATCTAAAAAAAAAAAAAAAGAAAGAAAGAAAAAACTATCATTTGGCTTACGCCTGTCATCCCAACACTTCGGGATGCTGAAGGGAGAGGATTGCTTGAGCCCAGGAATTCAAGATCAGTCTGGGCAACACAGTGAAACCTTGCCTCCACAAATAATGTTAAAAATTAACCCAGCGTGGTGTGTGTGCCTGTGGTCCCAGCTACTCGGGAGGCTGAGGTGGGAGGATTGCTTGAGCCCAGGAGGTTGAGGCTGCAGTGAGCTGTGATAGTGCCACTGTACTTCAGCCTGGGCTACAGAGCCAGACCCTGTCTTAAAAAAATTAAAATTTAAAAAGTAGAAGTATCATTCTAGCTGCTCTGTGGAGAATGGGCTTGAGGAGGTTAAAAGGAGAAGCATAGAGAACAGTGAGGAGGCCATAGAAATTATCTCGGGGAAATATAGCCATGGCTTGGGTTAGTGTCATGGTGAAATGGAGGTATGAGTTTGCATTCAAAATACGTTTTGGAGGCAGTGCCAATAGAATTTGCTGGTGGATGGCCAGGCACGGTGGCTCACGCCTGTAATCCCAGCACTTTGGGAGGCCGAGGTGGTCAGATCACCCGAGGTCAGGAGTTCGAGACCAGCCTGGCCAACATGGGGAAACCCCGTCTCTACGAAAAATACAAAAATTAGCCGGGTGTGGCAGCGGACGCCTGTAATCCCAGCTACTCCAGAGGCTGAGGCAAGAGAATCGCTGGAACCCAGGAGACTGAGGTTGCAGTGAGCCGAGATCACACTGCTGCACTCCAGCCTGGGCAACAGAGCACAACTCTGTCTCAAAAATAAAAAAAATACATTAAATAAAGAGGTACACGGGTCTGGCTCCTGCGGCTTCTCCAGCCTCCTCTCAAGCTGCTCCTCCCACACTTTCGCAGCTTGGAGCAGGACTTTCAATGCACCAGATTTGTTCAGGCTTGAAGACCTTTATACTCTGCTTGGAGTAATTTTCCGCTTCCCCCTCCCTGAGCCTGCCTTAGATGTCCTTATTCTTCACATCTCTGTATGAATTACATGTTTCGAAGGGACGCCTTCACTAACCACTGCCACCTAAATCTACAGTGGGTCTCTTGTCGTATACTTTTCTCATACTCTGTACTTTTTATCTATAGCATTCATCACAGTTGGTAGTTATGAATATATATTGATTTATATGAGCAATGTCTCTTTATCTCATTTGTCTCTCCCACTGCACTGTAAGTCCACGAGGGCAGCGGACTTCTCTGTGGCATACCTCTAAAACATAGAACAACAGCTGATACATATATAAGGAAAGAAACGAGACAACCTGAACATGTCCCTTTATCTAGGGAGACCTCAAAATCTCAACCCACCCCAGTCCCTGACACCCAATCTAACCACAGTAATTACCACATCAAATCCTCCTTCACTTTCAGTTGGTGGTACAATCTGCAGAGCACTTTTGTGCCCAAGACTTTCATAAAACACTTTTGTATCAACAGCTTCCTGTGCACCCCCAGGAGTAATGCAGGTGTGAGTTCAATAATAACGCCAGCACCGAATTCCTACCAAGCTACAAATTCTGTGAGAACAAACATCATCTTTTGTTTTGTTTTTTGTTTGTTTGTTTTTTGAGACGGAGTCTCGCTCTGTCGCCCAGGTTGGAGTGCAGTGGTGCAATCTCGGCTCACTGCAAGCTCCGTCTCCCGGGTTCCCGCCATTCTCCTGCCTCAGCCTCCCGGGTAGCTGGGACTACAGGCACTCACCACCATGCCCGGCTAATTTTTTCTGTATTTTTAGTAGAGACAGAGTTTCACTGTGTTAGCCAGGATAGTCTCGATCTCCTGACCTCGTGATACGCCCGCCTCAGCCTCCCAGAGTGCTGGGATTACAGGAGTGATCCACCACGCCCGGCCCAAACATCATCTTTATCTTATTCATCGTTGCATCCTCAGCAGCTCCTAGCACAGCATCTAGGACTCACTGGATATTAAAGAAATACTTGTTAAATGAATGGACAAGTGAAAAAAAAATGGAGAAATAGATGACTGAAGGGAGACAGGAAGGGAAAGTGGGTAGAAAAGAAAGAAAAGAGAGAGGGGCCAGGTATGGTGGCTCACACCTATAATCCCAGCACTTTTGGGAGGCCGAGGTGGGCAGATCACTTGAGCTCAGGAGTTGGAGACCAGCCTGGGCAACACAGCGAAACCCTATCTCTACAAAAAAAAAAAAAAAAAATACAAAAATTAGCCGGGCATGGCGGCGTGCGCCTGTATTTCCAGCTACTCAGGAGGCTGAAAGGTAGGAAGACAATCACCTGAGCCCTGGAAGCTGAGGTTGCAGTGAGATGAGATCGTGCCACTGCACCCCAGCCTGGATGAGAGAGCGAGACCCGGTCTCAAAAACAAAAAAAACAACAAAAAAAAAAAAAAAAAAAAAGGAGAGAGAGAGATAGGGAAAGAGAGAGAAAGGAAGGAAGGGGAGACAAGGAGGAAACTGATCCATCAATGGAAGGATAAATGGATGGATGGATAGGATGGACACAATATCAACAGATACCTGGATGAGTGAGTTCGTGGCTATAAGGAGATTTAAGCTCAGAGATAGAAAAAGGTTTGCCCCAATTACACAGCTGTTAAGAAGTTGGGACTCCAATCTAGATCTTCTTGATTCCCTGTTAATGTCACAGGGCCAGTGACATTTATCTCACATTAATGCAGTGACACCTTTTGCACCAGTCTCCCTATCTCTGTCCACACTTCTGTCACACTGGCTTTCTTTCAAGATCTGCAATGCAGCAAACTCTCCCAGCTTGTCTGTCCATACTTTGACATCGTCAACGTCACCTCCCCAGAGAGGCCCCCTCTAACTCCCTGAGGACTGAACGATGAAAAAGATCAAGATGATGCCTGTTTCATGGAATGCGTAGCTCGGTAGGAATTTGGTGCTGGTGTTATGGTTAAACTCACACCTGCATTACCCATGGGGGTTCACGGGAAGGTGCTGACATAAAAGTATTTTATGAAAGTCTTAGCTGGGCACGGTGGCTCACACCTGTAATCCCAGCATTTTGGGAGGCTGAAGCGGGTGGATCACTTGAGGTCAGGAGTTCAAGACCAGCCTGACCAACATGGTGAAACCCTGTCTCTACTAAAAATACAAAAATTAGCCAGGTGTGGTGGCACACACCTGTAATCCTAGCTACTTGGGAGGCTGAGGCAGGAGAATCGCTTGAACCTGAGGGGTGGAGGTTGCAGTGAGCTGAGATTGCACCACTGCACTCCAGCCTGAGAGAGAGAGAGAGAGAGAGAGAGAGAGAGAGAGAGAGAGAGAGAAAGGAAGAAAGGAAAGAAAGGAAAGAAAGGAAAGAAAAGAAAGAAAAGAAGGAAAGAAGGAAGGAAGGAAGAAAAGAAAGAAAGAAAGAAAGAAAGAAAGAAAAGAAAGAAAGGAAAAGAAAAGAAAGAAAAGAAAGAAAGAAAAGCAAAGCAAAGCCAACATTTGATCCAATAAGAAAACCAAGGCCCAGAAAATAAAATGAACCTTCCAAGGTCACACAGTGATTCAGGGCACAACTTGGGCTGGAACCTAGAGGCAGAGGTTGCAGTGAGCTGAAATCGTGCCACCACACTCCAGCCTGGGCGACAAAGTGAGACCATCTCAAAAAAGAAAGAAAGAAAGCCAAGTTTAAAATCCCACCTCTGCCATCATGCCATCATTGATGGTGTGGCCATGAGTAATTCATCCGACTTCTCTGAGCCTCAATTTCCCCATCTATAAAATGGGGGAGGCTGGGTGTGGTGGCTCATGCCTATAATCCCAGCACTTTGGGAGGCCAAGATGGGCAGATCACTTGAGGTCAGGAGTTCGAGACCAGCCTGGCTGATATGGCGAAACCCCATCTCTACTGAAAAATACAAAAATTAGCCAGGTGTGGTGGTGCCTGCTTGTAATCCCAGCTACTTGGGAAACTGAGGCAGAAGAATCACTTGAACCCAGCAGGCGGAGGTTGCAGTGAGCCAAGATCATGCCATTGCATTCCAGCCTGGGCGACAGAGGGAGACTCTGTCTCAAAAATAAATAAATAAATAAATAAAATGGGGGATAGTAAGCCCTGCCTAATAGAGCTGTTGTAAGGATTTGAACTAGAAGTACAATAAACTGAATTGTTGTTCATTACTGAGGGCTACATTTCATAAGATGCAGCATTTTATTTAGACCTTCAGCTCCAAGAATGCAACAGTCCTTGCAGACCTCACATCTCAAATCTAAAAGAACATTTAGAGACCATCAAATTCTGAGTCAACAATAGGGCTTGGAACTCTTCCACCTTTGAGCCTACTACAGCCCCTGGGGTTCCCTGACCTCTCAACAGGCTATAATGCTCAAAACATCTCAGCATGAAACAGTGTTTAGGGACGCCATGTCCAAACCTTAAAAAGTATTTGGATAGCTTCCAATTCCCAGCTAACAAAAGGGCTTAGAACTCTCCAATTTTTGAGACTTCTATAGTCCTTGAGCTTTCTCCAACTCCTAGCATGCAACAGTGATTGGAAATCCCATCTCCCAGCATGCAACAATTCTTGGAGATCCCAGGTCCAAATCTAAAACAATGTTTGGACACCCTCCAATCCTTAGCCCGGCTGTTGGGGTTCTCCCATCTTTGAACCTACTATAGCCCTTGGGCTTCCCCTCAACTCCAGGCGTGCAACAGGGCTTAGAGATCCCACCTCCCAGCATGCAACAGTGTGTGGAGACCCTACTCTCAGCATGCAATAGTGCATAGAGATCCCATCTCCCAGCATGCAACAGTGCATAGAGAGCCCATCTCCCAGCATGCAACAGTGCCTGGAGATCCTCCCAGCATGCAATGTCCTCAGCGTCCAGGCTCTGAACCCTCACCTGAGAGGCCAAAGCAGATGGCTCCAACTCGGAGCAGGAACTCTGCACCTTTAGTGAGCACCATGATGATACAGAGGCACCCCAAGGCCATGACTACCAGGCCCAGCACTGCTATCACCGCAGCTGCCAGATTCACCTCTGCCGGGAGGAGAGAGGAAAGAAGCAGAGAACATGGGATGTAGGGAATGAAGAGGATTCACCTGTAGGAACCCAGAACCAGGAAGATGTAAGATTCAGGACAAGAGAAGAATTTTCAAGTAGAATGTCATCCAGCCCAACATTTTACTTACACCGTTGAAGGAATTAAGACTCAGAAAGAGTCAGTTAGTTCTCTCAAGTCACCAAGCAAAGGGAGGAGAGGGCCAGGATTCGAAAGAGTTGAGAATTACCAATTATTACTGATTTATAGGTTTATAGGTGAGGAAGCTGAGGTAGTCGGGTGTGTGGGAGACGATGGCAAAGGCAGCATGCTACAGTGGAATGATCCAGGATGGAAATCGCCCTAACTACTTCCTACATGGAAGATTCTGCTAGAATTTTCCAGATTCCAGTGGGAATTTAGGCTGAACCCTTCTCAGCCTAAATTTCCTCCTGTGGACCAGGTGCAGTGGCTCACACCTATAATCCCAGCACTTTGGGAGGCGAAGGTGGGTGAATCTCTTGAGGTCAGGAGAGTTCAAGACCAGCCTGGCCAACATGGTGAAACCTGTCTCTACTAAAAAATAGAAAAATTAGCCCGGTGTGGTGGTGCACACCTGTAATCCTAGCTACTAGGGAGGCTGAGGCAGGAGAATTGCTTGAACCTAGGAGGTGGAGGTTGCAGTGAGCTGAGATCACGCCACTGCATTCCAGCCTGGGTGAAAGACCGAGACTCCATCTCAAAACTAAACTAAACTAAACTAAAATAAAGAAATAAATAAATACAAATACAAAATGAATAAAAAGAAAGGGCACAGTGTTTAGAGCAACACTGTCCAGTATATTCACTGCTAGCCAGATGTGGCCTCCATGCTAAATCAATTTAAATTAAACACAATTGGAAACTCAGTTCTGCGTCACACCAGCAACATTCCAAGCATGCTGGAGTCACATGGGGCCATGGCCACCATATGGGTCAGCACAGAAACAGAGTATTTCCATCATTTCCATCTTGTCAGAAGATTCTTTTTTTTTTTTTCTTTTTGAGATGAGTCTTGCTCTGTGGCCCAGGCTGGAGTGCAGTGGCACAATCTCAGCTCACTGCAACCTCTGCTTCCCCACATTCAAGCGATTCTCCTGCCTCAGCCTCCCATGTAGCTGGGATTATAGGCGCCTGCCACCATGCCCAGGTAATTTTTTTTTTTTTTTTTTTTTTGAGACGGAGTCTTGCTCTGTCACCCAGGCTGGAGTGCAGTGGTGCGATCTCGGCTCACTGCAAGCTCCACCTCCCGGGTTCACACCATTCTCCTGCCTCAGCCTCCTGAGTAGCTGGGACTATAGGCGCCTGCCACTATGCCCAGCTAATTTTTTGTATTTTTAGTAGAGCAGAGGTTTCACCGTGTTAGCCAGGATGGTCTCGATCTCCTGACCTCGTGATCCGCCTGCCTCGGCCTCCCAAAGTGCTGGGATTACAGGCATGAGGCACTGTGCCCGACCTAATTTTTGTATTTTTAGTAGAGACAGGGTTTCACCATGTTGGCCGGGCTGGTCTCGAACTCCTGACCATCAGTGATCTGCCCGCCTCCACAGTGCTGGGATTACCAGCGTGAGCCACCGCACCTTTCCTCAGAAGATTCTTTAGTAGCATGCTCCCTGAGAGTCAGAATTATTTGGGTCTGAATCCTGATTCCGCCTCTACCACTTCCTGGGAAACATAATTGTAGCCATTCCTGGACTTCCGGAGGATGGAGGATAAAGCCCCCTGCCCTCCAGGGCTACTGCGAGGACTGGAGATCTTACGGATGGAGTGCCCAGCACTGTGGTTAGCACGTGATGCATGCACGTTTGTGAGACGTCCAAGTGCTACCCACAGAGAGGGACTGTGACTTGCCCAGGGTGACACAGCATGTGGCATAGCCAGAGATGGGGTAAGAGCTCTAGGCATGGCCGGGTGCGGTGGCTCACACCTGTAATCCCAGCACTTTGGGAGGCCGAGGAGAGGGATTACCTGAAGTCAGGAGTTCAAGACCAGCCTGGGCAACATGGTGAAACCCTGTCTCTACCAAAAATACAAAAATGAAGCCGGGCGCGGTGGCTCACACCTGTAATCCCAGCACTTTGGGAGGCCGAGACGGGCGGATCACGAGGTCAGGAGATCGAGACCATCCTGGCTAACACGGTGAAACCCCGTCTCTACTAAAAATACAAAAAACTAGCCGGGCGTGGTGGCGGTGCCTGTAGTCCCAGCTACTCGGGAGGCTGAGGCAGGAGAATGGCGTAAACCCGGGAAGCGGAGCTTGCAGTGAGCTGAGATCGCGCCACTGCACTCCAGCCTGGGCGACAGAGCGAAACTCCGTCTCAAAAAAAAAAAAAAAAAAAATACAAAAATTAGCCTGGCGTGGTGGCGTGCACCTGTAGTCCCAGCTACTTGGGAGGCTGAGGTAGGAGATTCACTTGAACCCGGGAGGCAGAGGTTGCAGTGAGCCAAGATTGTGCCACTGCACTCCAGCCTGGGCAACAGAGCAAGACATCATCTCACAAAAAAAAAAAAAAAAAAAAGAGTTCTCTAGATTCTTTAGAGCACCATGTCCCCATCATTAACTCTCCCGCCAGCACTCCCCAGGAGACAGCCACAGATTATAGATACAAGGCCCGCCCTAGGGTAAAGCAGAGGAGGGGATAATTCTATCTAGACCTCCTCCAGCATGCTCAGCATTTCCCCCACCTGTCACCCACCAGGGGATGAAAAGTTCTCACCTTTCTTTGTGGTTCTCTGAAAGATGCGTGCATTCTCCCCCGTGGTGAAGAATTTAAAATAGGTGCAGTTTGCTTCTGTGGAAGCAGGAGAGAGAAAAAAGACATGAGGATGTGAGGTCCTTTGTGTAAACTCAGGGCTGGACACTTCACACAGCCCACGGGAGCCTAAAACTTGGACGTCAGCATCCCTGATACACAGAGGAGAAAAATGACGCCCAGAGGTGTGCAAGCCACCTGCGACCACAGCGCCATCCAGGAGCTGGGACTCCTACCCAGGGCTCTGAGCCCCAGACCTGTGTCCCCGAGGGCGCCATTAGCCTCTCTGGGCCTCTAGTTCTTCCTCTTTAAAACGAGATAATAATCTCTTTCCTGGCCCCTTCGTATGGGTTTGTTGAGGGTCAAGTGGGATTACATATGAATTATTACTTAATTCAACAAAGGATACCGAGATACAAGTAGCAGAAGGCTAACAGACTCAGAAAGGATTCCTGTTTCAGGAAGGATTCCTACCTAGAACACACAAAGGGCTCCCACGGATTAGCAAGAAGAGAGAGAGAACCCAATTGACCAATGGGCCGAGGGTATGAATAGTAATTCACCGAAGAGGAAGCCTGGGTAACTCACAAGTCCGTGAAGAGATGCCTCACTTCACCAGGGATCAGAGCGAGGCAGCTGGAATCAGCAGGGAGCCACCACTTTCCGTCAATTAGATTGGCCAACATTAAAAGGGTCGTATCAAGCATTTGAAAAGATAAGAGGAAACACCGTGTATGAATGGGTACTCCTAGTCTTTTGGGAAGGCACTCTGAGGTACTTTATGAAGTGAAGAATGTTCATAGCCTGTGGCTCAACAATCTCATTGCAGGATATACCTCGAGGAAAAAAAAAAAACCAAACAGACAGGAACGTATATGCAGATGTTTACAGCAGCACTGTTTATAAGTAACATGGAGTCAGAATCAAGCCAGGTGACCATCGAATAGGGGAACAGACAAGTAAATGTTCCTTGTGAAAATCTCTCCAGTACACATAGCCACGAACTAGAACAACCTAAAGCAAATTGGGGAGATTTGAGAAACAGTGTTGACCAAAACAACAATAATAATTAATACTAATAATTTAATTTAAAAATGCAAAAATTGAGGCCAGGCGAGGTGGCTCACACCTGTAATCCCTGGATTTTGGGAGGCCAAGGCAGGAGAATCACTTGAGCTCAGGAGTTCAAGACCAGCCTGGCCAACACGGTGAAACCCCATCAGTACCAAAAATAAAAAAAATTGGCTCGGTGTGGCAGCACACACCTGTAATCCCAGCTACTCGGGAGGCTGAGGTAGGAGGATCTCTTCAGCCTGGGAGGCAGAGGTTGCAGTGAGCCAAGACTGTACCACTGCACTCCAGTCTGGGTGATAGAGTGAGATCCCATCTAAAAAAAAAAAAAAAAAAAAAATCCCAAAGATCAGACAAAATCAATAGCATGATCTCATTTATGGAAAGCACACATATAAGCTAATACTATATATTTCCCAAATCAAAATACATATCTATGAGTGTATATCACACACATTAAAGAGATGAGCTGGAAAACAATGAGGAAAAAAATAATATAAAACAAAGCACAGGGCCGGGCGCGATGGTTCATGCCTGCAATACCAACGCATTGGGAGGCCAAGACAGGCAGATCTCTTGAGGTCAGGAGTTCGAGACCAGCCTGGTCAACATGGTGAAACCCCATCTCTACTAACAGTACAAAAATTAGCCGGGCGTGGTGGCGTGCACCTGTAATCCCAGCTACTCAGGAGATTGAGGCAGAAGAATCACTTGAACCTGGGAGGCGGAGGTTGTAGTGAGCCGAGATGGCACCACTGCAATCCAGCGTGGGTGACAGAGCAAGACTATATCTCCAAAAAGAAAAGAGAGAAATTTTAAGTTAAAAAAGACAGAAAAAGGAAGAAAGGGAGAGAAGAAAGGAGAAATGAAGAAAGGAAGGGAGGGGAGCACTTTCTAAAGTGCATTTTAGACCTAGAAATTCCTTCAGAATTCACCTAGTCTGACCTACTCTCTTATTCTACAGATGGGGAAACTGAGGCACAGAAAGGGAGAAGAGAGGTCGAGAATAACAGGAGTAAAGGCCATAGAAGAGGGACCAGGCAGTCTGTGAATGTGAAAAAATGAACTTTTCAATTTGAACAAGGATATGAAGGGACAAGAAATCAATTCCTGCATCAGGTGAGGTGGTGTGGGAGCTCCCCAAGTACCCTGAGGGGAGGAGAAGGGGTGAGATGTCCGGCTAGGAGGAGTGGGATGTGTGAGTTCTTATGCAGCAACACGAGGTAAAGGATGCCGGGCTGGGCGTGGTGGCTCACGCCTGTAATCCCAGCACTTTGGGAGGCTGAGGCAGGCGGATCACCTGAGGTCAGGAGTTCAAGACCAGCCTGGTCAACACGGTGAAACCCCGTCTCTACTAAAAATACAAAAATTAGCCGGATGTTGTGGCGCATGCCTGTAATCTCAGCTACTTGGCAGATGGAGGCAGGAGAATTGCTTGAACCTGGGAGGCAGAGGTTGCAGTGAGCCAAGATTGTGCCATTGCACTCCAGCCGGGGCAACAAGAGCAAAACTCCATCTCAAAAAAAAAAAAAAAAAAAAAGGTAAAGGATGCTTCACGTCACTGAGCAAAGGGTGCAGGTGCTCTTTGAAGCAGTCATTGCAGGGAACACGGTGGTCTTCATCCACAAGGGAAGTGCGATGGCCCTTCTGGGACAATGTAGGGTGCCTGGCATCCTCTTTTGGCTACAAATAGTTTAGAACATCCCGACTCTTGACTACCCCAAACTATGACATATACCATCTGGAAAAGCACAGGGGAGGGTCGCCCCCACATTCTGTACTTGCAGCCAGCAGAGCTGGGGATGGCTTTTGATGGGCAGTGGTGAGTGTGAGATATTTCTCTGAGATAATGAAGATTGTGAGATGTCCTCTGAGGGGTTGGGTTTATGAGATGATGTTAATGGCCCTGTTAGAAGACTGACGTCCTTTCTGATCAATGGAGGGGACGGCGAGGGATGTGAGGAACCCCAGACAGTGTGGTGAGAAGGGATGGGTCACCCCCTCCATTGCCCCATGACCTCTGGGATCTCTTGCTGGACTAGTGAGATGTGATATAATGCAGTTGTTGAGAAGAGAGGCAACCGAGCTTCCAATTCCATCTGACTAGCCTGGGTGCATAGACCGAGCCACCGAGATTTCTGGCTCCTCATTTTTCTCTTCCCTAGAATAGAAGTGCTAATAACGACTCATAGGCTAGCTATGATGCTTAATGAGTTAATGTACATAAAACACTGAGATCAGAACCAGGCATTACATCAGCATCTAATATTCTTATTACTGGGGCCTCCCATTTTGCAAAAGTTTGGGATCATCCTTTATGAGACCCCCAGGGGCCAGGGATAGCCCATCTGCAGAAATAAAATGATTAAGGGTAGCCATCTGGACACCACGTGGGTAGCTCAGACAGGCATCCCCATGTCCTATCGAGGACTTGGGACATCCTATTTTGCACTCTACACATATAAGGTATCACATCTGGAGAAGTAAGGGACAAGGGAAATCTCAAATGGCACGCAGAAAAATAGGCCATATTCTTTGAGGGGCACTGGGATGACAGCACCTTCTTTGGAGACTGAAGAGTGTTGGAGATCTCATATGGGTGATCAAATATATGACAGCCCAAACAGACTCTGAGGAGCGCCAGGTATTTTCCACGGGTCAGTGGAGGTAGAACAAGATTTCATCCAGTTCCCCAGGGATATAGAATGTCCCCCTGGTATAAGTACAAGCCGTGGCCTGTCGTGTCAGGAAGGTATGGGGCAGCTCCCTGCCATGTCCAGGGATAAAACAGCCATGATTTGGGAAAAGAGGGAGTATGGGAGTGTCTCTCGGAGAAAATGAGAAACACTGAAATGTACAGTCTGGGCATTTGGAGGCGAGAGGACAGGAAGTGAAGAACATTGCCGGGAAGGAACAAGGTCTGCCCTTGGGTGTTGGGAGGTGTCTGGTGAGAGCTTGGTTTGGTGGAAGCAGTAGGTGGGGAACAGGCATAGATCCTGCTTTGGGGTGGGCGTCTGTCTCCCCAGGGCTCATAGGATGGGAGCGCAAGCTGTCTCCAGGCTGGGAAGAGGAAGCTGACACCAGAAACCCAGGCTGTCTCTCCATGGGCACAGGCTGTCTGTGGGCAATGCAGAGTGGGCACAGGCTGTCTCCAGGGCGCAGGCATTTGCAGAGGGTGCAGGCTGGGGTGGGCACAGGCTGTCTGAGGACACCAGCTGTGTCTGGAATCACAGGCTGGGTCTGGGGACACAGGCAAGGTTTTTCTAGGGACACAGGCTCTCTCTGGACCTATAGGCTGGTCTGGGGGGACCCAGCAATGCCTAAGAACATTGGCTGTGCGGGGTCAGGGGCTTTGGGGGTCATAGAATGATCTGGGACCATAGCCTGGTGTGGAGGTGCAGGCTGATCTGAGGGCACAGGCTGGTGTAAGGATGCAGGCTGGTCTCGGGGTATAGACTGGTCTAGGGGTGCATGTTAGTCTGGGGGTGGAAACTGTAGCTGGAGACCCAGGCTGATCTGGGGGTATAGGATAGTCGGGGTACAGGATGGTCTTGGGGCACAGGCTGTAGGTGGGGACACAGGCTCTCTTTAGAGGCGTAGAATAGGGGTACAGTCTCATCTGGGGGGTCTCAGGTCACAGCCTGGTCTGGGGGTACAGGATGGCCTGGGGGCATAGACTCTTTGGAGGTACATTCTGGTCTTGGGGTACAGTCTGTAGCAGGAAAGCAAGCTCTAAGGCACAGGTTCTCTGGGGGTAGGCCAGTGAGGGACCTAGGCCATGTCTGGGGGATCTCTCTCAGCAGTTTCCGGGAGCAGAGGACGATGTGGGCACTGGCGCTCACAGGGATACAAGCTCTCTCCTCCGGGCTCAGGCTTTCGTCCCTGGGGCGGGTTTTCTCCACGGACACGGGCCCCTCTCCCTCCCTGTCCACGGGACGCAAGCCCTGGGCTCGGGGCGGCGGCTGCTCACCTCCGGGCAGCTCCGCGGGGCCGCAGGTGTCCCTGTCCGTGGGCACGTCCGCCTGCCACAGCCGCTTGGTGCACACCTTCCACAGCCCCAGGTGGGCCGCTTCGCACACGGCGCTGCCGTTGGCCTTGTAGGTGTTGAGCTCCACCCAGAACTCGGTGCCCACGGACAGCACCGCCAGCGTGGCGCCCATGGCGGCCAGCAGCAGCGCCAGCTTCACCTTCCCCTCGCGCTCAGGCGTCAGCCCCGACCTGCACCGCCCGTGCGCCCGCCGCCGGCCCGCGGCCCCCCGCCGCCGGTTCTCCTCTTGCAGGAAGAAGTTGGACCACATCATCATCTTATGGCCGGTGGGGTGGAGAAGAGGGAGGAGGCAGAGCCGAGGAGGGGCCTCGAGGGGCGGAAGCGAGGAGCGGCCTGGGGTCTCGAAGGGGGTGAGGGACTCAGTTTCCCCTGGGTATGAAAGAGGGGGTCCTCTCTGGAACCTCAAATGGGAAAGTTGAGATTGCTTCTGGGGTTCAGAAGAGAAAAAAAGATCCCCGGGGCTGGGGAAGCCTCTGGGGTTCAGAGGAGGGTCTAGGTTGCCCTCAAGAACTTGGCAAAGAGGATGGGGCCCAGAGGAAAAGCAAGGCCCCCACCCCGAGGCTTAGAGATAGAATCTGGGTTCCCAGGAGGAGGTCCCCCCCAAGAACTCCAGAGGAATGAGAACTGGTGTCCGCTGAAGCTCCCTGCAGCTCCGAGGCGCTGCTTTGGCGTCCCCGCTGGGGGGCTGACAAAAGGGAAACCGGTTTTCCTGAGAGATCGGAGCACCCCAGTAGGGCTAAGAGTTTGGGGTACTCAGGAAGGGACCTGGAGTCCTCTGTGTGTTTGGAGGAGATGTGGCCGGGGTACCCCTGGGCTCAGAGTTTGAGAAGAGAGGACTTGGGGACCCTCTGGGATTCGGAAAAGGAAGACCTGGGGTCCCGGGAAGCTCCTAAGGGGAGGTCGGAATTCCCTCCTGGTCTCAGAGAGGCGGTGGGACCCCGGCATCCACAGAAGGAGAAGAGCAGAGCCCCGGCTGGAGCTCAGAGGAGGACTGGGCCCCGCTGGAATTCAGGAAAAGGGGATGGGGGTGTCCCCTGCCATTCAGAAAAGATTAGAGGTCTCTACCGAGCCTGGGAAAGGGGCCGGTGGCTGGAAGACAGAGTGGAGTCCAGAGACGGAGGCTGCTGGGCCTCCAAGAGGACTGGGGCGAAGGGGACCCGGGGTCCCCCCTGGGGCTCACACTAAGGGGCTGTGGTCCGCACCGCGGCTCAGAAAACCAGGACCGTGTCCCCGCAGGGTCCAAAGGCCAACCGTGACCCGAAAGAGACGCTGCGCCCGTTCGGGATCAGTCCGCCTCCCTCCCCCGGGCTCCCACGGCCTTCCCGGTCGGGTCCGCGCCAGGCTCAGCTCCAGGCTAGGGCTCCCCCTCGGGGCTCCCACCCCCGACTCCCGAGCAGGGGCCCCTGTCGCTCTCCTGCCTCGGCCCCGCGCCGACCCCAGCTCCGCGCTGCCTCCGAAGCGTCCGGCTGTGCCCGCCACCGCCACCGGCCTGGCCTCCGCCCGCGCCCAGCCTCGTCCCCACCCGCCCACCCCCCACTCTGCACCCTCTACCCTCCACCCTCAGGGCTATTTCGGGCTTGACCCGTAAATAACACCCGCACCTGTCGCCCGGCGCCTGTTGCCATAGGGATCCCGGGTATTTTAAGGGACGAGGAAGGGGGGAGGGAAGCCGCCCGGGGAGGAAGGGGACGAACCTGATGGGACTTTCATTTCACTAAGGGGCAAGAGCGGCGCTGAGTCCCAGCTCCCCAATCTCCCGGGCAGCAGGAGACGGACGGGGCAGCAGGCCTGACTGGGGTTACGGGGAGGAGAGGTGGAGGCAGGACCCCGTGTTTCAGGGAGGAGGGACTGAGGCCAGGAGTCTTGGGTCTCTGAGGGAGAAGAAGCCTCGGTACTCTAACTTCTGAGTGGCAGAGGAAGGGGGCCTGAGTACCCAGAATCCTGGGTCTGAGAGGAGAGGAACCTGGTCTCCTGGGTCCTGGGCTCCTGGGTCTGAGGGAGGGGGAGCTGGGGGCCTGGGCTCCTGGGTCTGAGGGAGGAGGGGCTGGGGGCCTGGATTCCTGAGTCTGAGGGAGGAGGGTCTGGGGCCTGGACTCCTGGGTCTGAGGGAGGAGGGGCTGGGGGTCTGGACTCCTGAGTCTGAGGGAGGAGGGTCTGGGGCCTGGACTCCTGGGTCTGAGGGAGGAGAGTCTGGGGGCTGGACTCCTGGGTCTGAGGGAGGAGGGGCTGGGGCCTGGACTCCTGGGTCTGAGGGAGGAGGAGCTGGGCCTGGACTCCTGGGTCAGAGGGAGGAGGGTCTGGGGGCCTGGATTCCTGAGTCTGAGGGAGGAGGGGCTGGGGCCTGGACTCCTGGGTCTGAGGGAGGAGGAGGCCGGGAGCCTTGACTTCTGGTCAAGGGGTTGGCAGACCCAGACTCCTGGACCTGGAGGAGGAGACTGAGGCCAGAACCCTGGGTCTTGAAGGATAGAAGGACTGATTCCCATGTTGGAGAAAGCACAGGCCTCAGCGGGGACGGGCTGTCAGGGACACAGAATGACGGCGGCACTCCTCTTCATCGAGTTTATTAGACGGGGCACCCCTGGAGGACCTTCCATGCAGTTTCAGCTCCCCCAGGGGCAGGGACAGAGGACAGCCGTGTGGCATGGTGGCAGGGCCTGATCTTCAACCCCTCGCCCCCTACCCCTCAGCCCTTCTGTGCATGGCCCAGGTGGGGCCCATCTTTCACCAACTCCTTCTCCCACAGTTGGCTGCTCCAGGCAGGCCTGGTGCCGACCTGAGCAAGGCCCTGGTGCACGCTGGGCCTCTCTGGACGTTTCCGATGGAGCATGCGTTTCCCCGCAATGTGATTGTCTGTGTCTGGTTCTTCCAGCAGACTGGGGCCGGGGCCAGGCACAGGAGGAATTCACCTTCACCTTGGCATCCTCAGCTCTACCCGGCACAGGGCCAGGCCACAGGCAGCCTTGGAAAATGTGCATGAGGTGACTCGAATGAATGGATAGATGAATGAGCAAAGGAATGAGCAGATGGAGTGAGATGATGGCACACAGACATCCCCATCCCAGCCAGGGGAGGGGCCCGCTGTGTTTCCTCAATGCCTGCGTGGCCCCGTCAGAACACAGCCCCCTCTGTCCTCTAATTGTCTGGACTACCTGTTCCCCCTCCAAGGGCAGAGATGGGACAGAAGTGGCTCTGAGATCGCAGGGCCTGGTACTTGGAAGTCCTCAGGAAATATTTTTTTTCTTTTTATTGATCATCCCTTGACACTGTGTATGCTTCTGAGTCTCCACGTTGCTTTTTGTGCGAATCTCTGAGTCTTTCTCCAGCTTACCTCTCCCTGCCTCTGTGATTGTGTTTTGTTACCTCTGACACTTCTGTGATTTGTGTACCTGTCAGTCTCTCTCCTCCTCCTTTTCTCTCTTCTTTGTATCACCTTCTCGTCTTTGACTTTATTTCTTTGACTCCTTCTTCCTTCCTTCCTCTTTTTTTTTTTTTTTTCTGAGACAGGGTCTTGCTCTGTGGCCCAGCCTGAAGTGCAATGGTGCAATCATAGCTCACTGCAACCTTAAACTCCTGGGCTCAAGCAATCCTCCTGCCTCAGCCTCCCGAGTATCTAGGACTACAGGCATGAGCTACCACACTGCAGCTATTTTTTTATTTTTGTAGAGATGGGGCCTCACTATATTGCCCAGGCTGGTCTCAAACGCCAAGCCTCAAGCAATCCTCCTGTCTTGGCCTCCCAAAGTGCTGGGATGACAGGCATGAGCCACCATGCCTCGCCAGGAAGTATTTCCAAGAACTGAATGAATGTTTCTGAAAATGAATGATGAAAGCCTGTTCTTCCCCTTCAGCTCGCTAGGTCTTGACCGGGTCTACAGGGGGAATCCCAGAGCGTGCCCGGCGCTGACAGCAGCAAGAGACAGGAGCCGGGCAGAGCAGCCCTGGCTAGGGAATCTGCCAGAGGCTAGCTGACAGCATCCCCTCTTCCCTGCCCCCTGAATTCATCTTCCCCTCCTGACCCTGGGCCTCCCCATCTATCTTGCTCCTGCCTGCTACGACAGCTAATTGCAGGGTGCATTTTTCTGCCTGCCATCTCCCTGTCTGCATGTCTCCCTATTTCCTTTCAGTGTCTTTTTTTTTTTTTTTTTTTTTTTTTGCTCTTTTTCTTTTTTTGAGACAGAGTCTTGCTCTGTCACCCAGGCTAGAGTACAGTGGTGTGATCTTGGCTCACTGCAACCTCTACCTCCCAGGCCCAAGCGATTCTCCTGCTTCGGCCTCTCAAGTAGCTGGAATTACAGGTGTGCACCACCGCGCCTGGTTAATTTCTGTATTTTTAGTAGAGACCGGGTTTCACCATATTGACCTCGAACTCCTGACCTCAAGTGATCCACCCACTTCGGCCTCCCAAAGTGCTGGGATTACACACGTGAGCCATCGCACCTGGCCTTTGTGCCAGTTACACACACACACAAACACAAAATTGCCTGAATTCCCGTTCCTTCTGTCTTCCCCCCAAATTCTCTCTCCCCTCCACTCCAGCAGGGCTTCCAACCCCACCACTGCACTGAACTGACATCTTGTCAAGATCACCAACCCCATCCATGTCATCAAACCTCATGGTCACTCCGCTTTCTAGATCCTTCTCCGATTCTCAGCAGCCCTTGGCACAGCCGGCTGTCTTCTTCCTTTCTTGAAACACAAAGGTGCATTTGCCCTCTGTGACCCTCCTGGTTTCAGCCCACCTCGAGATCACTCCTAAGCTTGCTTTGCTACATCCCCTTCTCCTCAAGATGTAGATGTCCCCAAGGCTCTGGCCAGGGTCATTTCTCTGTCCCCACCCACCTGCTAGGCCACATCACCCAGTCCTGTGGCTTTAAATGTCCCCTATATGTTGACGTTTCCAAAACTTACATTTTTGAGCCATGACCTCTCTTTCCCCCAGACTCCAGTCTCACATATCCAACCGGCTATTTGATACCCCAACTTGGTTTCTCAAAGGCATCTCTATCTTGACACATCCAAAAGAGAAGCCTTGGTTTCTCCCTCCCAAAGCCGCTTTCCTGATCCCAGTCTCCCCGTTCCTGGTAACAATCCTCATCGGCGCCCATCAGAGATGCGCATGCCCAATTCCAGGAGTTCTTTTCTTCCTGGTTCCTTCTCCTTCCCTCCTCTATGACATCCAGTTCACCACCACTGCAGGCTCTGCCTCCAAAATCCCATGCCTTCTTCCACCTCCTCTGTCCCACTAACTGCACCTTGGTCCAGGCCTCCAGCAGCCTTAACCAGAGGAAAGCAACAGCCGGCTACCTCCTTCCTTCCACTTTGACTCCTGAAGTCTATGTATGCTCAGCCCAGCAATGTAACTCTGCTGTTCTTGTTTCAATAAAAATATGAGGCCAGGCGCAGTGGCTCACGCCTATAATCCCAGCATTTTGGGAGGCCGAGGCAGGTGGATCCTTTGAAGCCGGAAATTTGAGATTGGCCTGGCCAACATGGTGAAATCCCGTCTCTACTAAAAATACAAAAACAGGGCTGGGCGCGGTGGCTCACGCCTGTAATCCCAGCACTTTGGGAGGCTGAGGCGGGCGGATCACAAGGTCAGGAGATCGAGACCACGGTGAAACCCCGTCTCTACTAAAAATACAAAAAATTAGCCGGGCGCGGTTGTGGGCGCCTGTAGTCCCAGCTACTCGGGAGGCTGAGGCAGGAGAATGGCGTGAACCCAGGAGGCGGAGCTTGCAGTGAGCCGAGATCACGCCACTGCACTCCAGCCTGGGCGACAGAGCGAGACTCCGTCTCAAAAAAAAAAAAAAAAAAAAATACAAAAACATTAGCCGGGCGTGGTGGCACATGCCTGTAATCCCAGCCACTCAGGAGGCTGAGGCAGGAGAATCACTTGAACTCGGGAGGCGGAGGTTGGCAGTGAGCCAAGATCGGCCCACTGGACTCCAGCCTGAGACAGAGCAAGACTCTTTTTCAAAATAAATATAAATAAATAAATAAAAATATGATCATGGCATGCCTGTGCTCAACACCCTCCAAGGACTTCCCATCAGCTCTAGAATAAAATTCAGATTTCTTCCCAGGCATCCAAGGCCCTAACTGATCAGCCCCTACCCTGGGCCTCTCTCCTATCACGGATCTGCTCACCACACTGGCCCCCTTGAAGACCTGCTACTCTTCCGGGCTTTGGGGCTGCTTCCGGTGGACAGAATGCCTGGACCCCAGACTTTCTTACCTCTCTTTCCTTCTCACAATCCATGCCTCTGTGACCTCTGCCACAAGGTCTTCTCCAAGTACCTCATCTAAAGTCGTCCTTGCTCTGTCATTCTGTTACCACTCACTGTCGCCCAGGCTGGAGTGCAGTGGCGCGATCTCGGCTTACTGAAACATCTGCCTTGCGGGTTCAAGTGATTCTTCTTTCTCAGCCTCCCAAGTAGCTGGGACTACAGGCACACCACTACACCCAGCTAATTTATTTATTTATTTATTTTCTAGTAGAGATGGAGTTTCACCATGTCGACCAGGCTGGTCTCGAACTCCTGACCTCAAGTGATCCACCAGCCTCGGCCTCCCAAAGTGCTGGGATTACAGGCATGAGCCGCTGCACCCGGCCTTGTGCTTAATTTTTAAAGCACTTTTTGGTTACTGAAATGATATTATTTATTGTTTATCTCTCCGGTGAGTATCAGGAGAGCAGGCCCTTGTCCGTCTATTTGTCACCACATCCCCTGGGCCTAGATTGGGTCTAGAACAGGTTGGCACTCAAGTATTTGTTGAATACTGGGAAAACAACACACCAGAAATGGAGCATTCCTTGACACTGTGCTTGCTTCTGAGTCTCCACGTTGCTTTTCGTGCGAATCTCTGTCTCCGGCTTACCTCTCCATCTCCATCACCATCTCTGTGGTCGTGTTTTTGTCACCTCTGGGACTTTTCTGATTTGTGCACCTGTCAGTCTCTCTCCTCTTCTCTCTTCTCTGTATCACCTTCCTGGCTTTGACTTTTTCTCTGTCTGTGACTACTAGTTTTGGTCTCTCCTTCCCTCCCCCTCCCTCCCCATCTTGCTCTTCCTCGTGCCCACCCTCCACCTCCTTCTCGTTTTGTTTGGCCTTCGGACTCTAGAACCCACTCTCCCCTAACCAGTTCATTCTGTCTCCCTCTTCCAGCAAATATTTGCTGTCTCTTTTTTCTTTTCTTTTTTTTTGAGACAGAGTCTTGCTCTTTCGCCCAGGCTGGAGTACAGTGGTGCCATCACGGGTCACTGCAGTCTCACCCTCCCAGGCCCAAGTGAAATCCTTTCGCCTCAGCCTCCTGAGTAGCCGGGACTACAGGCAAGCACCACTACACTCGGCTAATTTTTATGGAGACAAGATCTCAATATGTTGGCTGGTCTGGAACTCCTGAGCTTAATCCACCTGCCTCATCCACCTGCCTCAGCCTCCCAAAGTGCTGGGATTAGGAGCCACTGCACCCAGCCAGATCTGTCCCTTTTAACACCCGCTCCGGCATCCCTCTTCGCTCCACCTATCCTTCTCTCTCACTCAGCACTTCTCCGTCTCACTAATTTGTATTCCTTTTCCTACGTTTCCCAGCATCTCTTCCTGAAACCGCCTTGGCAGAATTCTTCCTAGAGACCTTGACCTTCAGTGTCTCTTCCTGGTCCTTCCACACAGGCCTCGGAGAGAAATTCTGAACACTCAGCTGTGATCTGTACCCTTCTGCAGCCCTATATGCTCAAGATAAGGGCACGCAGAGCCCCTGGCAGCACGGCACCACTGCTGCCATGCCCTCCTCATGCTGTGTCGGTGCCTGTTTTCCCACCAGACTGGGAGCCCCTTGAGAGCAGGGCAAGATACAAATCACCTCGACACTCCCAGCACCGCCCAGCACAAGGCCTCAGGGGAGTCCTCAGGAAGTACTTGCTGAGCAAATATGGAAGGGAAGCCCACTGAGCCCTGTCCCCTCTGCCTTCTCAGTGAACTTCAAACTCATCCCCTCCTCTCCACCCCCCAGTCCTTGCCCCAGCTCAACTATCATCCTCTCTCACCATCCTTAGAATAAAGCCTCAATCCCTCTGCCTGGAACTCAGGCACCCTTTTCTCTTTTGTTCTGAGACAGGGTCTCACTCTGTTGCTCAGGCTGGAGTGTAGTGCCACAATCCTAGCTCACTGCAGCCTCGAACTCTTGGATTCAAGTGATCCTCCTCCCTCAGCCTCCCGAGTAGCTGTGACCCCAGGTGTGCTCCACCACGCCCGGCTATTTTTTTTTTTTTTTAATGTTTTGTAGAGACAGGGTTTTGCCATGTTGCCCAGGCTGGTCTCAAACTCCTGGGCTCAAGTGATACTCCAGCCTCAGCCTCCCAAAGTGCTGGGATTTTGGCATGAGCCACCGTACCCGGCCACACTGGTACCTTTACACTCTGGCTTGTGGCTACTTTCCCAGCCTCATCTCCCAGCCCCACCTTGTACATCAGCATCCCAGAACTATCAGCACTGACCCCAATACGTCATGCTTGTTCGCTTCCCCCGGTTTTTACCCAAGTTGTTTGGCCCCACAAGCCTTTTTCACGCCCTTCATCACCCGGAAGATGCCCACTCATCTCTTTAAGACCCAGAATGGGCATCATATTTTCCACAAAGCCTCCTCCGAGTGCTGCCCACTCCTGGCAGTTGGTCACTCTGTCCACTGTGTGCCACAGTACCCACTGTGGTTCCCATTCCAGCACCAATTGCCCTGCCTGGATGGCGGTGTTTGATGACAATAAACTGCTTGAGAGCAGGGCTAGAGTCTGTTTCACCCCTGGGTACCTGGATCCTAACACTTCCCAGTACCTTAGCAGATGGCCAAAAATGGCAACGGGCGAGTGGCTGAATGAATGAGTGACAGACACATGAGTCTGTAAGCCCCAGGGCTTCTCCTGCACACCAGACACCATGTCTATGCTTCACTATTTGTGTAATTATGTGCTTCCTCCCACAAGAGTGTGAGCTCCAAGGGCCAGTGCCCATGTTTTATGCTGTATTTCAGCATATCTCCACCTCTTACTCTTGTCTCCGAGTTCCTGTCTTCCCTTTGTACGCCATTCACGTTAGGGTCCTGCTTAAACCCATTCCATGGCCCTCACCATCCCTAGAATAAAATCTAAACTCCTGGCCTATGAGTACCTGCACAATCTGGCCCTGTCTGTGTCTCCAGCCTCACCTTGGTCCCTGCTTACCTGCCTCACTACCCTTCAGCCCTCGCTGCAAGCTCCTTCCTGCCCCCGGGCCTTTGCAAGTGCTGCTCTGCCTGCCACACTCCACCCCAGCTCCGCCCTGCTGGCTTCTTCTCATCCTTTCACTGTCCACTGAAATCTCTTCCTCACAACTGGGTTAGGCTCCGTTGATAGAGCATTTCATAGCATCTCATTTCTCCTATAGCCTAACTGTAATTTATTGTGTATGTACATGATCGATTAATGCCTGTCTCATGCACAAGATGTTTACTCTATGAGATGTCGGGACCCCTGGCTGTTTTCCTGCCTCCTGCACGCTGAGCACGGAGCACAATGCCTAGTTTTTTAAGGCGCACAAATAAATTGCCGGTAATGAATGAACGAGGAGGCCCTTTCTGTGCCTCGTTCGTGTCCCCTGCTCCAATGCCTTCTTACATACCTGTGCCTGGTACACAGTAGGTGCTTAATAAGCCTTTGTGGAATAATGAATGAAAAAAATGAATGAATGCCCGCGTCCAACCCTTCTTTCTGCCTTTCTGCGTCCCTTAGCTGTGTCTCTTTATATAGGGCATATATATAGTTTGTGGGTGTAACTATGTATTTGTGTATTATGGGCTCCTCTCCAGGAGTTGGGCTGGGCTGGGCTGGGAGTCCCTCCCTCCCCTCCCCGCGCCCCGCCACCCCATGCACACAGCAAAACGTGAAAAAGAAAACATCTCGAAACTGCAAAAAACACCATGGCCCTCCCCCCTCCCCATAGAGCCCACAAAAAAATAAAACACGACGCTCCCTCACAGCAGCCCCCTCCCTCCCCTGCCCCCTCCCTCGGGGTCCCTGCTTCGGAGGGGGAGGAGGGCGGGGAGGGTGGGCGGGGGGCGGGCCCAGCAGTCTCCAGCGCGCTCACGGGGGAAAGCGGGGGCGCCCCCGACCCCGGCAGCCTCGATGCACGCGCGCCCGCGCACGCGCCCCGGACACGCCCCTCGGCTCCCCCGCCGCGCCCTACACAGGCGTGGTTTTCCTGTTGAGCGTGTTGGTGTTGGAGGCGGCGGCCTCCTTGGCCAGGGTCCCGGGGGCGGGTGCAGCGGGCGCGGGTGGCGCGGGCGCGGGCGCGGCGGGCGGCCCGGTGACCGTGACCGTGACGCCGCCGCCCGCCTCCTTGGGGAAGGCGTTGTGCAGCGTGAGGAAGCCGGACGCCCCCCCGCGGTCCCGCTCGGCGCCCGCCCCGCCGCCGCCTCCGCCGCCGCCCCCGGCCGCGCCGCCGAACGCCCCCACGGCGCCGCCGCCGCCGCCGGCCCCCGCCAGCCCCGCGGCCACGCTGCCCTTGGAGGGGTCGCGGCTGAGCGTGTACATGGAGATGTCCGTGGAGGCGAAGCCCGGGCCCCCGGGGCCGCCGGGAGACGCGTCCCGCGACGGCGACGGCTCGCTGGAGCGGGAGCTAGAGCGGGAGCGGCGGCGGTAGCGGAAGCGGTAACTGGGCAGACGGAGGATGGCCGAGGGGCCGCTCCCGCCACTGCCGCCCGCGCCCCCGCCGGCCTTGAGCAGGTCCGAGCGAGACTGGCAGTGCGCCTCGCGGCTGCGCTCGATGTAGATGTTGACGGCCAGCACGCCGATCACCTCGGCCAGGATGAACGACAGCCCGCCGAAGTAGAAGGACCAGCCGTACGAGTAGTGGTTTTTCTTCTCCTCGTCCCGCTTCGGGCCCGGCTCGCCGGCGTTGGCCGAGATGTACACGATCACGCCGATGATGTTGCTCAGGCCTGGGCGGGGACGGTCAGACGGGAGCCTCGAGGCCACCCCCGGCCCCTCCCCGGTCCCCGGCCCCGGCCCCTCTGCGCCAGCGGGCCTAGGCGCCACCCCCAGGCTAGACCCCCGAGTGGGCTAGACCCCCATCCTGGATCTGGCTGACCCAAGTCCTGCCGGAAGTGAACACAACTCCCCGCCCGATACTCTAGGCGTGGCCCTGCTGGTCTAAGCTCCAACCCAGAGGGCTCAGGCCCACTCCTAGCTAGCCCAGGCCTCATCTCCGCTGGTCTGACCCAGCCCCGGCTGACCTAAACTCCATCCCCCTGGTGGTGCAGGGCCGCCAATGGTCCAACTGCATCATGCGTGGTCCTAGCCCTGCAGGCTCAAGTACCCCCTCAGACAGTCTAAACTCCACCCCAAGGTGGTCCAGGCCCTGCCCTGAATGGTCCGGACACGGCCCTGGCTGGTCCAGGTCCTGCCCCCGAATAGCCCAGGGCCCACCTCTGCTGGTCTAACCCAGCCCTGACTAGTCTAAACTCCACCCCTAGGTGGTCTAGGACCCCAACTGGTCCAGGCAACACCCTAGATGGTCCTCGCCCTGGCTGGTTCAAGTCCCATCTCAGATGGTCTAAACCCCACCCCCAGGTGGTCCAGGCCCTGCCCTGAATGTACAAGACAGGGCCCTGGATGGTCCAGGTTCTGCCCCCAGATAACCCAAGCTCCACCTCTGCTGGTCTAATCCAGCCCTGGCTGGTCTGAACTCGGCCCTACGTGGTCTAACACCCACCCCCAGATGGTCTGGGCTGCCCCCACATGGCATAAACCCCACTCCTCTAGCTAAGGTCCCACCTCTGCTGGTCTAAACCCCAATCTCTCTGGTGGTAACTCCACCCCAAGTGGTCCAGGCCCCACCCCTAGGTGGCCTAAGCCCCACCCCTAGCTAGTCCAGGCCCTGCCCTGATTGGTCTAAAACCCACCTTTGATGAGTTTACAGCCCCTGCCCTGGTTAGTCTAACTCCACCCTTAACGTTATAAACCTGGGTTTTTCCCAAGCCCCGTCCCTCTGCTCCTTTGAACTCTGTTAATGATGTCATCCTGCTGTGACCAGGCCCTATCACTTATGTAAACCCTCTCTTCTTCATATAATTCCTGGCGGAGTATCCATTCTAGGCCCTCCCCTGCTGGTCAAAAATTTGCCCTTAATAAAGCAGGCCCCGCCTTCTACTCTAGGCCCCACCTCCAGCTTACCAAACCCCGCCCCGTGCGGATCTTGGCCAGGGTCCTCCCCGGTCCCAGGTCCAGCTACTCCGGATTTTCAGGTCCTCCAAGCCCCACCCTTTGCAGATCTAGACCCACCCCCAAAGCACACCCTGCTCTTCAAATATGCAAAGCCCTCCCTCTTCTCTGTATTCTACTCCAAAAAAGCTCTGCCCCCTGGAATTTCCCAATGCTACTCATATGGGGTAGAAAGGGGGTCTTACCCCTTAATTACGTGCCTCTTAAGTGTTCCTGTCCTAGCTCTCTGCTCCTCTAGGCCCTAGCTCTTGAGACGGCCAATCCGAGGTACTGACTGGCTTTTGTCGGCCTCTTGCTTCAATCAGCCAAGTTGACTCTTTGTGTCCTTAAGGACATAACCCCTCCCCCTTTGGCTTTTCCAGGCATCACCCTGTCTTTTCTAGCCTCTCCTTCTCCAAATGGTAACGGGCAAGGGCCGATTCAGTCTCCCTCGACCAGCCCCTTTAGTTTCCACTTCACGGCCCTGGACGGTTTCCCAGGACTAGCCCCCTCTTGGATCCACCAAGGTCTCCAAAGACCAGCCCCTTAAAACAGGCTCCTCATCCGCGCCCAGATCACTTTCTACCTCTCCTGGGCCCGCCCTCCAAGGCCCAGCCCCGCCTCTCTATCCTCAAGAGCCCAGTTGTGTCTCAAGATCCCACCCCCTCCCCCAGCTCCTCCCCTTCCGTCTCCAGGACGGCGGGCTAAGGATCCTAAGCGCTCTGCGTCTTAAGCGCTAGACACCTGTCTCTGCCGCTTCACTCCTCCGAAGGCGTAGCGAAGACTACACCCACCTTACCCAGCGGGTGGCGATGGAGCTTGGGGACGGCCTAGGAAGGCTCCGGACCCCCGGGGGTGCTCGGGGCAAGGTGGCTTTGTAGACACACACACGCGCACATGCACTCACACACACGCGCGCGCGCACACACGCACGCGCGCGCGCAGGTGGGCCGCCCCGGTCGCCCCCTCCCTCTGCCTCTCACCTGCTGCCACGAACAGGATCCCTGCGCCCAGAATGATGTTCCTCTTGGACTTGTAGACGCGGGAGGCCGCCACGCACACGCCCCCAAGCAGCAGCAGGATGGCGCTAAGGATGGGGAAGATGCTGGAGGCCCGGACAACTCCTGCGGGGGAGGAAGGAAAGGAAAAGAAGGGAGAGCGAGGGCGGTCAGACGCGGCCCCCTGCGCCCCCCTCCCGGCCTCCCATCTCGCGGCGCCTCCCACCAGTTATGTGATTCTTCCTCTCCGGCTGTGTTCTGGTTTATTTTACTGTTGCCTCATTCTCTCTCCTGTTTTTAAAATTTCTCTGTTTCTCGGTCTGATTCCCTCTCCCTCTTTTTCTTTGTCCTTTTCTTTCTTCCTCGGACTATTTTTCTCTCTCCCGGAATATCTTTTCCCCTCTTTGTTTATCGAAATCACTCTCCCTGTTTTTCTCCCAACTTCTCCATGGATCCTCTCCCTTTCTCTCTTTCTCATCCCTCCCTTCCTCTCGTCTGCGAATTTCTTTCTCCATATCCCGCAAATCACTTACTACCTCTCTCCACACCCCTCCCATTTTCTGCCTCGCTTCATCTGAGTTTCTCTCTCTCTCTCTCTCTCTCTACATTCCTTCCTCCCTCCTCCTCCTCCCTTTTCTGCCAGGCTGAATCTACTTCTGAGTTTCTCTTCCCTTCTTCTCCTCGCGCCCCACCCCCCTCGTTTTATTGCCTGGCTTCATCTATCTTTCTGGGTCTGTCTCCCCTCTCTCCTCTATCTTCTGGGCCTCATATGTCTTCATAGGTTTCCCCCCAACACCCCGGTTTTTCTGCCTGGCCTCATCTGTCTTCCTAGTCCCCGCCCCCAACTTTTTCTGTCTGGCTTCGCCTATCTTCCTAGGTCTCTCCCCCGTCTTTTTTTTCTGCCTGACCTCATCTGTCTTCCTAGGTCTCTCCCCACTTCACCCCGCCCCTTTTTTCGCCTGGCCTCCTCTGGCCTCCTGGATCTCTCCCCTCCTTTAATGCCTGGCTTCCTCAATCTTACAGGTTTCTTTTTCTCTCCACTCCCTTCCTCTCCCTTACTCCTTCCCTCCCTCCCCACCCCCTTTTAGGCCTGACTTCATCTATCTGAGTCTTTCTCTTTTCCTCCCTCCCTTCTTCCCCTTCTCTCTCTCCCCTCCTCCCGCTCCGCCCCCCTTGTCTCTTTCTCTGCAGTCCTTTCTTTCCACCCACTCTTAAAACCCCAGGCAACCAGATTTTGCGATTTCGGAGCCTGGCTGAGGCCGCAGCCAATCATCATTTAGGATTTGCCGCGTTCTCGGGGTAGCTACCAATGGAAACACAGGCTTTCCCAACCGGCTCCAGGGAGTGGCCCGTCCCCACCGCAGATTGCCCCATAGCCCTGCGGCGCGGTGGCCAATCCCAGCCCGGGATTCCTCAACCAGTCACGGCGCAGAGTCGCCGCGAGGGCTAGAGAGAGCAAGGCGGCCAATGAGCGCTCAGGATCCTCCCTCAGCCCGCCCCAAGGTGAGAGGAGGGGGCGGGAGCGAGATCACTCAGCCAATCGCGGACCAGAGGATCTCACTATCTGGACTCGGATTGGCTGGGAGGCTAACCTCGGCGTGTCGATCCAAGTGCCTTCTCCCGGCGCCCACCGGCCCCGCGATTTGACCCACTCCCCACTTCTGTCCCGGACCCCCACGTACGGAGTAGATACTCCGCGCTGTCGTGGTCGTAGTCCGTGTCCTCCGGGAAATGATTGATCTTCACGCAGACGCCTCTTTTCAACCCTGGAGGAGCGGGGAGGGCAGTGGTGGGGGTGGATACTTCAGGGTTGGGGGCGGGGCAACCCCACTGACAACCGACCCTGCCCTTCCCCAAATCCCTTCTGTCTCTGGGCAGCTTGGGAGACAGCAAGTCCCGGCTCCTGAGCCCGACTCGTGATATGGGACAAACTTGGAACTTCTGTGGTCTCCGTTTCCCCGCCTGTTAAAGAAAAGAAGAAAAGCAAGAAAAAAAACCAAAGTCTAACATCCAGCACTCACTGCAAGGCCATGGGACCTTGGCCCTGTAAGCTGGGCTAAGTTGCTCCAGCACTCTGGATTTCCTGCTCCCACCTCTATAAGAAAGAGGGTGTTGTTGGCTTCAATAATAGCAGGGCGCTTCCCACCTCTCAATTGGTTGAAAAGTCTGGAAATGCGTGGGGGGAAAAAAAAAAAAAAAAGGAAAGGGATGCAGAAGCCGGTGAGGACTACATTTCCCATGAGACCCCGTGAAGTCTGGAGTCCAGTTGTGAGAAGAGCAGTCGCAGTGGATCATGGGAGTTGTAGTCTCCAGTCCTGTAGGGGTGGAGGGGAGAGAGAGGGAGAGCGCTTCCAGTCTCTTTCTGCAGGGAACCTGGAACCTTCTGGAGAGAGATGGAGTGGTTGAAGCAAGCAGAGGTGTGTGAGGGGTGGAGTATGCCTCTAGGGGTCATGCATCCTCATCTCCTTCCCCTCCTAAGATGCTCATCCTCAGCTATTTTCTCATCCTTTGGGAACAGTTAATATTTTACTACCTCTAGCACATAGCTGGAGAAAAAATTAAAAATATAAATATAAATAATGTAGTTTCCTCAGCTGCTCAGTTCTGTCCAGTTCTGCAGGCCTGTGCCCATGCTGTGGAACATTTCGCTCACATTCTTTGCTGATGTAGTACTTTACCTGCAGCGGGCAGCTCAGGAGGCACCTTCTTGAGGAAGCTTTCCCTAGACACAGACACATATGCACACTCATTCCTCCCACCAAACTTGGGTCAGTTTCCTGCTCTGAGGTGCCCCGTAGGACATGCATTTGTTGATAGATGATCTTCGTCCTCGGCAAGCTGGGAGTTCCTGGAGGGGATAGGGCGTGGGAGTCCAATTCCTCTGTGTGTCCCAGCATTTCTTGGCACTAGGCCTGGAACACGGCAGACCTCAAGAAATGAGGGTTGAGGCCGGGCACAGTGACTCACACCTGTAATTCCTGCACTTCGGGAGGCCAAGGTGGGTGGATCACTTGAGGTCGCGAGTTCAAGACCAGCCTGGCCAACATGGTGAAAACCTGTCTCTACTAAAAATATAAAATTAGCTGGGTTTGTTGGCGGGTGCCTGTAATCGCAGCTACTGGGGAGGCTGAGGCAGGAGAATTGCTTGAACTCAGGAGGTGGAGGTTGCAGTGAGCCAAGGCCATGCCATTACACTCCAGCCTGGGTGACAGAGTAAGACTCTGTCTCAAAAGAAAAAAAAAAGTGAAAGAAATGAGGGTTGAATGAAGAATGAATGAATGAATGAATGAATGAATGAATGAATGAATATACGCATAGCAGAAGGTGAGATCAGAGGCAGATCATGACCAGCAAAGGAAAGTAGGGGAAAGAATAGGGACAGAGGAGGAACTGGGAAGAATTAATATAAGGGAGTGAGTAATACTGCCAAGAGCTAATGTGCGTTGGGTGCTTCCTAGGTGGGCCAACTCATCTGATGCTCCTAAGAGTCCTGTGAAATAGATCATGTGGTTTGTGTCCTGCAGTGGCCAAATGTTAGGTATTAGAGTGTCTCCATCTTTTTCATTTTTTATTTTTTGAGACAGGGTCTCCCTCTCTTGCCCAAGTTTGGAGTGCAGTGGCACAATCTCAGCTCACTGCAACCTCTGCCTCCTGGACTCAAGTGATCCTCCTGCCTCAGCCTCCTGAGTAGCTGGGACTACAGGCTTGCGCCACCATGCCCAGGTAATTCTTGCATTTTTTGTAGAGACAGAGTTTCTCCATGTTGCCCATTTTGCCCAGGCTGGTCTTGAACTCCTGATTTCAAGTGATCTGCCTGCCTCAGCCTCCAGAAGTGCTGGGACTACAGGCGTGAGACACTGCGCTGGCCTCCACCACTTCCTTATTCTGTGTCCTTGCTGGTGTTACATAGGCCAACTTGCTTCAGTTTCCCCAGCTATAAAATGAAGAGAACAGGACCTACCTCATGGGACTGATATGAGGGATTGTGTCTAGGTGGAGATTTAGCACTTTGCCTTGAACACAATTAAGTGCTCAGTTGATAGCAGCTGATATATGACACCCATTACCCAAACGTGGAAACTGAGGCACAGAAAGGGGTCATCATTTCACAGCTGATGGTGGCAACAAAAGTCAAACACACATCACGTATGTGAGCATCTGGGCTGTTCAACACTGTATTACCAGCATCTAGAACAGCGCCTAGTGCATACTGAGTGCTTAATAAGTATTTTTAATGAAAGAATGATTGAATGGGCCAGGTGTGGTGGCTCACATCTATAATCCTGGCAATTTGGGAGACCAAGGTGGGTGGATCACCTGAGGTCAGGAGTTTGAGACCAGCCTGGCCAACATGCTAAAACTCCATCACTACTAAAAATACAAAAGTTAGCTGGTTGTGGTGGCATACGCTTGTAGTCCCAGCTACTTGGGAGGCTGAGGCAGGTGAATTGCTTGAATCTGGGAGGCAGAGGTTGCAGTGAGCTGAGATCTTGCCATTGCATCCCAGCCTGGGTGAGAGAGCGAGACTCAGTCTCAAAAAAGAAAAAAAAAGAATGATTGAATGGGTCCACAAGGCCGGGCGCGGTGGCTCAAGCCTGTAATCCCAGCACTTTGGGAAGCTGAGACGGGCGGATCACAAGGTCAAGAGATCGAGACCATCCTGGCCAACATGGTGAAACCCCGTCTCTACTAAAAACACAAAAATTAGCTGGGCATGGTGGTGTGCACCTGTAGTCCCAGCTACTCGGGAGGCTGAGGCAGGAGAATGGCTTAAACCCGGGAGGCAGAGGTTGCCGTGAGCCAAGATCACACCACTGCACTCCAGCCTGGCGACAGAGCAAGACTCCATCTCTAAATAAATAAATAAATAAATAAATAAATAAACAAAAAATGGGCCGGGCACGGTAGCTCACGTCTGTAATCCCAGCACTTTTGGAGACCAAGGCAGGTGGATCATGAGGTCAAGAGATCGAGACAATCCTGGCCAACATGGTGAAATCCTGTCTCTACTAAAAATACAAAAATTAGCTGGGCATGATGGTATATGCCTGTAGTCCCAGCTACTTGGGAGGCTGAGGCAGGAGAATCGCTTGAACCCAGGAGGTGGAGGTTGCAGTGAGCCGAGATCGTGTCACTGCACTCCAGCCTGGGAGACAGAGCGAGACTCTGTCTCAAAAATAAATAAATAAAATAAATAAATAACACCTGTTGTGAAGGATGTGGAGAAATTCGAACCCTTGTGCACTGCTGGTAGAAATGTAAAATGGTGCAGTGGCTATGGAAAACACTATCAAGGTTCCTCAAAAACTAAAAATAGAATCATCATATGGTCCAGCAATGTCAGTACTGGGGATAGACCCAAAAGAATTAAAAGCAGGGACTCAAATAGATATTCATACACTCGTGTTCATAGTAGCATCGTTCACAATAGCCAAAAAGTGGAAACACCCCAGTGCCCGTTGACAGATGAATGGAGGAACATGTGCTCTATACATACAATGGAATATTATTCAGCCTTTAAAAGGAAGCCAATTATGATACATGCTATAAACATAGATAAACCGTGAAGACATTATACTCAGTGAAATAAGCCAGTAACAAAAAGACAAATACTGTACCATTCCACTTATATGAAACACCTGGAATAATCAAATTCATAGAGACAAAGTATCATGGTAGTTGCCAGGGCTGGAGGGTGGGAGGATGTGGAGTTATTTAACGGGTACTGAGTTTCCGTTTTGCAAGATGAAAAGAGTTCTGGAGATTGGTTGCACAACAATGTGGGTGCACTTACCACTACTGAAATGCATACTTACAAATGATGAAAATGGTAAATTTATGTTATATATAATTTACTACAATTTTCAAAATGAATGAATGAATGAATGAATGAGTGAGTGAATGAATATACAACTCCCACATACAAACTCTTACCCATCAGCACCTCCACCGTGGTGTGGTAGGTAAGATGACAAGCTCAATGTTCCTTCCTCCCTCCCTCCCTCCCTTTCTCTCTCTCTCTCTCTCTCTCTTCTCTCTCTCTCTCTCTTATTTTTTTTGAGACGGAGTCTCATTCTGTTGCCCAGGTTGGAGTGCAATGGCTTGATCTCGGCTCACTGCAACTTCCACCTCCTGGTTTCAAGCCATTCTCTTGCCTCAGCCTCCTGAGTAGCTGGGGTTACAGGAGTGTGCCACCACGCCCAGCTAATATTTGTATTTTTGGTAGAGACGGGGTTTCACTGTGTTAGCCAGGATGGTCTCGATCTCCCGACCTCAGGTGATCCTCCAGCCTTGGACTTCCAAACTGCTGGAAGTACAGGGGTGAGCCACCTTGTCCAGCTTTTTTTTCCTCTTTTTTCTTTTTTCTTTCTTTCTTTTTCTTTTTCTTTTTTTTTTTTTTTTTGAGACGGAGTCTCGCTCTGTCGCCCAGGCTGGATGAAGTGCAGTGGCCGGATCTCAGCTCACTGCAAGCTCCGCCTCCCGGGTCCACGCCATTCTACTGCCTCAGCCTCCCAAGCAACTGGGACCACAGGCGCCCGCCACCTCGCCCGGCTAGCTAGTTTTTTGTATTTTTTTAGTAGAGATGGGGTTTCACAGGGTTAGCCAGGATGGTCTCAATCTCCTGACCTCGTGATCCGCCCGTCTCGGCCTCCCAAAGTGCTGGGATTACAGGCTTGAGCCACCGCGCCCAGCCCACTTTTTCTTTTTCTTTTTTTAGAGATGGAGTCTCACTCTGCTGCTCAGGCTGGAGTGCAGTGGCACCATCTCGGCTCGCTGCAACCTCCCCCTCCCAGGTTCAAATGATTCTCCTGCCTCAGCCTCCCAAGTACCTGGGATTACGGGCACCCGCCACCACACCTGGCTAATTTTTGTATGTTTAGTAGAGATGGGGTTTCACCATGTTGGCCAGTCTGGTCTCGAACTCCTGGCCTCAGGTGATCCACCCACTTCAGCTTCCCAAAGTGCTGGGATTACAGGTGTGAGCCACCGCACCCGGCCTGGTTCCTCCTTTCTTGAATGGGATCATAGTAATTCTCTCAAAACATTTGTGACGATTAAATGAGACTGAGCATGTAAACCACATGGCACACTGGATTGCTGAACAGGTTAGTGGTGACAGTAATAATAACTAGCTCTGACTGAGCACTAACCATGCACTAGGTACTGCTCCAAGCATTTGACAGGTGGTTAATAACTCGCTCAGTCCCTCGGACAAACCCTCGGAGGTAGGTGGCGACAGCATCCTTGCTTTACAAATGAGGAAACGGAGGCATAGGGAGTTGAAGAAGTTCCCCAAAGTCCCGTTGCGGGTGAGTGATGGGGAGGAGTTTCCTTCCAGCACAGCTCAGTTTGGGAGGTTGGCATATTTAAGACAGTAGAGTCTGGTGGCTACGGGGGTTATTGATCGTGGGCTCTGGAATCCAACTCTCCGGACACACATCCCAACGCACCACTTCCCAGCTGCGTGGTTTTGGAACCGGATCATCCCTGGGCCTCTACTCTCTCACAGGGAAATTGAGGATGGTAGTGTGACTTTAGAGGGCTTCAGTGAGATTTCAATGAAAGTTAGACACAGAAGGCCGGGCGTGGTGGCTCATGCCTGTAATCCCAGCACGTTGGGAGGCCAAAGCGGGTGGATCACAAGGTCAGGAGTTCGAGACCAGCGTGGCCAATGTGGTGAAACCCCGTCTCTACTAAAAATACAAAAATTAGCCAGGCATGGTGGCAGGCACCTATAATCCCAACTACTTGGGAGGCTGAGGCAAGATAATCGCTTGAACCCAGGTGGCGGAGGTTGCAATGAACAGAGATCACACCACTGCACTCCAGCCTGTACGACAAGAGCAAAACTCTGTCTCAAAAAAAAAAGAAAAGAAAGAAAGAAAAAGGAAAGGAAAGGAAAGGAGGAAGGAAGGAAGGAAGGAAGGAAGGAAGGAAGGAAGGAAGGCAGGCAGGCAGGCAGGCAGGCAGGCACAGAAAAGCAGGTGCAGTGGCTCACAGCTGTAATCCTAGCACTTTGCCAGGCTGAGGTGGGCGGATCACCTGAGGTCAGGAGTTCAAGACCATCCTGGCCAACATGGTGAAACCCTGTCTCTACTAAAAAATACAAAAAGTAGCCCAGCGTGGTGATGGGCACCTGTAATCCCAGCTACTTAGGAGGCTGAGGCAAGAGAATTGCTTGAACCCAGGCAGTGGAGTTTGCAGTGAACGGAGATCACGCCGGGTCACTCCAGCCTGGGAGACAGAGCAAGACTCCTTCTGAGAAAAAAGAAAGCTAGGCACAGAATACACAGTAGTTATGCCTAACGCCACCAATCAAGCTGGGAGTTTTTCTTGTGCATGGATCGTGATGTCGTGATGTCGTGGCCCTGAGTCTCCTCCCCGGGGCTGCCGAGTGCAGACCTGGGCAGGTGAGGGTTAAGAGGCAGCTTTCTTGCGTGCAGACACGTGGAGAACTGGGATCCAACCTGCTCTACCCCTCATGCTGGGTGGTCCAGGCTGAGTCACTTCCCCTTTCTGGCCATCAGATTCCTACTAATAATACATTCCCCTGGCAAAATGGCGAGGGCTCAATAAGATAATAAGCCAGGCAAAGTTTTAGCACAGGGCCTTTGTGTGGTCAGCACTAATAAATAGGGCTGTGGGCCCAGACTCTTGAGTCCTGAGAGAAGACTTGGGGGTGTGACTGAAATCCCTGAGGAGGGGGCACAAGCTGGGCTGTCCCATGCAGACTCCTCCAGCTCCCAACACTTGAAATGTGGCAATGGAGAGGTTCTGTGAGGGTAAAATATGTACTGGGTTTCAGACTCAGCGTGGGGAAAAAAGAGAGAGAGAGAATGCATAATATTTCATTAATAATTTTTATGTTGATTACATATTCAAGTGATAATATCTTGGCTATGCTGGGTACCTGTTCCTTTTTATTTATTTTAATGTAGCTATTTTAATTTTCTTTTCTTTTCTTTTCTCTTTTGACAGGGCCTCGCTCTGTTGCCTAGACTGGAGTGCAGTGGCACAATCTCGGCTCCACAGCAACCTCCACCTCCCGAGTTCAAGCAATTCTCCTGACTCAGCCTCTCGAGTAGCTAGAATTATGGTTGCCCACCACCACACCTGGCTAAATTTTGTTTTTTCAGTAGAGATGGGGTTTCACCATGTTGGCCAGGCTGGTCTCCAACTCCCGACCTCAGGTGATCCACCTGCCTCAGCCTCCCAAAGTGCTGGGATTATAGGCGTGAGCCACCATGCCCAGCTTAAAAATTTTAACTATATATGGTCACCCGTGTTATATTTCTTTCTTGCTTGCTTGCTTTTTTTTTTTTTTTTTAAATAGAGTCTTGCTCTATCACCCAGGTTGGAATGCAGTGGCACAATCACAGCTCACTGCAGCCTCGACCTCCTGGACTCAAGCAATCCTTCTACCTCAGCCTCCCTAGTAGTGAGGACTAGAGGCATGTACCACCATGCCCAACTAATTTTTAAGTTTTTACGGAGGTGGGGTCTCCCTATATTGCCCAGGCTGGTCTTGAACTCCTGGACTCAAGCGATCCTCTCACCTTGGCCTCCCAAAATGCTGGGATTACAGGGGTGAGCCACTGGCCCATTCTTTTGTTATATTTCTTTTTCCTTTCTTTTTTTTAAAATTAATTAATTTATTTATTTGAGATGGAGTCTCACTCTGTTGCCCAGGCTGGAGTGCAGTGGCGCCATCTCAGCTCACTGCAACCTCTGCCTCCTGGGTTCAAGCGATTCTCCTGCCTCAGCCTCCCAAGTAACTGGGACTACAGGCACCCACTACTATGCCTGACTAATTTTTGTAGTTTTAATAGAGACAGGGTTTCACCATATAGGCCAGGCTGGACTCGAACTCCTGACCTCAAGTGATCCATCCACCTCGGCCTCCCAAAGTGCTGGGATTACAAGGCATGAGCCACTGGCCGATTGGGAAGTGCTTCCTATTAGGAAGTGCTAGAATTCCTGGGTTATCAGGGTGGAGGGGATCAGGGCTTGGTCATATTAGAATTCCTAATAATAATGAGAAGAACAGCTGAGCAACAACAACAAAATGCAACGCTATGATCTAGTTCTTCCTCTGTGCCTGCTCGTCTTTGAAATGCTTTTCTTATATTAGCTCATTGAATCCCTCCTTGGCCCTGTGAGTTAGGGACTATTAGGATTCTCATTTCCCCGTTGATGGAATAGAGGCACAGCAAGGTTAAATATACAGCCAAGGTCACGAGGCTGGACGTGGCAGACAGGAGATAAACCCAATGAGTCTTATTTCTCAGAGTTTGTTTCTTTTTCTTTTTCTTTAAGAGTAAAGTGGGACCAGGCATGGTGGCTTATGCCTGTCATCCCAGCACTTTAGGAGGCTGAAGCGGGCAGATCATTTGAGGTCAGGAGTTCAAGACCAGCCTGGCCAACATGGCGAAACCCCGTCTCTACTAAAAATACAAAAAATTAACGGGGTGTGGTGGCACATGCCTGTAGTACCAGCTACTCAGGAGGCTGAGGCATGAGAATTGCTTGAACCTGGGAGGCGGAGGTTTCAGTGAGCTGAGATCGTGCCACTGCACTCCAGCCTGGGCAACAGAACAAGACTTCGTCTCAAAAAGAAATTAAAAAAAAAAAAAAAGAGTAAAGTGGGCCAAGGCAGGCAGATCTTTCGAGGTCAGGAGTTCGAGACTAGCCTGGCCAACATGGTGAAACCCCGTCTCTATCACAAACATACAAATTAGCCAGGCATGATTGTGGGCACCTGTAACCCCACCTACTTGGGAGGCTGAGGCAGGAGAATCACTTGAACCCGGGAGGCGGAGGCTGCAGTGAACCAAGATCGTGCTGCTGCAGTGAGCCAAGATCATGCCACTGCACTCCAGGTTGGGTGATAGAGAGAGACTCCAGCTCAAAAAAAAAAAAAAAAAAAAAAGAGAGAGAGAGAGAGAAAGTGAAAGCAAGTTTTTTTGTTTGTTTGTTTTTTCAATTGAGATGGAGTCTTGCTCTGTCGCCCAGGCTAGAGTAGAGTGTCACGATCTCGGCTCACTGCAACCTCTGCTGCCTAGGTTCAAGCAATTCTCATGCCTCAGCCTCCCGAGTAGCCGGGGTTACACGCGCTTGCCACCACCCCTGGCTAACTTTTTTGTATATTGAGTAGAGACGGGGTTTCACCATGTTGGCCAGGCTGGTCTTGAACTCCTGGCCTTAGGTGATCCACCTGCCTCAGCTTCAGAAAGTGCTGGGATTACAGGTGTGAGCCATCACACCCAGCTGAAATCAAGTTTATTAAAGACAATAAAGGAATAAAGAATGGCCGGTCCCTAGGCAGAGCAGCCTCTGAGCTTGTTTTAATCATTACATTCTACTGCATCTCTCAGACACACTCCAAAGGGAGATGGGGATTGAGCCTGAGCGTTCCCAGGGCACAGTGACTGCAGGAGGCAATGACTTGGGGGGGCCCAGTTTCTACAGCCCTGGTGGGCTGAAAGCAAGTGGATTTGTTGCTTTGTTCTCCTACAAAACCAGACACACCTGGATTCAAATCCAGATACTGGGCCTGGCATGGTGGTTCACACCTGTTATCCCAATACTTTGAGAGGCCGGGGGTGAGAGAATTGCTTGAGCCCAGGAGTTCTAGACCAGGCTGGGCAATGTGGGGACACCCCATCTCTAAAAAAAAAAAAAAAAAAAAAAAAACAAAAACAACAAGCAAACAAATCAGAAACAAAAACAAATCCAGACCCTACTGCATATTAACTGTGTGACCTTGGGCAACTCACTTCACCTCTCTGGGCCTTCACTTCTTCTTTTAGAACGGGAATAATAAAAGTACCATCCGGGCGCAGTGGCTCATACCTGTAATCCCAGCACTTTGGGAGACTGAGGCAGGCAGATCACCTGAGGCCGGAGTTCGAGATCAACCTGGTCAACATGGTGAAACCCCGTCTCTACTAAAAGTACAAAAATTAGCTGGGTGTGATGATGGGCACCTGTAATCCCAGCTACTCAGGAGGCTGAGGCGGGAGAATTGCTTGAACCTGGGAGGTGGAGGTTGCAGTGGGTTGAGATTGTGCCTTTGCACTCCAGCCTGGGCAACAGAGCAAGAATCTGTCTCAAAAAAAAATTAATAAAAATAAATAAATAAAGTACCTACTTAGCAAGGTTATTGTGTGCATCCAGTGACAAATGAATGACAATTACAAGAACAATAGAGTCAGCCTTCATTCCTCCTCTCCTTGAAACACTAACTTCCGTTGGCTTCCAGGACATCCATTTTTCCCCAAACCTGTAGCCTCACTCCTTTCTCCACTCCTTTGATGACTTCTCATCTCCCTCCATTTTTTTTTTTTTTTTGGACGGAGTCTCACTCTGTTGCCCAAGCCGGAGTGCAGTGGCACGATCTCAGCTCACTGCAACCTCCGCCACCCGGGTTCAAGGGCTTCTCCTGCCTCAGCCTCCTGAGTAGCTGGGATTACAGGTACACGCCACCAAGCCCAGCTAATTTTTGTATTTTTAGTAGAGACAGGGTTTCCCCATGTCGGTCAGGCTGGTCTCGAGCTCCTGACCTCGTGATCCGCCTGTCCCAGCCTCCCAAAGTGCTGGGATTACAGGCGTAAGCCACCACGCCCGACATCTCCCTCACATTTTAATAGTGGACTGGCTGAAGGCTTAAGCCTTTAATGAAATTTTATCATTTGTTCTGATCTCTTCTCTCTCTCTCTTTTTTTTTTTTTTTTTTTTTTTTTGAGATGGGATCTTGCCCTGTCGCCCAGACTGGAATGCAGTGGTACAATCATGGCTCACTTTAGCCTCGACTTCCTGGGCGTAAACAATCCTCCCACCTAAGCCTCCTGAGTAGCTGGGACCACAGGCACACACCAGCACTTTCAGCTAATTTTTAAATTATTTGTAGAGACGAAGTCTCGCTATTTTGCCCAGGCTGGTCTCGAACTCCTGGGCTCAAGCGATCTTCTTGCCTTGGCCTCCCAAAATGCTGGGATTACAGGTGTGCGCCACTGTGCCCAGCTGTCTCTTCTCTAACTGACTCCGTCCATCTAATTCATCTATATGATGATGCCCCTCAAACTGATATCTCCAGCCCAGTCTCTGGCCTCATATACCGTATCTTTAACAATTTAAATCAGTGATCAGCAAACTACGGCTCACAGGCCAAATCCAGCTAAGACGGGTTTTATGTGTTTTTAATGATTGAGAAAATATCAAAGAAGAAGACGATTTTTGTGGCATGTGAAAATGACATGGAATTCCAAAAAAAAACTTTTTTTTTTCTTAGAATCTCTCTCTGTTGCCCAGGCTGGAGTATGGTGACGTGATCTCGGCTCACTGCAACCTCCGCCTCCCAGGTTCAAGCGATTCTCCTGCCTCAGCCTCCTGAGTAGCTGGGATTACAGGCACCTGCCACCACGCCTGGCTAATTTTTGTATTTTTAGTAGAGACAGGTTTTCACCATGTTGGCCAGGCTGGTTTCGAACTCCTGACCTCAGGTGATCCGCCTGCTTTGGCCTCCCAAAGTGCTGGGATTACAGGCGTGAGCCACTGCCCCCAGCGAAATTCAAATTTTAGTGTCCATAAATGAAGTCTCATTGGAACACAGCCACACTCACTTACAGACTGTCTCGGTCGTTTTCACAAGTTGTTGTGATAGAGACTGTTCCACAAAGCCTGCAATCTTTCCTATATGGCACTTTATAGGACCTTCACTGTGCTGGCCTCTGTCCAGATGTTGTCTGTGAATGGGCACTGTAAGTTTAACATGCCCAGAACTGAGCCCCTGCTCCCTCTCCTTCATAATAAATTTGATAAGAGAAAATAAATAAAATAGCTGCTGTTTCATCTTAGGAATGGCTCCCCTATTCTCAGGAGCTCAGGCCAAAGCGTTAGAGCGGTGATTCTCAACTCAGGGCGATTTTTATCCCCCAGGAGACAGTCGACAATGTTTAGACACAATTTACAATTTTGGTTGTCACGACTGGGAAGGGCGCTGCTGGCATCTAGTGGGAGAGATCAAGGCTGTTGCTCAGCATCCTACAATGCACAGGACGGCCCCCTCCACACAGAATTATCCACCCCAAAATATCAACCGTGCTGCGGTGGAAAAACCCTGCTTTGGAGGCGCCCCTGGCTCTTCTCTCTCATATCCTACAACTGCTCCATCAGCAATTCCTGCCCACGGTAGCTCCAGAATATACTAAGAATTCAAACAACTTCCCAAACACTACGGCCCTCACCCTAGATGAGCTTCTCGTCGTCTCTTTTGCCTTCCCTTTGGTCACTTGTCAACACAGCAGCAAGAGCCATACTGCAGAAATGTAAGTCAGCTCATGTGACTCCTCTGCTCAAGAACCTTCAGCGGCTCCCGTTTCCGAATCTAAAGCAAAGTGCTTTCTGGGATGTATAAGAAGCTATGAGGCCGGGTGCAGTGGCTCACACCTGTAATCCCAACACATCGGGAGGCTGAGGCAGGAGGACTGCTTGAGCTCAGGAGTTTGAGACCAGCCTTGGCAATATAGTGAGACCCTGTGTCTACAAAAAATGGTGGCATGTGCCTGAGTTCTAGCTATTTGGGAGGCTGAGGCAAGAGGACGGCTTGGGTTCAGGAGTTCAAGGTTTCAGTGAGCTATGGTCTTACCACTGCATGCCAGCCTGGGTGACAGAGCAAAACCCTGCTTAAAAAAAAAAACACACAACAGAACCTGGCCAGACATAGACATGGTGGCTCACATCTCTAATCCCAGCACTTTGGGAGGCCTAGGCAGGCCAATCACTTGAGGTCAGAAGTTCAAGACCAACGTGGCCAACATGGTAAAACCCCGTCTCTACTAAAAATACAAAAATTAGCCAGGCGTGGTGGCGCACACCTGCGATTCCAGCTACTCGGGAGTCTGAGGTATGAGAATCGCTTGAACCTAGGAGGCCAAAGTTGCAGTAAGCCGAGATCACACCACTGCAGTACAGCTTGGGTGACAAAGCAAGACTCTGTTTCAATAAATAAATAAGGCCGGGTGCGGTGGCTCACGCCTGTAATCCCAGCACTTTGGGAGGCCAAAGTGGGCAGATCAGGTCAGGAGATCCAGACCATCCTGGCTAACATGGTGAAAACCCCTGTATCTACTAAAAAATACAAAAAAGTCAGCTGGGTGTGGTGGTAGGCACCCGTAGTCCCAGCTACTCCGGAGGCTGAGGCAGGAGAATGGCGTGAAACCGGGAGGCGGAGCTTGCAGTGAGATTGTGCCACTGCACTCCAGCCTGGGCGACAGAGGGAGACTCCATCTCAAAAAAATAAATAAATAAAAAATAAATAAGTAAATAAATAAAATAATTTTTTTAAAAAACCAGAACCTGTGGGATGGGGACCCTGATAACCCTACAACTGCACCTCCTTCTACTACATTCCCTGCCACTCACTCTGCCCCAGCCATGCTGACCTCCTACTGGCTTGATCAACACACAGCCACACTCTCACCTCAGGGCCTCTGCACCTGCTGTTCCTACAGGCTGAAGCACTTTCCTCCATCTCTTACTTCCTTCAGACCTGCACTCAAATGTCACCTGCTGGGGGAAGCTTTTCCTAGATTCCTTATCTACTTCCCACGGGGATTCCTGACACCTCCCACCGGCCCCCCAACTCCTTGTCCTCCTTAGCACTCAGTTCTATCTAACACCCTAAATGCTGACTTTATTTACCTCCATCATTATCTGTCTCTACCTTAGAATATGAGATATATAACGAGAGGAGGTTTTGTCTGTTTTCCACTGCTGCAGCCTCAGAATCCAGAACAATGCCTGGCACATAATATAAACTCAATAAAAATGGGACGTTGAATGAATGAATGAATGAATGACATCCCTACTAGATGCCACATGCTGTCCTAGGGGTTTCATGATGTGAGCCCTCACACTTGGCTCTATGCCTGGTACTTGGTCAGACCGGTGAATGGACATGAACTCAAACTTCCACAAGAGAGGAAAAGAACATCACGAAAGCCGTGGGAGGAATGGGAGGCGATACGGGACGGATGGAGGTGACTGTGGGGACATGGAGACCCCCTGCCAGCTGCTGCTCAGATCCGGCCCATCATGGTCAGGGTAGAACACAGGCTTGTGTTAGATCTTCCGCTAGCTCAGAAGAAGCCGGAAATCAGAACTACAATGGGAAGCCTCCCTATTTTTAACTGTTGGCAATGGATTCAGATTTTGCTTTCAGTTTTAAACACTTCGTACACTAGACAGAGCGCATCTGCGCATCCTATCCATGGGATTCGAGTTCTGCGCTTGGCTCTGCCCCTTTCTTAGCTGGGTGACCTTGGGCAAGTGACTTCACTTCTCTGAGCCTCAGTTTACCCATCCCCAACAGGGAGGTGGTGCCCACCTCATAGGATTAAACAAGATAATGTTCCTGGCTTGTCGTGAGCACTCAGCAAAACAGAGGAAGAAGGGGCAGAAGAAATAGAGGAGGATGAAAAAGAGAAGCAAGAGATTTCAATCTTTTGGCGGAAGGGGGCATCAGAATGGCTGGTTCCGCTCCTTCACGTTGCAGACAAGGGCTGTGAGGCTGCGGTGCAGGGGGGAAGATAGTGGTCACACAGCGGGGCAGATACTCAGCAGGACTGGCACCCAGGACTCCTGCTTCCCAGCCCCACAGCTCGGTGATACTCAGGAAAGAAATACTGATGCTAAAAGTGGGAGAGAGAAGGGGTCGGCGCAGCAGAGGGCAGGAGTCTTGGAGAAGTAGGGGAGTCGAGAGCCAGGGAGTCGAGCTAGGAGAGAAGCTGTGAGAGGGAGAACGGGACAGAGGAAAAGAACCAAGACAAAGATCTGAGGAGGTAGCAGGGGCAGGAGCGAGCAGCCTTAATGTGAAGGCATGAGGCGTCGGGTCAGGAAGACGTCAAAGAAGGCATGAGTGGAGGAAGAGGAAGTGGAGCCCACTAAAGGAAAAAGGAGGAAAGGACCAGGATGGGAGGTTGGAGGGCATCCTGGTGGGAGAGACGTGGGAGGGGGCACTGATGGGGAAAGATGTATAGGAGGAGAAGCACAAGGCAGAAAAGAGAGAAGGTCATGAGTGAGGGCGAGTTAAGGCAGAAGTTTCAGGGGAGCAGCAGCCAAAGAGAAGGGGAAAGAGATGGAGACTGGAAACCTGGGCCATGAGTGGGGGCGGGAGAGGCAGGGGAATTCAGATGACCTGGGGGGAATGTCGGGAGAGAGAAGATGCCACGCGGCCCAAGGGAGAGGAAATGAAGGGGCAGGTGGAGAGGAGGAGCAGGGTCAAGATGAACTGAGGGGAAAGAGGGAGAAAGAGGCTGCTGGGTGCAGAGGCTCACGCCTGTCATCCCAGCACTTTGGAAGCTAAGGCAGGAGGATCTCTTGAGCTCAGGAGCTTGAGACCAGCCTGAACAACAAGGGGGACCCTATCTCTACAAATAATGAAAAAAATTAGCTGGGCACAGTAGCTCATGCCTGTGGTACCAGCTACTCAGGAGGCAGAGGTGGGAGGATGGCTTGAGCCCAGGCGGTGGAGGCTGCAGTGAGCTGTGATTGTACACTGTACTCCAGCCTGGGCGACAGAGTGAGACCTTGTCAAAAAAAAAAAAAAAAAAAAAAAAGGAAGGAGAAAAGGCACAGGGCAGAGTGTGGAAGAAATGAAACAGGAGGAGCCCAGGTGCTTGAGGGAAGAGGGAGGGGTGTGATGGGGCAGGGCAGGAGACACGACCGAGGGGAAGATAGGATAAGGGGGTTCAGTGTAAAGGCAAAGGGGCTGCAGAGGGACCAGGCAGAGGAATTCCGCAGGGTGCCAGGACGCAGGGAGGAGTGGGAAGGAAGGGAGAGGGGGTCAGGGGCGCGAGTGGGAAGCCACAGAAGCGCCTCTGGCAGAGGACGAGGGGTGCCCATGGGGGCCCCAGGATCAGGGAGAGGCAACCCCAGGAGGCTCAGGGTCTCTCGGAGGGGAGCGGCGGGGGCTGCGGGGAGGGCCGCCCGCACCCTACCTTCCAGGCAGCAGATCCTCCAGAGGCCCGAGTGCGTGAGGCCGCCGGGGTCCTTCTTCTCCGAGGCGCCGCCGCCCCCGCGGTGGGGGGTCCCGTCGTCGCCGGCCGTGAGGTTGGTGGTGTTGCAGATGAGGGCGCGCGTGTAGAGCCAGTAGTCGGTGCTGATGGCGATGGTCATGAGGCCGAAGGCGGCGAAGGCGCCCACCGTCGTCAGCAGCACCTGCACCCCCTTCTCGCACCAGAGGCCCCGCTCTTCGTTCCAGCGCTTCAGTGACTCCAGTTTGACCACGGGCAGCCGGGGGGCCGTGGGCCACCACCGGGGCAGCGGGGGCGGGGCCGTGCCGGCGGCTGGGGGGGGTCACAGCGCAGGCAGAAGCGGGGGGCCCGGGGCCGGCGGGGCTGGGGAGGGGGCGGCGAGGAGGAGGCTGCGGCCGGGGAGGGGGTCAGAGCGCGGCCATGGTCGGCGGCTGGTGGAGGGCAAGGAGCGAGATCTCGGATTAGAGGAGAAGGCACAGGTACCTCCCCCAGTCCCCGCCCCCCCTAAAATCCCTGCCTCAGCTCCAGAAACTCCTTCCACTTGGGTCTCCACTGCTCCCCTTTCTCAAAAAAAAAAAAAAAAAAAAAAAAAAAAAACCCAAAAAAACTCTCTCCACTCTTGTCTTCTGCCCAAGAAAGTCATCCCACCATCCCACTAACCCCACTCAGAGGAATCCCCACCACCGCTCACACTCGCAGCCCTCGCCCCCAGCCCCCGTTGGCTCCGCCCCAGTGGGCTCCACGGTCCTCATCGCCTGGGAAGCCACCAGCCCCCCATGATGCCAAGCCCCACCTCTCCTCCTCCCCAGGAGCCCCTGTCGCGTTCCTCCTTCCTTAGAGACCCCCGCCCCATCACCATTCGGTTCCCACCAGTTCTCCCCACTCTTCCCCTGCAGCCCCACCTCTCCATCTGCTAGAACCCTTCCCTGTCTCCCCAACTTTTCCCTGAGCGTCTCCACAACTTAAGAAGCCCGAGTAGCACCACCTCCGTGGGAATAACCTCCGCAAGCCCCCTCCGGTCTGGCTTTTGTCATGCCATCACTCCAAATGGTCCCCCACAATTTCCTCTCCTTAGGAAAAATACATCTCTCAATCTGTCTTCAACTAAAAAGGAAAAATTTAAAGGAGAAGAAGAAAAAGACAAAGAAAATCCCAGCTGACCCTCACAGTTTGTGCAACTCAGAATAAGCAGCCACCCTCAGTCAGTCTCCTCTCACTGGAAGCCCCCTTCCTGACTCCAGCAGCCTCCAGCACACCTCGAAATCACCCGAGGACCTTAGAAATTCGGATGTTTGAGTCCCACCTGAGAAAGTCCGACATGATTGGTCTGCAGTGTGGCCTGGGCATCTAAGTTTATAAAAGCTCCCTGGGGAATGCTAATGCACCCAACATTAGACCCACTGGTTTGCAAGAGGGCCCCCCATCTCCAACCCATTCCCTCTCACAGCCTCCACTGTTTCCCCACAAGCCACTCACCCCCCACCCCATACTATGCGTTTACTCCAGGAAAACCCCCACTCTCTCTTTTGCTTTAGAAGAGTCTTCCAAATCTTCCCCCCCGCCACCCTCCCCCCTACAACTTAAACGAACTCATGTCATAACCGTCGTTTTCTCCTCCATTAAGAAAAATTTCCTCCATGAGTTTCACGGCATTTTCTACTCACAAGAATGGCTTCCTCTAGACCCCAAATGTCTCTCCGTTCAGGAGCACCGCAATCTCTGCCCTGTGTTCCCATAGCAGGGAGCACAGTGTACCCCCACTCTGCCCAGCATCCACCCACCCGCCCCTCTGCACTCACAGCAGCTCCCACTGCCTCCAGATCCCCTCCTGGTAGCCCTTCACCACCACAGAGGGTCTTCCGACAGTTTCCCCCAACTCGAGATCCCCCTCAACTCACATTGAACCCCACTCTCTCTTCAACCTACCAGGAAGCATTCTCCCCAACTTCTCTCCCATCATATAGAATTCCCTTGACTCACTTCCTCCTGCTCCACCAGTAGAACTCCTAGTTCTCCTCTGCCCAGGAAAATCCCCTCCGCAGGCCCCCACAGGCTTCCCTTCTTGGGAACGCCCCCCAGTACTCCCCTCTAGGATTTCACCTGTACAGGAACACACACTGGAGCCCCTCATCTTCTTCCACATGCAGAAAGAGCCCCCCAGTAGACTGTGTCCCTCCGAAAAATGTGACCCACAAGACTGCAACTCTCTTTTCAATTGGGAATACTTTTCCAGCCTGCACCCGCTGCCCCGTGGCTCCTTCATTTCTCTCTTCCACATTCTCCACCGACCACCATGCCCCCAGCCCTGCCTGTCTCCCCCGACCCCAACTGTCCTCCGGGGGATGTACTCCTTACTTGCTTCCACCACTGCTGCTTCAACTTCTTCCCCCAAACCCACTAGAGTTAACAGTCTGGAAACCTTAGACGAAGGGGGGATTAAAAAAAACAAAACAAAAACCAGAACCTAGGTACCAGTACAGGGTGACCTTGGTCTCCTGGTTGCTTCCCGGTCTCCACTGCCCCCCACCAGCTGGCCTCAGACTGGGGCTGCTCCGAGAAGGGGCTGTGGAAAAGGTTGTCTATGGGGGGTGTCTCCATGGCAACTGGGCCTAGTGCCCCACACGTTGTGTTCCCTCCCCCACCTCAACTCCCGTCTGCCCACACACACAGCCCTTCCTCAGGCCACAGTTCAGCAGCTCACTGGACGGGGCATCCCCCAGCCTCCCGGCCTGGGCACCGGCCCCTTCCTCTCTTTTCTGTCCGCATGCCGAGTTTCCTCTCTTCTTGATCTCTTGGCCTCTTCTCCCTGAATTGGTGCCCCCTCACCACCAGCACGGCCACCTACCCTGTCTTAACAGATTTCTGCTTTCAATGAGGGTAAGCCCGTGACCCCAGTCCCCTAACAGCCTGGGATAAGAGGGGAAGGGAAGAGGAGGGAAAGGAGGGAAATTCTCCTTCCGTCCAAAAAAAAAAAAAAAAAAGATTTGAAGATCTTTTCATTTTGTCAATTTGGGGGACAGTCTGGTTTTAGGGACTGTTAGTCCATCGCTCAGCAGCTGCCAGGGAGAAGAAAGCAGGGGACCCCCAATTCTAAAGCTTCCGGGTATGAGGGGGTCACTGTCCTTTCTTCTTAGGAAGGGGACCAGCTCTTTTCTCCAGAATTCGTGGGGGGGGGGGGTCACAGAACATTAATTCTACCTCCACCCACCTCCGATTAATAAAAAGATCTGTCTCACCTCTGTTAACGACAGGTCAACTCTCCGATGCACGGAGGAGGGGACGTCGAGCCCCCTCTGTTGGCACCCCCCCCAGAAAAACCTTTTGGCTCCCAATTCTCGCTGCTTCCCCCTCCCCCAGCAGTGAGGGACCCAGGCGTCCGACCTGGTTGGGGGGGGTGGAGATGAGGAGGCGTACGGGGAATGGGGGTGCTGAGGCCAGGCTGGGGCTGAGGGGCAGCTCTGAGCCTGGGCCCCAAGGGAGTGAGGGTCGGGATATATATATATATATATATATTTAAAAAAAAAAAAGGTGAGGAGACAATTTGGTTCTCGTGTCGCTGGGTAAAGTGCGGAGCTGGAGGACGAGAGGGAGGGAGTAGGGAGGGAGGGGGAGGGGAGAAGCTGAGGGATGGGGAGCCTCGGAGAGGAGATGGATGGGGGAAGGGAAAGAGGGGGGGCAGGGTCGAGCGGCAGAAGGAAGCCGGAGAAGAAGAGAGAGATCCAGAGAGGGAGGGAGAGAGACAGAGAGAGACGAGGAGAAACAGAAAGAGAGAGAGACAGAGACCGCGAAACAGAAATGGGGGAGGGAGAAATTTGGGGGAGGCAGCGGCTGGGCGCCGAAGGAAGTTGGAGAGATACACACAGAGAAATATCCAGAGAGAGAAGGGGACAGGGACAGAGACCCAGAGAGAGAAACCCAGGGGCTGGGGGGAGGGGCTGGGGGAGGGCTGGGGTAAGTTGGTGGGTGGGGGGGTCAGGATCTGGGAAACAGAAGGAAAGAAGAGAGAGGGAGAGAGTCATCCAGAGAGGAGGGAGGAGGGACAGATGGGGAGAGACAGACAGAAAGAGAGAGACTGAGAGGATGGGGGAGAGCGGGGGGAGAGGGAACGAAATGGAGAGCGGGGAGGGAGAGAAATTGGGGATAGGGGCAAGGTCTTGCTAGAGAGAAGGAAGCTTTAAAGAGAGAAGAAGGTGCGGAGAGGGAGCGGGGGAGCAAGATAGTAAATGAAAGAAATTGAGGGTAGAAAGGCCTGGATGGCAGAAGGTACCTGGGGAAAGAAAGGCAGGTGCAGGAAAAGAAGAGGGAGACCCAGAGAGAGACAGCCGGAGAGGGACTGAGACAGGAAGAGAGAGAGACCCAGAGAAACAGAGGCAGACACTGAGACTGGGGAGGCACCCGAAGGAAGCCCGGAAAAAATAACGGAAGAGGGGTCAGGCTGAGATGCCCCGAGGAGGTCAGAGATGAAGGATACCCCTGCCCCCGCCCCCTCCCGCGTCCCCAGCCCCGGATCCCTGCCCCCTCCCCCATTCCAATGCCACCACCCCCACCCCCACTAGCCTCCATCTCTCTTCAGCATCGCTTGCCGCCGCCACCGCCTCTTCCTGTCGTCATAGCAACAGGATCCAGGCGCCCAGCCAAGGCTGGCAGCGGCGGCCGGAAATGAGGGGAGGGCCTTTTCAAAAGGACCCCAGGAATGCTCCCCTTTCCCAAAATCCAAGGGAAAGCACAACTTCCCGGGGTCTTCCCACCGCTCGTCCTCCAAGTGGCAAGGGCAAAGATTCCCCGCCACCACCCCAAATAAAACAATATTAAACTTACAACGTTAACAAGCCTTTTGACTTTCACCAACAATTTTTTTTTTTCTTTTCTCTTCTCATCCCCCTCCCCTCCCCTAGTTCAAACCTGATGGGGAAGGAGGGGTGAAGTCAGATGCCCCCGAGATGGGGCTGGGGCTGGGAAGGAGAGTAGAATGCGAGAAGCTTGGGTGCAAATATGTCTTAAAGAAACCCGTCTGGGACTGGGTAGGGGTCTATGCAACAGTTTTGAGAAGCATGGATCTGTCCGTTCTAGAACTAGCTAGTAGGTTGGGGGAGTGGAACAATTGGAGGTGGAGAGTCTGAGATGAGAGTCTGAAAGTTTGGTCTTGGGTCCACATTTCACGGATGCCCCCTAGGCATCGTGTGACCTTGGACAAAACACTTCTTCTCCTCTAAACTCAGTTGCTCTTGGTTATAAAGGGCACAGAAGCTGCCTCCAATCAAGTATGACCGCGGAAGGGAAGTGGGCTTGTATGTGGCTCTAGGCAAGCCGTTTACTCAAGAACCGATCTTCATACAAATGTTATCAGAAACTAAGAACTAGCCCCATGGCTGATTGGAGGCTGTTGGCAAGCTTCACTGTCTTACAGAATTCCTACAGAATCTTTGCAGTGTGGACACCAATGTTCCTATATGATCCATGAGTAACCTGAGGCTCTGAGACAATAGGGGGTTATGGGGGAGGAGGGCAGCCAACAATAGGTGAAATTCATAGTCATGTAACCCAACACACATTTACGGCACCCTCCTGGGCTGGCAGAAACAAAAATTCCCTACATCTATTTACCTAGTGTTTGCTCCTGCTGGAGGGGTGATATCTTTGGAGGGGTGATATCTTTCAGTACCCAGCATCTCACATTCCTACTGAAATTTCTTTAGGTCATTTCACTTAATTCTCACCCCGCCCATGGGAGAAAGTTTAGACATGCATTCCAACACTCCTGGTTTAGAAGCAAAGAAACAGCCCCCAAGGGAAGAGGCCTGGAATGAAATTCGTTTGAGGAAAGTTGTTTATTTTCTGCTCTTTTGCTGGAGAGTGGGAGGGGGAGATACATCAGCAAACAATGGTGATAACCAATATAAACTGGACATTTAGGCCAGGTGCAGTGGCTCATGCCTGTAATCCCAGCACTTTGGGAGGCCGAGGCGGGTGGATCACCTGAGGTCGGGAGTTCAAGACCAGCCTGACCAACATGGTGAAACCCCGCCTCTACTAAAAGTACAAAATTAGCCGGGAAAGGTGGTGCACGCCTGTAATCCCAGCTACTTGGGAGGCTGAGGCAGGAGAATCGCTTGAACCAAGGCAGAGGGGGGTTGGAGGTTGCGGTGAGCTGAGATCGAACCCTTATACTCCAGCCTGAGCAACAAGAGTAAAACTCTGTCTCAAAAAAAATAAAAATAAAAAATAAATAAACTGGACATTTAATATTACAGACTCCAAGGAGCCTGAGGGCATTGGTATCCATCTTCAAAAGAAGTGGGTTCTCTTAGCAGCCCCCACTTTAAAAATGTGAAAACTGAGGTTGGGAGGTCAGTTGTATTGGAGGAAATTGGTCAGAACATCAAATTCCAGAGCCTGTGCTGATATAACTGCACTGGTAAGAATGACTATGAAGATAATTTTTTAAAGCCAGGGTTTCCCAACCTCAACATTCTCGACATTTGGGATGGATAATTTTGTGTGGTGGAGGCTGTCCTGTGCATTGTGGAACGTTGAGCAGTACTCCTCGCCTCTATCCACTAGATGCCAATAGCACCTCCAAATAGCACCCTAAAAATAGCATTTGGGGACAACCAAAAATGTCTCCAAACGTTGCTCAATGTCCCTTGGGGAACAAAATCTCCCCTGGTTGAGAACTATTAAATTATACGAATTAGCAACGGGGGGGGAACTTCTTTATTTTATTTTAAATGAAAATATATTTCCTAGTCAAATCAATATAGGCTCATGGTTTAAAAAAGAAAAAAGAAAAAAATCAAATGGTACACAAGGGACTATAATAAAAATAATGTAGCCTGTTCCACCTCAAATCCTGTTCCTTATTGGAAAATCTATTAACATTCTTGTTTTTGTTTTTGTTTTTTGAGACGGAGTCTCACTCTGTTACCAGGCTGGAGTGCAATGGCGCAATCTCGGCTCACTGCAACCTCTGCCTCCTGGGTTCAAGCAATTCTTGTGCCTTAGCCTACCGAGTAGCTGGGATTACAGGCATGCAGCAACATGCCCAGCTAATTTTTACATTTTTAGTAGAGACGGGGTTTCACCATGTTGGCCAGGATGGTCTTGAACTCCTGACCTCGTGATCCGCCAGCCTCGGCCTCCCAAAGTGTTGGGATTACAGGCATGAGCCACCGTGCCCGGTTGTCTATTAACACTCTTAGCTATTTCTTATCTTATTTGCCTTGACATCCCTAAATAATGATTTTCTTTTGGATGTATCAAAATTATACATTATGTACAGATATTTTTTCTGTAATAGATAACAAATTGATTCATGCAGCCCTCACTTTTCCTTCCCTTCTTCCTCAAGTGTTAGTTCTTCTTCTTCTTCTTTTTTTTTTTTTTTTTTTTTTTTGAGACAGAGTCTCGCTCTGTCGCCCAGGCTGGAACGCAGTGGCACCATCTCAGCTCACTGCAAGCTCCGCCTCCCGGGTCCACGCCATTCTCCTGCCTCAGCCTCCCAAGTAACTGGGACCACAGGCGCCCACCACCACGCCTGGCTAATTTTTTTGTATTTTTAGTAGAGATGGGGTTTTACCGTGTTAGCTAGGATGGTCTCGATCTCCTGACCTTGTGATCTGCCCACCTCGGCCTCCCATAGTGCTGGGATTACAGGCGTGAGCCCCACGCCCGGCCAAGTGTTTGTTCTTCTATTGGTAATTTTGTGACACTAAGTCATGCATGATTAAATCATGATTTATTTCAACAACTAAAGAGTATATCTTTTTTTCACAGCTTTAATGAGATCGAATTCACATATCATGCAATTCACCCACTTCAAGTGTACAATTCAATGACTTTTAGTTGTACAGAGCTGTGCAATCATCAACTTCAGATCACTTTTAGAACATCTTCATTAGTCCAAGGAGATACTGCGTACTCCTTAGCCTTCGCCCCCAATCTAAGCACCCACACCCCAGCTCTAGGCAATCACTAATGTACTTTCTGTCAGTATAGATTTTCCTATTCTAGACATTTCATAGAAATTGAATCATACAACCTATGGTTCTTTGTGTCTGGCTGCTTTCAGGCTAAGTAAGTAATGTCTTCAAGGTTCATCCATGTTGTAGCATGAGTCAGTACTTCATTCCATTTTATGGCAGAATAATATTCCATGGTATAGAGGGAGATATCACATTTTATGAATCCATTCGTGAATGAACATTTGAGATTTTTCCACATTTTGGCTACTATGAATAATGCTACTGTGCACATTTGTGTGCACATTTTTGTGTGGACATATGTTTTCATATCTCTTGGGCACATACCTAGCAGTGAACTTGTGGAATGAGTTTAAGGAATGAGATAGTATCTCTTGATTTCATTTTGAAAGATGGGAGTATTGCTGGGTGCGGTGGCTCACGCCTGTAATCACAGCACTTTGGGAGGCCAAGGCAGGCGGATCACCTGAGGTTGCAAGTTCGAGACCGGGCTGGCCAACATGGTGAAACCCTGTTTCTACTAAAAATGTAAAAATTAGGCCGGGCGCGGTGGCTCAAGCCTGTAATCCTAGCACTTTGGGAGGCCGAGACGGGCGGATCACGAGGTCAGGAGATCGAGACCATCCTGGCTAACACAATGAAACCCCGTCTCCACTAAAAATACAAAAAAATTAGCCGGGCGCGGTGGCGGGCGCCTGTAGTCCCAGCTACTCGGGAGGCTGAGGCAGGAGAATGGCGGGAACCTGGGAGGCGGAGCTTGCAGTGAGCCGAGATCGCGCCACTGCACTCCAGCCTGGGCGACAGAGCGAGACTCCGCCTCAAAAAAAAAAAAAAAAAAAATGTAAAAATTAGCTGGGCACGGTGGTGCCTGCCTGTAATTCCAGCTATGTGGGAGGCTGAGGCAGGAGAATCGCTTGAACCTGGGAGGCAGAGGTTGTAGTGAGCCAAGATCATACCACTGCACTCTAGCCTGGGCAACAAGAGTGAAATTCTGTCTCAAAAAAAAAAAAGAAAGAAAAAGAAAGGAAAAGAGAAGACGGGAGTATTGAACCCACTGATCACTCCTTCACCTCATGGAAGGCCTCTTCAGAAGGGGTGTCACAAAAGAAGCAGGTTGTGAGCTTTTATAATATCTCATTTCTACATTTGCTCATGTATTCATTTTACATTAGCCAAGGCCTCTGCTGGGCTTGACCCAGAGACCTAGAGCCTGCAGACTTAGAGATAGGTTTGCTAATCCCTTCCCTTGAGAAGGTCCTCAGTCCTCACTTCCAACTGTGATTGGCAGAATTTTAAAATAATCTCCAAGATTCCCACCCCCTGGCGTACAGCCCTGAGAGAATCTCCTTCCCTTGAGCGTAGACAAGACCTGCCGCTAGGAGGTGATGCTGTTCCCGTGATTATGTGACATTATATGGCAAGGTATGGGGATTTTGTAAATATAATTAAGGTCCCTAATCAGTTGACTTAATTAATAAAGAAATTATCCCAGGTGGACCTGACCTAATCAGGTGATCTCTTAGGAAAGGATCAAGACATCAGAAAGAACCAAAGCAAAGGAGATTCTCCTGAGAACCTTGAGGAAGCAAACTGTCTTATCATGGCAAAGACCTGAGAGTAAGTGGCTACTGCTAACTAGAAAACAGAGACGTCAGTCAAACAACTACAGGGAATTCTGCTCAACCTGTGGGAGGTTAGAAGTGGTTCTCTCCCTAGCCAAATCCCCGGCAGAGGACACAGCCAGCCGGCATCTTAAATTCAGCCTTGTGAGACCCAGAGCTCACCAGGTGCAGTGACTCATGCCTGTAATCCCACCACTTTGGGAGGCCAAGGCAGGCGGATCACTTGAGGTCAGGGGTTCGAGACCAGCCTGGTCAACATGGTGAAACCCCGTCTCTACTAAAAATACAAAAATTAGCCTGGCGTGGTGCCGCACACCTGTAATCCCAGCTCCCTGGGAGGCTAAGGCAGAAGAATCACTTAAACCTGGGAGGTGGAGGTTGCAGTGAGCCGGGATTGTGCCACTGTATTCTAGCCTGGGCAACAGAGCAAGACTCTATCTCCCAAAAAATAATAATAAAATAAAATAAAATTCTCCTATGTCTCCCTATTGCCCTTGGGAGCAAATCTAAGCTCCTCACCTATGTCCTTTTGCTAAGAGCACCAGTCTCATCGTATGCCACCCCCATTGCTGCCTCCGGCAGACTGAAGTTTTCTTCCCTACCATTCCCAGCTCCTTCCTGTTCTGAGGGTTTCCTGGGTCTCCTTCCATTGAATTCCCTTCCATCTCTCAGTCATAGGGCAAACCCTCTATCCACTCTTTTTTTCTGAGACAGGGTCTTGCTCTGTCACCCAGGCTGGACAGTAGCACCAAAATCTTGACTCACTGCAGCCTTGACTTCCCAGGCTCAAGCCATCCTCCCACCTCAGTCTCCCCAGTAGCTGAGACCACAGGCAAGCCCCACCATGCCCGGCTATTTTTTTTGCATTTTTGGTAGAGATGGGGTCTCATCATGTTGCCCAGGCTGGTCTCAAACTCCTGAGCTCAAGTGATCCTCCCACCTCAGCCTCCCAAAGTGCTGGGATTACAGAGCCACTGCATCTGGCACTATCCACTCTTGAGATTCAACTTACACACTCCTTCCTCCAGGAAGCCCTCTCTGACGTCCCAAGCCTGCATCAGGGTCTACATCAGTGCTTCCACCCTGCTTGCACTGGCTCCCTTAAGCCACAGCAATGCTACTTTGTGATTGACACGCGGTCGGCCTTCTCCGCACTAGTGCAGGAGCTGTTCAAGGACAGGCACGGGTCTGATTTACTTCCGTGTCCCCTAGATCCCAGCTTAGCTCTGATGGACAGGAGTCCTCGGTCCAGGGTTGCTGAACAAATGAATGAATGAACGAACGAATGAACGAATAAACAAATAAATGAATGAGTCACAGAATGAGTGGATACATATTCTAGGGTCTCCACCCTCTATGCAGCCAGTTCCAACCTCTTGTCCCTATCCAACCCTTCTCCTTGCCTCATATCCTGAGTGTGTGGTTTTTCCCAGGTGCTCGAGTGTTTCTCATCAACAACAGCTGGGGCCTTTGTGTTTCCTCAAGAGGAACAGAGTGGTGGTGGCATGTCTTCCTGCTGTACCAGGAAGCGTCGATCAGCGTTTCTTAAACGTCCTCATTCAGGGTGAAGTGGAAATATTCCAACGCTGGGGAGCCAGGTGGCCCGAGTTCCAGCTCCGGCTCTTCTTTGCCTCCCCAAGGAACCCGGAGCCAAACCTTGGTTCTCTCTGCACCTTCCTTCTCTCATTCTCTCATCTGTAGAAGGGGAAGAGGGACACAGTTAGTGATCTCTCTATTGTTGAGATTGTGATTCCAAATCACAAATCCAAGGCATTCTGGAAGAGCTAACGGGATGTCAGTGAAGCCCCTGAAATTATGTACAAAATAGTGTGAGTATGAGTATTTTTTTTCTGGGGGTCCGTAGCTTTTATCTGTCTCTCAAAGAGGTCCCTATTCTCCTGCAAATTATCATAGCTGGCAGAGCGCGGTGGCTCATGCCTGTAATCCCAGCACTTCGAGAAGCTGAGGCATGAGGATTGCTTGAGCCCAGCCTGGGCAACATAGTGAGACCCCTGACTCTACAAAAAATAATTTTTTTTTTTTTTTTTGAGACGGAGTTTCGCTCTTATTGCCCAGGCTGGAGTGCGGTCTCAGCTCACTGCAGCCTCTGCCTCCCGGATTCAAGTGATTCTCCTGTCTCAGGTTCCTGAGTAGCTGGGATTACAGGCGTCCGCCACCATATCTGGCTAATTTTTTGTATTTTTAGTAGAGACCGGGTTTCACCATGTTGGCCAGGCCGGTCTCGAACTCCTGACCTCAGGTGATCCACCTGCCTCGGCCTCCCAAAGTGCTACGATTACAGGCATGAGCCACCATGCCCGGCCAAAAAATAATTCTTAAAAAATTAACCAGGAGCGTAGTCCTAGTTCCTCAGGAAGCTGAGGTGGGAGGACGCCTTGAGCTCAGGAGGTTGAGGCTGCAGTGAGCCAAGGCTGTGCCACTGTACCCTATCCAGCCCAAGAGACAGAGAGAGACCCTGTCTCAAAATAAAAATTTAAAAAAGAATTATAGCTTATGAATCAATTTAGGAAAATCTCATTTGTGTCCATAAAAATTAAGGCAAAAAAGAAAAAAAAAAAGGAAATACCTGTTTTTTTTGCTTTGTTTTTTTTTTGTTTTGTTTTTTTAGACCTGTTGCCCAGACTGGAGTACAATGGCGTGATCTTGGCTCACTGCAACCTCCAACTCCCTGCCACAGCCTCCTAAGTAGCTGGGGTTACAGGCGCCCGCCACCATGCCCAGCTAATTTTTTGTGTGTGTTTTTAGTAGAGACAGGGTTTCACCATGTTGGTCAGGCTGATCTCAAACTCCTGACCTCATGATCCACCTGCCTTGGCCTCCCAAAGTGCTGGGATTACAGACGTGAGCCACCATGCCCAGCCAAAAGCTACTTTCTTTATACCCTTCTCTGATGCTGAAACTTTTAAATCATGACTGAGTATTAAATTTCAGGGCTAGGCGTGGTTACTCCTGTAACCCCAGCACTTTGGGAGGCCAAGGCGGGCAGATCACCTGAGGTCAGGAGTTTGAGACCAACCTGGCCAACTTGGCAAAACCCCATCTCTACTAAAAATATAAAAATGAGCCGGGCATGGTAGCACACGCCTGTAATCCCAGCTACTCCGGAGGCTGAGACAGGAGAATCACTCAAACCTGGGAGGTGGAGGTTGCAGTGAGCAGAGATCGTGCCATTGCACTCTAGCCTGGGTGACAAGAGTGAAACTCCATCTCAAGTAAACTAATCAATTTATTATAGAAATAGAAAAAATTTTTGAGATAGAAAAAAATTAAAAATTAAGAATACATAAATAAATAAATTCATAATTAAAATGAGTGTATTGTTCAAATAAATTACCTCTCTACAATGGACCACTACATAGTCATTAGAGGAATTAGGTAAATCTTACTAACTCTGTGACATACAGCATCGGCATTTAAACCTTTGAATGCAGGATCCCTCCATACACTTAATTGTAAAGAGCTGGTGGCTCACACTTGTAATCCCAACACTTCGGGAGACCAAGGTGAGACAGTCATTTGAGGCCGTGAGTTTGAGACTCCGTCTTTACAAAAAAAAAAAAAAAATTAAAATACTAGCTGGGCATGGTGGTGCGCACCTGTGGTCTTTGCTACTCAGGAGGCTGAGATGGGAGGATTTCTTGAACCTGAGAGTTCAAGGTTGCGGTGAGCTATGATAGCACCACTGCACTTCAGCTCGGGCAACAGAGCAAGACCTTGTCTCTAAAAATAAAAAGAAAAAGAAAATTGTAGGGGACCCCGAAGAGCTTTTTACATTTGTGCTATGTCTATTGATATTTTGCATATTTGCAATTCAAACTGATAAAAAAAAATCCAAAATATGTATTTAAGTAAAATAATCAACTTATTGTATGTTTACATAAGCAACTTATTTTAATAAAAATAACTATAGTTTCCAAAATAAAAAAAAATTACGTAATGGTATTGGTTTATATTTTTTAAAATCGATTTAACATTCGACTCAACAGAAGAAAGTCAGTCTCATGTCTGCTTCTGCGTTCAATCGTGCTCTTATTTCTTGTGAAACCTCCAGACTGTATACACTCATGAGAGAATAAGAACAAAAAAAAGGAAAATATCTTAGTATTACGACAAAAATGCCTTTGACCTTGTGAACTTCCTAAATAGGTCTCAGGAACGTCCCGGCTCCCTGGGACACACTTTGAGAAACACTGGTATGTAGTATCGTCCTGTAAATCACTGTGGTCTAAGGGGGGCAATATAGGGTAGGGTGGAAGCACTTAGGTAAACCCTGATGCAGGCTTAAAGCTCAGGGAAGGCTTCCTGGTGGAAGGAACATGTAAGTTGAATCTCAAGAGTGGACAGAACCCGGCACGGTGGCTCATGCCTGCAATCCCAGCACTTTGGGAGGCTCAGGTCAGTGGATCGCTCAAGCTCAGGAGTTTGAGACCAGCCTGGGCAACATGACGAGACCCCGTCTCTACCAAAAATACAAAAAAAAAAAAAAATAGCTGGGGGTGGTGGTGCTTGCCTGTGGTCTCAGCTACTGGGGAGGCTGAGGTGGGAGGATGACTTGAACCTGGGAAGTCAAGGCTACAGGGAACCAAGATTGCACCACTGCACTCCAGCCTGGGTAACAGAGCAAGACCCTGTCTCAGAAAGAAAAAAAAGAGTGGATAGGGAGTTTGCCATATGGCTGAGAGATGGAAGGGGATTCCATGGAAGGAAACCACCCAGGAAGCCCTCAGCACAGGAAGGAGCTGGGAATGGTAGGGAAGACAACCTCAGTCTGCTGGAGGCAGCAATGGGGGCGGCATACGATGAGACGGGTGCTCTTAGCAAAAGGACACAGGTGAGGAGCTTAGATTTGCTCCTAAGGGCAATAGGGAGATATAGGTCCTTGATAAATAAATGGAACCAGTAGGCTTCAATATACACAGAGGGCTGGGCATGGTGGCCCACACCTGTAATCCCAGCACACTGGGAGGCCAAGGAGGGCAGATCACTTGAGGTCAGGAGTTTGAGACCAGCCTGGCCAACATGGCGAAACCCTGTCTCTACTAAAAATACAAAATTAGCCAGGAGTGGTGGCGTGTACCTGTAATCCCAGTTACTCTGGGGGCTGAGGCAGGAGAATCGCTTTAACACAGGAGGTGGAGGTTGCAGTGAGCCGAGATCATGCCACTGCTCTCTGCCTGGGCAACAGAGCAAAATTTGTTAAAAACAAAACAAAACAAAAAAAGCTGGGCACGGTGGCTCATGCCTGTAATCCCAGCACTTTGGGAGGCCAAGGAAGGCAGTATATATATACACACACACAAAGCTTAGTGGGTAAGTATTGGAGACACAGGAGACTCTCAGGATTCAAATTTTAGCTTGACCACTTACTAGCTGCGTGACCAGGAGAAAGCTAATTACCCTCTCTGTGTCTCAAGATCTCATTTATAAAATGAGAATGATTCTAAGAGTACCAAACCTCCTGGGGTTATAGAATGTAAAAGGCTTAGGACTGAAACACACAATGGCTGGCATGTAAGCACTCAATAAATTATGCAATTAATTTATGCAAACAATTGTTATTAAGCAGGCTTGGAAAACAGTAGAGTTATATAACATACTAAATGAGCCCCATCATGCATTCTCATTTGAAACTAGAAGGCACCGAACTATGTGCATTACATGATAAATGTATACAATAAAAATGTGTATACCACATACTCATCCATATGTGGATTTAAACACATGCATATATGCTTGAATATGCATAGAGTATTCCTGAAATTAAAAACTAATAATACCTCAGGGGGAGGAGGATTTCAGAATGTTAGGACATCATGACTCACTTTGGATAAATAAAGGTGGAACTTTTCACAGCATTTCTTTAAAACAAAACAAAAAAACTCACCAATCCTGAACTGTGGGATTGCATTCCATTTTCAAAGTTTAATAAACAAAAGAACTAGCTTGACTTTTTAAAAGAACACAAACCTAGGCCGGGCGCGGTGGCTCAAGCCTGTAATCCCAGCACTTTGGGAGGCCGAGACGGGCGGATCACGAGGTCAGGAGCTCAAGACCATCCTGGCTAACAGAGTGAAACCCCGTCTCTACTAAAAAATACAAAAAACTAGCCGGGCGAGGTGGCGGGCGCCTGTAGTCCCAGCTACTCGGGAGGCTGAGGCAGGAGAATGGCGTGAACCCGGGAGGCGGAGCTTGCAGTGAGCTGAGATCCGGCCACTACACTCCAGCCCGGGCGGCAGAGACTCCGTCTCAAAAAAAAAAAAAAAAAAAAAAAAAAAGAACACAAACCTTAGGATTTTAGGTTGTTAACTTTCCCATAGTGTTAGCAAGTATCTAGCATTTGCATCACCGCAGCCCATCCTGCAGGCAAGGCAGACAGCACCAATTGAGCAGCACGGCAGACAGCACCAATCAATGGCGACACTCTTTCCCACCGAGCAGATGCTCAGAATCCTTCTAATACTGGGCTCCAAGCAACCAGTACGAATCGCTTAGTTTTGACAACGAAGCTGAAGCATGATTTGCAATCCCAAATCTCAAGCAAGACCTCCAGAAATTTGTGAAATTATTGAAAATGACTCAGAATAGTTCCCTCCGGGAGTCCAGTCCTGCTGATTGAGAACTCTTTCCCGCTAACTTACCCCCACCAACCTCCCTATTCAGAGGGATTTGGAATCCTTCTAAACCAACCACTGCCCTCGGTATTTTTTATTTTTATTTTTTACAGAAAAAAACAAAAACAAAAACGGAAAGCCCCAGAGATTAAAAGATTTGCTCAAGGTCACAGAATGAGTTTGCACCAAATCCATAGCAGTAAATTATAGCAGCTAAGAGTGTGGGCTCTGAGGTCAGAGAGACCGGGCATGAATTCTCCTCCGCATCTTACCTGGTGGGTGGCCTCACTTCCCCGAGCTTCGGTTACTTCATCTATAAAATGGGGCTAATTGGAATGCCTGATTCACAGGATGGTTGGAAGGATTCAGTCAGCTAATAAATCGAAGGTGCTTAGTGCAGGCCGGGTAGGGAGGCTCATGCCTGTAATTCTAGCACTTTGGGAGGTCAAGGCAGGAGGAGCCCTTGAGCCCAGGAGTTCAAGACCAACCTGGGCAACACAAGGAGATCCTATTTTTTTTTTTTTTTTTATGTGCTTAGTGCAGTGTCTGATACCCTAATGATGACCTGATAAATGTGTCTATGGTTGTTAACAGTTGTGACTGTAATAGCAAAAATAGTTCTGATGGATCCTTAAGAGGCCAAATCTAGACAAGGCAAAGAAGGGAAAATCTGGCACGGTGTTTCCTTTACAATATGCTGCAAGAATAAGCTTATCAAACATTTAGGCTGTTCTCAGTCTCTCAGTATAGTGGGTGAGACTGCAGATCGCAGCACCCACTTTCTGAGCCTGCCTCCTTCACCTGCAAAAACGGGGTGATAATTCCTACATAACAGGGCTGCTGTGAATGTCTAATGAGATCACGTAAGGAAGGAAGGCGTCTGGCTCACGGTAGGTGTGCAGTAAATGGTAGCAGTCATTTCTCAACAGAGGGACTGAGCCAAGCGTTGGGAAAACCCACCACTGCCTGGTGCAAGGGGGAGGAAGCCTGAGCTTCAGAACCAGATACTTGGTTTTATTATGATTATTATTTTGAGATGGAGTCTCATTCTGTCGCCCAGGCTGGAGTGCAGTGGCGAGATCTTGGCTCACTGCAGCCTCCACCTCCCAGGTTCAAGCGATTCTCTGCTTCAGCCTCCCGAGTAACTGGGATTACAGGCGTGAGCCACCGCGCCCAGCTAATTTTTTTGTGTTTTTAAGTAGAGACGGCGTTTCGCCATGTTGGCCAGGCTGATCTCGAACTCCTGACCTCAAGCGATCCGCCCGGCTTGACCTCCCAAAGTGCTGGGATTACAAGCGTAAGTCACCGCACCTGGCCTAAACTTGGTTTTAGCAAATGGCTCTGCCAAGTTCCACCTGCGTGATCTTGGCTAGGTCACTTCACCTCTCTGGACCTATCTGCAAAATGAGGCCAATAAATTGACAGTGCACGTTTGGGAGGAAAGTTAAAACAAGCAATGCATGTCTAAAGAAGGCGAGTCATAGCAACAGTACTCTGCGGGGTCATAAGAATATCAGGAAAATGTGTTTATTGATCCTGACCAGTATCATTTACGGTCCTGCATGCTTTACACGGACTGAAGTATAAAGCGCTGTCGTTGATAATTATAAGTCATTTAACAACGACCCATCTAATGTTATTCTGCAGTACTTTAGGCCTGCAACCCTAAAAGCAGAGACCTGGACTAAGGCCCCTGTATCCAATCCCTTCCCTCTGGGCAGGCGGAGACGTGTTTGAAATAAAGTTTATTGAAGTTTCTGTCGATATTTACATATGATACACGGTAAATAACAGAGCCAGGCCCCCCACCCCACCCTGTCCCCACCCCCAGTGCCCCCCTCCCCCCAGCCTCGTTAAAAATCGCTGCGTAAAGTCAGGTTAACTGCGGCGGGTCCCCCTCCCCCCTCCCCCCTCCGATGCAAACTAAAAGCCCCCGTCCCTCCCCTGCCCCCCTCCCCCCACCCCGGGGGCCATTCCGGTTCCGTGTACAGCACTGTGCTACCTCGCCCCTCTTTCCCTAATAAGGGGGGGTGGGCGAGTTCCTGGTGACCTCCTCTCCCCCCAAAATCTGTCCAACGGGGCGGACGGGCCCTTGAAAGAGGCCAGAGTTGGGGTTCTGAGGGGGGAAGAGGGACGTCAATGAGGAGGAGAGCCAGAAAATGGAAGACTTAGACGTTTTGGGGGGGGTGTCGACCCCCGCTACTGCCCCTCCCTCCCTCGACGGGGCCTCGAGGGGGGAGAGGCGGGCACAGGTGTGGAGATGGCGTGTGGGAATTCCCTCCACCCTAGGGTCCCCATTCTGGCCGTCTGGTGTGCGCCTAGGGCGGGATGCACCCAGCGGCTTGGGACGAGCAGGTGGAAGGAGGAAAGGAGAGAAAGTTAAAGGAGGAGGAAGACGAAAAAGAAACCAAGAATAGCTGAGAAAGCAAGAAGATCCTTTAGACAAGAGCCCCCTAAAAGGCAGGTAACCTTCAGGAAGCAGAAAAGAGCCCAGCCGGTGAGAAAGAATGGGACCTTCCAGGGAAGTCGGGGAGATGGGGAGGGAACCCTACGCCACCCCGGGGCTGCGGGTGGAGCCAGCCGGCCCTCCCACTGCACCGGAGGACCCAGCAGGTCAGGAGGTGAGATTAGGCAGGGAAAAAGGAAGCCCAGGGCAGAAGGGAGAAGAGGATGGTCGGCATTCCCAGCGGCCGCCCGAACCTGTTCTCCAGCTCAGAGCCCCTGCAGTGAGGTCGGAGGCTGGGGAGCTCCTGGCAGCTGGGCGCCTGCACTCCCCCGGGCTGCTCCCAGCGCACAGCTGGTGGAGAAAGAGCGAGGAGCTAATTTTCTTGGAGAGGTGGGGCCAGATGAAAGGGGCGGGGCAACGAAGGGGAGGAGTCATTTGTGAGGGAGAGGGACCAATGAAAAGGAGAGGTCGGGAAAAGGGGGCGCGGCTATTGAAATAGGGGAGGGTGTGGGCGGAGCCATGGGGAGAGGGCGGGGCCTAAAGCTGGCGCAGCCTCCTCCGGGTGGGAGCGAGGAGTCCCGAGGACCGAAGGGGGCGCTGCATTGCAGGGAGACCCCCGAGGACGAGGAGGAAGAGGAGGCACGGGGCGCTCCGAGGGGCGGGCCTCAGCAGGGCGAGGTGGAGATGTGCAGGTGGTCCGGGTACTTGATGGCGGGAGGGTAGTTCTGCGTCATTTGGATGGACACGTCGCTGGAGATGTCGGAGGGGCTCCGACCGCGGCGCCACGCCTCGGGCTGCAGGAACTGGCCCGAGTAGTCGGAACAGTCGCTGAGACGCGGGCGGTAGAAGGCCGGGTGTGGACGGTACATCTCCTCCTCTGCGTAGCGCTTGGTGAACAGGTACACGGACATCACGCCGGCCCCCTGCAGCAAGGCAAGGTCAGAGTCCCAGGGGCGCCCCCCCGCGCATCCCCGGACCCCGACTCATCTCCTCTCGCTCCAGGACTCAGAGTCCCCACCCCAAGCCCCTTCCTATCCCAGGACCCAGGATCAGGACTCCAACCCTCTCTTTCCCCAGGACCTCAGGAGTCCAAGCCCTCGGGTTGGCCCCTCCCTCAAGACCCAGGAGTCCCAGTCTCCAGACCCCTCCTCCCCCAGGATCCCAAAAGTTGGAGCTCTCAGACCCCTCTTCCTCCAGGACCCAGGGGTTAGACCCTCAGCTACCACCTCCCTCTGACGCCAGAGTCTGCATCTCCAGCCTCTCCTTCCTCCTGGACTCAGGAACCAGGCCCCCAAGACCTCTGTCCATTCAGAACTCTAGAGTCTAGGTCCCAGGGACATCACCTCTTTGAGTAGGAAGGAGGAAGCGGCGAAGGCAAAAGACCACCCGTAGCGATAATGAAAATACTGCTCAGAGCTGCTGGGCCTGTTCATGACCTCGTCGTTGATGCTGGAGATGTAAAGAACCAAGCCCACCACCAAGGAGAGGCCTAGGGGAGTAGAGGGGGTGCCCTCGTCCATTAGAAGTGGGCCCCTTTTCCCAGTCCCAGCCCCACCTCACTGTCTTCCCCTCCTCCCCATTCTGTCCTGGACTAACTTCGCGGAAGCCCCTTGTGTGCTGGGCCTTGGTTGGGTGCAGGGAACCCAGAGATGAATCAACAACCACCTCCCCCTTTACCCCCCTAAATCTGCCATCCAGGAGCTCACAATGCAATTGGAGAAGGAAAATTGGAACACACTGATCAAGTCACATATAAGGTGATAGGTGCTACAAGGAAGTAGCACGGAGCTCTGTGGGACTCTGGAAGGGGAGCCAAACCCACCTGGCGCAGGGGCAAGAGAAATGAAGGAAAGATTACTTTGTTCAAGTCTTATTTTCTTTTTTCTTTTTTTTTTTGAAACGGAGTCTCACTCTGTGGCCCTGGCTGGAGTGCAGTGGCCCAATCTCGGTGCACTGCAGCCTTCAACCTCCCGGGTTCAAGTGATTCTCTTGCCTCAGCCTCCCAAGTAACTGGGATTACAGGTGCCCGCTACCATGCCCAACTAATTTTTTTTTGTATTTTTAGTAGAGACGGGGTTTCACCATGTTGGCCAGGCTGGTCTCGAACTCCTGACCTCAGGTGATCCGCCCCCCTCGGCCTCCCAAATGCTAAGATTACAGGCATGAGCCACCGTGCCTGGCCTGTTCAAGTCTTAAGGATGAGGCCCAGGGAAGAATAAGGGCATACTGGCAGAGTGCACAGCATGGGCAAAGGTTTGAGAAGGAGGGAAGATAGAGCTGGTCCACCCATGTAGCTGTAACATAAGCTGTAGCCACAAGAAATGAGGTTAGAGAAAGGGGAAGGTATAGCCATGGTAAGCCTCGAATGCCCGGCCCAGGAGCTGAGCATTGACACCAAGGGTACTAGGGAGCTACACAAAGTTTGTAGCAGAGGAAGGACAGGGCCAGATCCCAGTGTTAGAAGAACGCTTGGGGGCTGGTTGGTGCTGGGAACAGACTGGAGGGAGACATATTCCAGGGGGAAGAGGATGAGGCCTGAGCTGAGGCTGTGTGGATAATAATTGCAACAATAGCAATAATAATAGCAACGACTTATATAGGTCTTGGTCTGTGCCAGGCACTGTTCTCGGTGTTGAATATATATAAATTCATTCAAACTTCACAACACCTCTTTGAAGGAGGTACATTTTTAACACCATTTACAATTGAGGAAATACAGCATATGGACAGTGTGCAGAGGAGAGGTCCGATCTGAGAATTTCTAAGAGGCGATTATAATTTTCTCCAGATGAAATTTCCTCTAAACAGTAACCATGCCAAGAGTGGCTTAAGGAGGCTACAAAGTTCCCTGCCTTAAATGTATCTAACTAATCCCTATCAACCTCTTCCCCTAGAATCCTACAAATAAACATTCTGTGTGCAGCACACACAGAATAAGCCCAAATTCCTTCCATTGTCTACACCAGCGGTCGGCAAACCATGGTCCATGGACAAAACCCAGCTCACCCCCTCATTTTGTATGGCCCACCAGCTAAGAATGGCTTTCACATAAGTAAATGATGTTAAAAATCAAAACAAGACTGGTATTTTGTGGCACATAAAAAGTATATGAATTTCATTTGGCAGTGCCTCAAAAAGTTAAAGATAGAATTATCATATGACCCAGCAATTCCACTCCTAGGTATGTACCCAGGAGAAGTGGAAACATATGTTCATACAAAAACTCATACACGGATGTTTGTAACAGTGTTATGCGTAATAGCCAAAAAGCGGAAACAGCCCAAATGCCCATCAGCTGATGAATGGATAAACAAAATGTGGTATATCCATATACAGGAATACTATTCAGCCAAAAAAGGGAACGATGTACTGATTCATGCTACCATAGGGATGAACCTAGAAAGCAAGCTAAGTAAAAGAAGCCAGATGCAAAATATCACATATTGTGTGATTCCATTTATATGCAATGTCCAGAATAGGCAAATCCACAGAGATGGAAAGTAGATTAGTGGTTGCCAGGGAATAGGATGGAGGGGGAAATTGTGTCTGGCTGCTAAGGTATGTGAGGTTTCTTTTGAGAATAATGAAAATGTTGTGAAATTAGCTCATGGAGATGGTTGCACAACCTTGTGAATGTACTAAAAATCACTGAATTATATGAAATTTATAGTATGTGAATTACATCTCAATTTTTGGAGGGGAAAGGGGGGGTTTGAAACGGAGTCTTGCTTTGTCACCCAGGCTGGAGTGCAGTGGTGTAATCTCGGCTCACTGCAACCTCCGCCTCCTGGACTCAAGCGATGCTCCTGCCTCAGTCTCCTGAGTAGCTGGAATTACAGACACCTGCCAACATGCCTGGCTAATTTTTGTATTTTTAGTAGAGACAGGGCTTCACAATGTTGACTAGGCTGGTCTCAAACTCCTGACCTCAAGTGATCTGCCCACCTTGGCCTCTCAAAGTGCTGGGATTACAGGTGTGAGCCACCATGCCCAGCCTTTTTTGTTTTGTTTTGTTTTGAAGACAGGGTCTTGCTTTGTTGCCCAGGCTGGAGAGCACTGGGGCAATCATGGCTCACTGCAGCCTTCACCTCCCAGGCTCAAGTGATCCTCCCACCTCAGCCTCCCTAGTAGCTGGGACCATAGGTGCACACCACCATGCCCGGCTAATTTTCTGTAGTTTTTGCAGAGACAGGGTTTTGCCATGTTCCCCAGGCTGGTCTTGAACTCCTGATCTCAAGTGATCTGCCTACCTCATCTCCCAGAGTGCTGGGATTACAGGCGTGAGCCACTGTGCCTGGCCTCACATCTCACAAGGCTGAGCAGTTGCAAGAGAGACTGGGTGGCCAATAAAGCTGAAGATATTTATTATTTGGCTTTTTACAGAAAACTTCGCTGACCTTTCAGACTACAGTACATAAACAATCTGGTATTGGCCCACACCATCTCTGATCAGTTTCTCCTTGTTTCTTCTTCTTAGACCACCAAAGTTTCTTTACTTTATTATTTTTTTCTTTTTGAGACAGGGCCTTGCTCTGTTGTCCAGGCAGGAGTGCACTGGTGTGATCATAGCTCACTGCAGCCTCCACCTCCCTGGCTCAAGCGATCCTCACACCTCAGCCTCATGAGTAGCTGGAACAACAGGCATGCACCACCATGCCTGGCTAACTTTTATATTTTTTTGTAGAGACAGGGTCTCCCCATGTTGCCCAGGCTGGTCTCGAACTCCTGGGCTCAAGCAGTTCTTCCACCTTGGCCTCCCAAAGTGCTGGGATTACAAACATGAGCCACCACACTCAGCCTAGAACACCTAACTTTCTTTTTCTTCTTTGCACTCCTCAAGCTCACTTCTGCCTCAGGGCCTTTGGTCTTGCTGTTCCTTCTACCCCAAATGCTCTTCCCACAGATTTCCCCATGTCTGTCTCTGTCACTTAGATCTCTCTTCACTTGTTGCCTCTTTAGAAAGACCTTCTATAGACCAGACGCAGTGGCTTACACCTGTAATCCCAGCATTTTGGGAGGCCCAGGCGAAAGGATCACTTGAGGCCAGGGGTTTGAGACCAGCCTGGCCACCATGGTGAAACCTCGTCTCTACCAAAAATACAAAAATTAGCCGGGTGCAATGGCACACACCTGTAATCCCAGCTACTGGGGAGGCTGAGGCAGGAGGATTGCTTGAACCTGGGAAGCAGAGGTTGCAGTGAGTCAAGATCGTGCCACTGTACTCCAGCCTGGGCAACAAGAGCAAAACTCTGTCAAGGAAGGAAGGAAGGAGGGAGGGAAGGAGGGAAGGAGGGAGGGAGGGGGGGAGGGGTCTTTTATGATCTCCTTGTTGAAAAAAGTATATTTCCCTCACTCAAAATTTGAGAAATGCAGATGAAAAATATGACGAGCTACCACTTCTCATCAACCAGGTAGTCAGAAGTTTAAAAGCTTCACAGTACACTTTTTTGGGGAGGCTGAGAGAATGGACATTCTTCTGCATTGCTGGTGGGAATGCCAAATGGTGCCGCCACGTGAAAAGGGATTTAGTAGCATCTAACAAAATCACACACGGAGGCCAGGTGCGGTGGCTCACGCCTGTAATCCCAGCACTTTGGGAGGCCGAGGCGGGCGGATCACGAGGTCGGGAGATCAAGATCGTCCTGGCTAACACGGTGAAACCCCGTCTCTACTCTAATTTTCTCTAAAAATACGGAAAATTAGCCGGGCGAGGTGGCGGGCGCCTGTAGTCCCAGCTACTCGGGAAGCTGAGGCAGGAGAATGGCGTGAACCTGGGAAGTGGAGCTTGCAGTGAGCTGAGATTGCGCCACTGCATTCCAGCCTGGGAGAGAGCAAGACTCTGTCTCAAAAAAAAAAAAAAAAGAAAAGGAAAAGAAAAAGAATGGAGGCTGGGCACAGTGGCTCACACCTGGAATCTCAGTACTTTGGGAGGCTGAGGTGGGCAGATCACTTGAGGTCAGCAGCTCAAGACTAGCCTGGACAACATAGTGAGACCCCATCTCTACTAAAAATAAATAATTAGTTCCTGTTGTCTTAGCTACTTGGGAGGCTCAGGAAGGAGGATCCCTTCAGCCTAGGAGTTCGCTGCAGTGAGCTATGATTGCGCCACTGCACTCCAGCCTGGGTGACAGAGCGAGACTGTCTCAAAAAACTAAGTTAGGCCGGGCACGGTGGCTCACGCCTATAATCTCAGCATTTTGGGAGGCCAAGGTGGGCGGATCACTTCAGGTCAGGAGTTTGAGACCAGCCTGGCCAACATGGTGAAACCTGGTCTCTACTAAAAATACAAAAATTAGCCAGGCGTGGTGGTGGATGCCTGGAATCCCAGCTACTCGGGAGGCTGAGGCACAAGAATTGCTTGAACCCGGGAGGCGGAGCTTGCAGTGAGCCGAGATCGCACCACCGCACTCCAGCCTGGGTGACAGAGTGAGACTGTCTCCAAAAAAAAAAAAAAACAACTAAATTACAAACAAAATAAGATAAAATACATGAGTCCACACTGATATATTTAAAATAAGAAAAAAGAGAAAGTTCTTTTCAGTAGCACACCAATTTATCCATGTAGGTGGAATAACAGAGTTAGAAGAAAACACCATCCTGCAATCCTAGTAGTAATGTCAGATTCAGGCAAGAGTCACAAGAGGATGCTCCATCGCTGGATGACAGAAACTCCCCACAGATCTATTAATTATTACAGAGAGAAAAAGCTTCCTTTACGCTGAAAGCACATGGCAGATGCCGCCTTAACCAAGCGATCGAAGTTAACATCACCAGCAACAGGGCAGACCGACACCACGGGCCTCCGGAGAAGAGAGCTGAGCAAGCCACTACTTCCTTTGTGTCGTGTTCCTGCTGAGAATGTGTAACCTGAATCCACTCATGAGGACAGTGGGACACTCTACAGCCCAACTGGCTGCACTCTTCAAAAACGTCAACATGAAAGATTGAAAAAGAGAAAAAAAAAAGGCAGCAGAGCTCCATAAAAAATGAAAGGTTCACATGGTATCCTCCACGTACTAAAAAAAAAAAAAAAAAATGAAAGGAGACTAAAGAGACACAATAGGGAAATGCAAAGAGTGATCTTAGATCGGATCCTGAATCAGGAAAAAGTGACAGTAAAAAAGATAGCATTGGGCCGGGCGTGGTGGTTCACGCCTATAATCCCAGCACTTTGGGAGGCCAAGGTGGGTGGATCACTCGAGGTCAGGAGTTCGAGATCAGCCTGGCCAACAGGGTGAAACCCTGTCTCTACTAAAAGTACAAAAATTAGCCAGGTGTGATGGCGCATGCCTGTAATCCCAGCTACTTGAGAGACTGAGGCAGGAGAATCGCTTGAACCCAGGAGGTGGAGGTTGCAGTGAGTCAAGATTGCACACTGCAGTCCAGCCTGGGTGACAGAGCAAGACTGTCTCAAAAACAAAACAAAATAAAACAAAAAACAAAAAAGCCAGGCGCGGTGGCTCACACATGTAATCCCAGCACTTTGGGAGGCCAAGGCAGATGGATCACCTGAGGTCAGGAGTTCGAGACCAGCCTGACCAACATGGTGAAATCCCGTCTCTACTAGAGATACAAAAAAATTAGCTGGGCGTGGTGGTGGGTGCCTGTAATCCCGGCTACTCGGGAGGCTGAAGCAGGAGAATCACTTGAACCCAGGAAGTGCCGAGGTTGCAGTGAGCCAAGATTGCGCCATTGCACTCCAGTCTGGATGACAAGAGTGAAACTCCAATTCAAAAAAAAAAAAAGACAATATTGGAGGGTGGGGGCGGTGGCTCACGCCTATAATCCCAGCATTTTGGGAGGCCGAGGTGAGTGGATCGCTTGAGCTCAGGAGTTTGAGACCAGCCTGACCCACATGGTGAAACCCTGTCTCTACTAAAAACACAAAAATTAGCCAGGCTTGGTGGCATGAGCCTGTAGTTCCAGCCATTCAGGAGGCTGAGGCAGAAGGCAGAGGTTGCAGTGAACCAAGATTGAGCCACTGCACTCCAGCCTGGGTGACAAAGCAAGACTGTCTCAAAAAAAAAAAAAAAAAAAAAAAATTCGCATCGATGAAATTTAAATATAGGACTAGGTATTAGCTATAGTATTTTATAGACCTTAAACTTCCTGAATTTGATTATTGTACTGTGGTTAGGTAAGAGAATGCCCTTGTTCTTAGGGAATACTTGCTGAACTAGTGAAGTGTTTGCAACTTATATTCAAGTGGTTGCATCAATGTGTGTATATATATATTTTTTGTGCACACATATGTATATATTTGTGTGTATATATATAACATGTGTATACATATGTATATATGTATATGTAACATGTGTATACATATATGTGTATATAGATCATATGTGTATATGGAGCGAGAGACAGACAGAAAGGCACACGTGGTAAAATGTTGAAAAACTGGGCTAGGTGAAGGATATGAGAGTTCATTGTATTATTTTTGCAAGCATCCTGCAGTGTTAAAATTTTTTCAAAATAAAAAGTTTAAAATATGAGTATCCCAAACCAGAGATTTTTTTTTCAAAGTGCTAAAGTATTACCTGCACACTAGTATTTCATTTCATTATTTATTTATTGAGATGGGGTCTCTCTGTATAGCCCAGGCTAGAGTGCAATGGCATGATCATGGCTCACTGCAGCCTCAAACTCCTGGGCTCAAGCGATCCTCCTGCCTCAGCCTCTGGAGTAGCTGGGACAACAGGTATGCACCACCACACCTGGCTAACTTTTTTGTTTTGTTTTGCTTTTTTTGTTTTTGGAGAGACAGGGTCTCAATATGTTGACCAGCCTGGTCTCAAACTCTTTTAGGCTCAAGCAATCCTCTCGCCTCGGAATCCCAAAGTGCTAGGATTGCAGGCGTGAGCCACTGTGCCTGGCCTTGCTTTTTCACTGTAAAAAGAAAAACCTACCTTTTCCCCTGGGAGCTCTGATGGACACCACCTTTACCAAGGGTTCGAGCTGGTACCACTCATAGTAGGACAACCTGACATTATTTGCTCCCTGGAGTAATGGGATACAAAGTACATGGCGGCACCTCTGGCTTTTCTTGCCCATGATGTTTAACGTGAATGGTATCGAGCCTCTAGTCTATACAGAACTTCCAGGTTACAGAAAATACAAGGAAAGAGGAACAAATGAAATGTTACGAAGAAGAACCAAATAAATTCAAGATGCGGCTGGGAGCAGTGGCTGACGACTGTCATCCCAGCACTTTGGGAGTCCGAGGCGGGTGAATCACCTGAGGTCGGGACTTTAAGACCAGCCTGACTAACATGGAGAAACCCCACCTCTACTAAAAATACAAAATTAGCTGGGCATGGTGGTGCAGGCCTGTAATCCCAGCTACTCGGGAGGCTGAGGCACAAGAATTGCTTGAACCCGGGGAGGCGGAGCTTGCAGTGAGCTGAGATCCGGCTACTGCACTCCAGCCTGGGTGACAGAGCAAGACTCCGTCTCAAAAAAAATTAATAATAAAAAATAAATAAATATAAAAATAAAAATGAATTAAACAATAAATCCAAGATGCAGGACATTCACCAGGATACCCTGTCCCTCAGTCTTCAGAAAAACGATGACATGGACCAAGCTAATGACACTCAAACCAGCGATCAACTCTAATATCTCAAAAAGAGAGACAATCAGACATTCCGTGTCTCCTGATGTAATAGACACAACAGGATGTGAATAGCACCACCTATCTGTAAAGTGTTCTTGCCAAAAAAAAAAAAAAAAAAAAAATCAAACCTGCATCCATCTAAGCTTCCTTTAGATCTTGGCTTACAAGAAAATACAGGAATAGGCCAGTGCATTGGCTCACACCTGTAATCTCAGCACTTTGGGAGGCTGAGGCGGGCAGATCACCTGAGGAGTTTGAGACCAGCCTGTCCAAAACATGATGAACCCCCCTCTCTATTAAAAATACAAAAATTAGTTAGGTGTGGTGCTGGGCACCTATAGTCCCAGCTACTCGGGAGGCTAAGGCAGGAGAATTGCATGAACCTGGGAGGCAGAGGTTGCAGTGAGCTGAGACCTCACCACTGCACTCCAGCCTGGCAACAGAGTGACAGTCCATCTCAAAAAAAAAAAAAATTAGCCAGGCGTGGGGGTGGGCACCTGTAATCCCAGCTACTCAGGAGACTGAGGCTGGAGAATCACTTGAACCTGGGAGGTAGAGGTTACAGTGAGCCAAGGTTGCACCGCTGCACTCCAGCCTGGGCGACAGAGTGAGACCGTCTCAAAAAAAGAAAAGGCCGGGCTCAGTGACTCACGCCTGTAATCCCAGCACTTTGGGAGGCTGAGGTGGGTGGATCACCTGAGGTCAGGAGTTTGAGATCAGCCTGGCCAACATGGCGAAACCCCATCCCTACTAAAAGTACAAAAATTAGCCGGGTGTGATGGCAGGTGCCTGTAATCCCAGCTACTTGGGAGACTGAGGCCAGAGAATCGCTTTAACCTGGGAGGCGGAGGTTGTAGTGATCCGAGATTGCACCATTGCATTTCAGCCTGGGCGACAAGATCGGAACTCTGTCTCAAAAAAAAAAAAAAAAGAGAGAGAGAAAAGAAATAAAACACTGGAAGAGATGAACATATTAAATCACAACAGAGGATTCCATTGGAAAGCTCTGCAATGTGGGAATTCCATACAACAAAAATCCAAATTTCTCAAAAAAATAAATGGCGAGAAAAAAATAGGAGAGGGACCGTTTTCGGTTGAAAGAGGCTTCAGAGATCTATCAACTCAATGTATATGTGGAACTTGGATCTGATTTGCAACAAATGAACTATGAAAAGGCATTTATGAGGCCTGTGGGGAAGAGTGAGCATTAACTAGATATAATAGGAAGTGAATATTCTTATTTGCTTCGGCTTGATCATGGCATTGTGGTTATAGTAAATAAAAGACTACTTATAACTCAGAGATATACTGAAATGTCTGTGAATAAAATGATGTCTGAGACTGGCTTTAAAATAATGTAGTGAAATGCAGAAGAGGACATGGCAATATGACTAAAAACAGATTTGCCATATGTTGGTAATTGTTGAAACTGAGTACAGGATCCATGAATTTCATTATACTATTCTTTCTCTATTTTATTTCAATTTTTATTTATTTATTTTTTTCAGACAGGGTCTTATTCTGTTGCCCAGGCTGGAGTGCAGTGGCACCATCACAGCTCAGCGTAGCCTCCATCTCCAGGGTTCAAAGTGATTCTTCCACCTCAGCCTCCAGAGGAGCTAATACTACAGGCTCGAGCCACTGTGCTTGGCTTTTTTTTATATTTTAATAATGAGAAATATTTACAACGTCAGTGTTGGCCGGGCGCGGTGGCTTACACCTGTAATCCCAGCACTTCGGGAGTCCCAGGCGGGCGGATCAGGAGGTCAGGAGATCCAGACCATCCTGGCTAACACGGTGAAACCCCGTCTCTACTAAAAATACAAAAAAAAAAAAAAAAATTAGCCGGGCGTAGTGGCCGGCGCCTGTAGTCCCAGCTATTCAGGAGGCTGAGGCAGGAGAATGGCGTGAACCCGGGAGGCGGAGCTTGCAGTGAGCCGAGGTCGAGCCACTGCGCTCCAGCCTGGGCGACAGAGCGAGACTCCGTCTCAAAAAAAAAAGTCAGTGTTGTGAAAACAAATAGTAGTGGAATTAGGTTTTGTTTTGTTTTGTTTTGTTTTTGACAGAGTTTTACTGTGTCACTTAGGCTGGATGCAGTGGCGCGATCTTAGCTCACTTGCAACCTCCGCCTCCCGAGTTCAAGCCATTCTCCTGCCTCAGCTTCCTGAGTAGCCGGGATTACAGGCACCCACCACCACGCCCAGCTAACTTTTTTGTATTTTAATAGAGATAGGGTTTCACCACGTTGGTCAGACTGGTTTCAAACACCTGACCTCAAATGATCCGCCCAGCTCGGCCTCCCAAAGTGCTGGGATTATAGGCATGAGCCACTGCACCCAGCCAAAAAAGAGACTTATTAACTAAATGTCACGCATGGACCTAGATTGAATCCTGGTTCTGGGGAAACAGTTATAAAAGACATTCTTGAAATAGCCAGACAGTTTAAAAATGTATTAAATTATATTATGGAATTATAAAATTTCTAGGTCTGATAATGTTGTTGTAGTTACGTAGAAGAATGTCATTATTCTTCTATTTATTTAGAGACAAGATCTGGCTCTGTTGCCCAGGCTGGAGTGTAGTGGCATGATCTCAGCTTATGGCAACCTCTGCCTCCTGGGCTCAAGCCATCCTCCCAGCTCACCCTCCTGAGTAGCTGGGACTGCAGGCGCATGCCCCATGCCCGGCTGACTTTTGTATTTTTTGGAGAGACGGGATTTTGCCACGTCACCCAGGCTGGTTTTGAACTCCTGAGCTCAAGGGATCTGCCCACCTCGGCCTCCCAAAGTGAGGCCACACCACCCGACCCTTATCCTTAAAGGACGCATACTAACACTTAATTTTAGAGATGAACTATCAACATGTCTGCAATTTACTTTCAAATGCTAAAGCCAAAAAAATCTGTGTGTGGTGTGTTTAAAAAGTGAGGTGGTACCAGGCACAGTGGCTCATACCTGTAATCCCAGCACTTTGGGAGGCTGAGAAGGGAAGATCACCTGAGGTCAGGAGTTCAAGACCAGCCTGGTCAACACAGTGAAACCCCATTTCTACTAAAAATACAAAAATTGGCCGGGTGTGGTGGCTCAGGCCTGTAATCCCAGCACTTTGGGAGGCCTAGGTAGGCAGATCACGAGGTCAGGAGTTCGAGACCATCCTGGCTAACACAATGAAACCCCGTCTCTACTAAAAATACAAAAAATTAGTGGGGCGTGGTGGCGGGCACCTGTAATCCCAGCTACTCGGGAGGCTGAGGTAGGAAATATCTTGTGCACCTTGGAGGCGGAGGTTGCAGTGAGTTGAGATTGAGCCACTGCACTCCAGCCTGGACAACAGAGTGAGACTCCGTCTCAAAAAAAAAAAAAATTAGCCAGGCATGGTGGTGCCCGCCTGTAGTCCTAGGTACTTGGGAGGTTGAGGCAGGAGAATCACTTGAACCCAGGAGGCAGAGGTTGCAGTGAGCAGAGATGGCGCCATTGCACTCCAGCCTGGGTGACAGAGTGAGACTCTGTCTCAAAAAAAAAAAAAAAAAAAAAAAAAAAAAGGTGAGGTAGGAGGGAAAGATAGAGAGAAAAACATTCAGGTGGGTGGGATAATATAATAACCCCTCCCCATCACTCTCCTTCTCCTAACCTGCTTTTTTTTTTTATTTTTTATTTTTATTTATTTATTTTTTTGTAGCATGTAGCACCATCTAACATTATGTTATCTATTTGTTACTTTTTTATTAGACATCTCCTCCATCCCCAGTTGGATGCTAGGAACTCCATGATGCTAGAAACGAGTCCACCTTGTTCTTTATTATTCTCCAGCAACTAGTCAATACTGTTTGAATGAATGCATATACTTGCCATGCAGCTAGAATGACTAGAAAAGCTCATTCATTCTAAATCCCACCATTCCTCTATCCCTTCCAAGAATTAACTTTTCCTTGCTCTGAACTTCCATAACACTTTCAACTTCTAGTATTCCACAATGTTGAGACGCAGTAAGCGAGTGATTATAGGCCAGATGTGGTGGTTCAGGCCTGGAATCCCAGCACTTTGGGAGGCCAAGGAGGGCGGATCACTTGAGACCAGCCTGGCCAACATGGTGAAACCCTGTCTCTACTAAAAATACAAAAATTAGCCAGGCGTGGTGGCGGGCTCCTGTAATCCCAGCTACTCGGGAGGCTGAGGCAGGAGAATTGCTTGAAGCTGGGAGGTGGAGGTTGCAGTGAGCTGAGATTATGCTGCTGCACTCCAGCCTGGGTGACAGAGCGAGACTCCACCTCAAAAAATAGAAACAAAAAAAAAAAAGAAAGTGATCATGAAGCATTACATGGTGAAAACGCACCGAGATTGGTCTTGAAATATGAGCAGGTTTATAGGAAAGGAAGATTGAAGGAAGCCCAGAAATCGCACTCACTGCAGTGCCTAACGCAAATGCAGGGGAATCAGCTTCATTCCTCTTTTCCTCTCTCTCTCTCCCTCTTTCTCTCTCTCATCCATCAGGGATGGTCACTGAAGGACAATCAAATTGTGTCTGTTTTACTTCCTGAATTTCTCATAAATATAACCCCCTTTTTGCTTCCCCAAGTCCCTTGCCCCAGATCAGGCCTTATTCTCTCTCTTTTTTTTTTTTTTTTTTTTTTTTTGAGATGGAGTCTCTCTGTGTCTGGAGTTGGTGTAATGGTGCCATCTCAGCTCACTGCAACCTCTGCCTCTTGGGTTCAAGTGATTCTCCTGCCTCAGCCTCCTGAGTAGCTGAGATTACAGACATGTGCCACCACACCCGGCTAATTTTTGTATTTTTAGTGGAGATGGGGTTTCACCATGTTGGCCAGGCTGGTTTTGAACCCCTGACTTTGTGATCCGCCAACCTCGGCCTCCCAAAGTGCTGGGATTACAGGCGTGAGCTACCGTGCCCGGCCTTCAGGCCTTATTCTGCATGTTTGTACCATTGTTCCAAAGTCTTCATCTCCCTTTCTGAAACCCAAAGCAGACTCTATCCCTCCAGGCTCAGAACCCTTCCTTGGTTCCGCATTGTCCACAGGAGAAACAACTCAGCCTGTCATTCCAGGCTGTCTGTGATCTTGTTCCTGCTGACAACACCTGCCTCACAGTTCACTCCAACCCCAGACTTAAGGCCCAAGTTTCACGTTACAGCTCTAAATAACAAACATTCTGCCAGGTGTGGTGACTCATGCCTGTAATCTCAGCACTTTGGGAGGCTGAGGTGGGCAGATCACTTGAGGTCAGGAGTTTAAGACCAGCCTGGCCAACATGGTGAAACCCCATCTCTACAAAAATACGAAAAAAATTAGCCAGGTGTGGTGGTGCACACCTGTAATCCCAACTACTCGGGAGGCTGAGGCATGAGAATTGCTTGAACCCAAGAGGTGAAGGTAGCAGTGAGCCAACATTGTGCCACTGCACTCCAGCCTGGGCAACAGACCAAGAGGCAGATTTCTCCTGCCTCAATAAATAAATAAATAAATACCAGTCTCTATAAGCAGAGTCAGGACCAGGGTATGATGGGAAAGAAAGAAATATTTCCACTGAGGAAAATATTTTGTTTTCTTTTTTCTTTGTAATAAGTCATTCTTATCATCCCTTTTTCTTTCTGGCCATTTTGCATTAGCCCTGGTTCTCCAAAAATAATGTCTTTTTCCTTTCTCTTTTTCTCCCTCCCTTCCCCCTTTCTCTCTCTGCAATCCAACTCTCTTACTCTCTTCCCACCCCCTCAACTTCATCTGCTTTGTAATTCTTAAAGCACAGTAGGCAAGAGTCACCTACATTCCAAGCTGAATAGAACCATCCTGGCTTGAAAGCAACTGGGTTTCAGGACCATGGACAGGTGCACTGGCGTCGACCTCTGTCTTAGCTGCCTGCTTGCTTTCTTTCGTGTGTGTGTGTGTGTGTGTGTGTGTGTGTGTGTGTGTGTGTGTGTGTGTGTGTGTGTGTGTGTGTGTGTGTGTGTGTGTGTGTGTGTGTGTGTGTGTGTGTGTGTGTGTGTGTGTGTGTGTGTGTGTGTGTGTGTGTGTGTGTGTGTGTGTGTTCGTTTGTTTTTCCAGGCTGGAGTGCAATGGTACAATCTCGGCTCACGGCAACCTGTTCGTTTGTTTTTCCAGGCTGGAGTGCAATGGTACAATCTCAGCTCACGGCAACCTCCGCTTCCCAGGTTCAAGCGATTCTCCTGTCTCAGTCTCCCAAGTAGCTGGGATTACAGGCGCCTGCCACCATGCCTGGCTAATTTTTGTGTTTTTAGTAGAGACGGGATTTCACCATGTTGACCAGGCTGGTCTCGAACTCCTAACCTCAGGTGACCTGCCTGCCTCAGCCTCCTAGTGTTCTGGGATTACAGGGATGAGCCACAGTGCCTGGCCTGTCCTAGCTCCTCTCTAGGGCCTTATCGCATGCTGTGAATTCCATCTCCAAACCAGTTCCTTTCTTTCTGGACTTGAAAATTTCCCCCTGACCCTTTCGGCATCAACTTAGCTGTCACCTTTTCTTGGAAGCCCTCCCTGGTCTCTCTCACCCTCCCCACAGCACCCTACTATGTCAGGTTAATGCATCATCCCTTTTCTCAGAATACCCAGGACTGTCACTCATCCATTCTGCCCTCACTCATTCTGGAAATAGTTCAGTTTGCACTTCATACAAACAACACTTCTAGGCTCTAAGACACAAACAAGAACATGTTTGAAAAGGTCTCAGCCCGCTGGGCCACAGTGGCTCATGCCTGTAATCCCAGAACTTTGGGAGGCTGAGGTGGGTGGATCACTTGAGGTCAGGAATTCGAGACCAGCCTGGCCAACATGGTGACACCCCGTCTCTACTAAATATACAAAAATTAGCCAGGCGTGGCGGCGGGCTCCTGTAATCCCAGCTACACGGGAGGCTAAGGCAGGAGATTGCGCCACTGTACTCCAGCCCGGGTAAAAAAGCGAGACTCTGTCTCAAAAAGAAAAGAAAAGAAAAGAAAAGAAAAGAAAAGAAAAGAAAAGAAAAGAAAAGAAAAAGAAAGGAAAGAAAAGGTCTCAGCATCCTCCTCACTCTTCTTTTTTCTGAGACAGAGTCTTGCTCTGTAGACCAAACTAGAGTGCAGCAGCATGATTTCTGCTCACTCCAGCCTTCATCTTCCAGGTTCAAGTGATTCTCCTGCCTCAGCCTCCCAAGTAGCTGGGACTTCAGGGGCCCACCACCACGCCCAGCCAATTTTTGTATTTTTAGTAGAGATAGGGTTTCATCATGTTGGCCAGGCTGGTCTCAAACTCCTGACCTCAAGTGATCCACCCACCTTGGCCTCCCAAAGTGCTGGGATTACAGGCGTGAGCCACCATGCCTGGCCTGTCTCAGCCCTTTTGAAGATTACATTCTGGTACAAAAAGACAGAAAACAAATATCACAACAGTAGCAATAAATGCTATTAAAAAATATAAAACAAAGCATGTGATAGTACAGCAGGGGTAAGGGAATACTAGGTACTGTTGTCAGAGAAAGCAACTCTGAAGAGAAAAAAGTTTGAGGCTTCTGAGAATCAGGGTCGGATGGAGTTGGAGGTGGGGAAGGGACTTCCAAGCAGGGAAGAATAATGAGTGTACCAAGTCCTGAGGTGAGGCTGTGATTCGCATTTTCAAGGAGAAGAATGAGGCCAGTGTAGGCTGAACTTATAAGCAATGCGGAGAGTGCTAGTGGCTGAGGAGATGAGGTCAGAGATCTGAGCGGTAGCCAAATCATAGAAGACCTTGGAGGCCAGACTGAGGCATTTGGGTATATTCTAAGTGCGATGGGAATCTATTGAAGGAATTTAAGAAAAAGTGTGAAAAGCTTTGACTGACAGGTAGTCAAGAGCTGTTCTGTGAGTGAGTGCATCTGAGTTATACATGAGGATTTAATTGTGTCTTCTGTGCCAAGGACAGGGTCTGGTATACAGGATATCTGAAGACTGAATGAATTAACATATGCACAGATCATGTTTAATGATCAGGGACTAATGTGGGACATGCATGCGCAAGCCTCTTATGACCTGGAAAAAAATCAATGCCTGTCTAGCTTCCTCCCACTTCTCCCACCAGCCACATCCAGTCAGTCATCTGATTCTATTGATTCTTCCATCAATATCCCTCTCTCACATGGCCATCCAATTGCCTTTTCCTCACATCTCCAGCCCCAGCACAGACCTTGTCTGCTATGGCCTGGACCACTAAACAAGCCTCCTCAGTTTGTACATTTCCAGTCTCTTTCCCTCTAGTCCATCTCCAGCACAGGTCCCTGTGAGACATTTAATGCCCAGCTGTGACCCTATCCCTCCTGCCCTAGTCCTTCCACTGGTTTCTCTAGACTTGAATGCCAGCTCCACCAATGACCAGAGCTGGGGCAACTGCACCAATGACAAGATGCGGGCAACTCCACCAATGACCAGCCTGGGGCAACTCCACCAATAACCAGCCTGGGGCAACTCCACCAATGACCAGACTCGGGCAACTGCACCAATGATCAGACTCGGGCAACTGCACCAATGACCAGCCTGGGGCAACTCCACCAATGACCAGACCTGGGGCAACTCCACCAATGACCAGACCTGGGGCAGCTCCACCAATGACCAGACTCGGGCAACTTCACCAATGACCAGCCCAGGGCAGCTCCACCAATGACCAGACTTGGGGCAACTCCACCAATGACCAGATTTGGGCAGCTCCACCAATGACCAGCCCTGGGGCAGCTCCACCAATGACCAGACCTGGGGCAGCTCCACCAATGACCAGCCCAGGGCAGCTCCACCAATGACCAGATTTGGGCAGCTCCACCAATGACCAGACTCGGGCAACTGCACCAATGACCAGCCCTGGGGCAGCTCCACCAATGACCAGCCTGGGACAACTCCACCAATGACCAGACCTGGGGCAGCTCCACCAATGACCAGACTCGGGCAACTTCACCAATGACCAGCCCAGGGCAGCTCCACCAATGACCAGACCTGGGGCAGCTCCACCAATGACCAGACTCGGGCAACTTCACCAATGACCAGCCCAGGGCAGCTCCACCAATGACCAGACCTGGGGCAGCTCCACCAATGACCAGACTCGGGCAACTTCACCAATGACCAGCCCAGGGCAGCTCCACCAATGACCAGACCTGGGGCAGCTCCACCAATGACCAGACTCGGGCAACTTCACCAATGACCAGCCCAGGGCAGCTCCACCAATGACCAGACCTGGGGCAGCTCCACCAATGACCAGACTCGGGCAACTCCACCAATGACCAGACTCGGGCAACTGCACCAATGACCAGGCCTGGGGCAACTCCACCAATGAACAGATTCAGGCAGCTACACCAATGACCAGCCCAGGGCAGCTCCACCAATGACCAGCCTGGGGCAACTCCACCAATGACCAGACCGGGGGCAACTCCACTAATGACCAGACCTCAGACAACTCCACCAATGACCATCCTGGGACAACCCCACCAATGACCAGACCTCAGACAACTCCACCAATGACCAGACCTTGGACAACTCCACCAATGATCAGACTAGGGCAACTCCACAAATGACCAGACCTGGGGAAACTGCACCAATGACCAGACTCAGGCAACTCCACCAATGACCAGCCTGGAGCAACTCCACCAATGGCCAGCCTGGCACAACTCCATCAATGACCAGACTCAGGCAACTCCACCAATGACCAGCTTGGCACAACTCCATCAATGACCAGACTCAGGCAACTCCACCAATGACCAGCCTGGAGCAACTCCACCAATGACCAGACCTGGGGCAACTTCACCAATGACCAGGCCTGAGGACAACTCCACCAATGACCAGGCCTGAGGACAACTCCACCAATGACCAGGCCTGAGGACAACTCCACCAATGACCAGGCCTGAGGACAACTCCACCAATGACCAGGCCTGAGGCAATCCCTGTCTTTCTCTCTCTGAGCCCTGGTTTCCTCATTGGGAACAGGAGGCAGTCACACCAGGCTATTCCATTCCAAGTCCCAAGGCATTGGTACTATTTCTGTCCTTAACCTCTCATTTTAAATCTCCTCCTTTTTTATGCTTTAACCTTAGTGGGGCAGCATAATGCCATGGTGAGGAGCCTGGGTTGGAATCTTGCTTCCCTTATGGAACAATGTAACCTCTGCATGTTTCTGTTTTCCCAATGGTAAAATGGGGATGTTAATGGCACCTGCCTTACAGGGTGGATAAAAATAAATACCTTAATATGTATAAAGCCCCTAGAACTGTCTGGACCCCCAAAAAAGTTGGTTGTTGTGAGCTGAAATTTGGCCAGAAGGGGAAAAAATTAAAAAATAAAAATAAGGGCAAGGTGCGGTGGCTCACGCCTGCAGTTCCAGCACTTTGGGAGGCCGAGGGCGACCTGAGGTCAGGAGTTCGAGACTATCCTGGCTAACACAGTGAAACCCCGTCTCTACTAAAAACACAAAAAATTAGCTGGGTGTGGTGGCACATGCCTGTAATCCCAGCCACTCGGGAGGCTGAGGCAGGAGAATCGCTTGAACCTGGGATGCAGAGGTTGCAATGAGCTGAGATTGCACCATTGCACTCCAACCTGGGCAACAAGAGCAAAACTCCATCTCAAAAAAATAAAAAATAAAAAAGTAAAATAAAAATTAAAAAGTTAGGCCGGGCACGGTGGCTCACGCCTGTAATCCCAGCACTTTGGGAGGCTGAGGTGGCGGATTACAAGGTCAGGAGATCGAGACCATCCTGGCTAACATGGTGAAATCCCGTCTCTACTAAAAAATACAAAAAACTAGCCCGGCGAGGTGGCGGGCGCCTGTAGTCCCAGCTACTCGGGAGGCTGAGGCAGGAGAATGGCGTAAACCCAGGAGCGGAGCTTGCAGTGAGCTGAGATCGGGCCACTGCACTCCAGCCTGGGTGACAGAGCAAGACTCCGTCTCAAAAAAAAAAAAAAAAAAAAATTAAAAAGTTGGTTGTTACTGCTAGTACTATTACTACTATCACCACCACCACCACCGCTAGTACTACCACTATTATTACTATGTTTATTTATTTACTTAAAACAACAAGTGTTGAGCACTTATTGTTACAGTCAGGTGCTGGGTCAGATGCTTTACACTCATGATCTAAATCGGGGGTTGGCAAATGACGACCTGGCCCACTGTCTGCTTTTGTATGGTTTGCGAACTAAGCATGATTTTTACCTATTATTCTCCTTTTGATTTAAAAAAACAAAAATTTAAATAAATTAAATTTAAAAATTTGACTTAAAAAATCAAAAGAAGACTATTTCATGCACATGAAAATTACATTGAACTCAAATTTCAGAGTCCACGAGTAGTCACTGGAACATAGCCACTCCCATTTGCTTAACCTGGCAGCTTTTGCACTACAGTGGCCAATTGCCTCCCAGCAGAGTTGAATAGTTGCATTGGAGAACCTATGGCTCACGTAGCCTAAAATATTTGCTATCTGGCCCTAAGCAGAAAAAGCTTGCCAACCGCTGACCAAGATTTGTCCCCTCAATAACTCCACAAAAGAAGGCTTTGGTTTAAACCATGAGTAAGTGATAGAGGCAAGATTTGAACCCAGTTCTTTCTAGGTTCACAACATGTGGCCTTCAGCCACTACACCCCACAAGCTTGGCAGCACATGCCTGGATACCTTGGGGTGGAGTGCATAGGTGAAATGAATGCTAGGAAGGAATTCAGGCAGTTGGATTCAATCTCTTCCAAATTACTCTATTGTTACCCTAGAGACGTGACTTCCAGCCTGCCTGCACCACTGATCCTCAGCGTGACCTTGGGCAGTCAGTTCCTGGTGCAGTGGGTGGTATAAGCATGGATTTAGGAATCAGAATACCCTAGATTTCAATCCCAGTTCTGCCACTGACGAGCTATGTCGCCTCTGCAAGCCCCTGTTTCTGTTCCTGTGAACCGCAAACAATGGGACTTTCCTTATAATGATTTTGACGGGTTGAATAAAAATCCCCATGCTATCTACTCTTGCCCCACTTTTTCTCTCTAGGCCACTATTTTTCCATTTGAAAAATGATGAGACCTTTCCGCTCTGACACTCTAGGATTGTGATATTCTCCACGTCTTATTTTAGCTCAGTGTCTGGCTCCACACGCTGTGATTCAAGTTTGCACGGAGCTTGCACCCTGCCTTCCCTGGGAAAGGTCTCTTCAGGTTAGGTTGAAGGCATGGGGGAGGTTAAACCCAGAGGAGGCCGGGTGAGGAGCAGAGACTGGAGGAGGGGATCCTGGATCAGGCACTTTGGATCTCAGTTGCTTAGTTGGAGAATCCCTTTTCAACTATTTGCACAGCCACTGAAAAGAGGGAGCTGAGTGCTGGCCCCAGGGGACAGAATGGAGACAGGACATGCAGTGGGGTTTGTTCATAAACCATCAACTGAATTACAAGGATCTGATTTGAGTTTAACTAAATTATGTTGAATTCATTTGAATTGAACTGAAGAATTGAGTCAGAATGAATTGGGGTTAGCTGGGTTGGATGGATGGAGTTAAATGTACTCGAGCTGAGTTGATTTGGGCTGATTTTAGCTGAATTGGACTGAATTGGATTGGACTCAGCTGAAATCTGGAGGAGATTAACACTCAAGAAAAAGGTTTTAGGCCAGGCATGGTGGCTCATGCCTGTAATTCCAGCACTTTGGGAGGCTAAGGCAGGAGGATCACTTGAGGCCTGGAGTTCAAGACCAGCCTGACCAACATGGCAAAACCCCATCTCTACTAAAAATACAAAAATTAGCTGGGCGTGGTGGTGCACACCTGTAATCCCAGCTATTCGGGAAGCTGAGACAGGAGAATCGCTTGAACCTGGGAGGCAGAGGTTGCAATGGGCCGAGATCACGCCACTGGGCTCCAGCCTGGGCAACAGAGGGAGACTCCGTCTCAAATAAAAAAAAAAGAAAGAAAGGCCAGTTACAGTGGCTCACGCCTGTAATCCCAGCACTTTGGGAGGCCGAGGCGAGCAGATCATCTGCAGTCGGGAGTTTGAGACAGCCTGACCAACATGAAGAAACCCCATCTCTACTAAAAAAAATAGAAAATTAGCCGGGTGTGGTGGTGCATGCCTGTAATCCCAGCTACTTGGGAGGCTGAGGCAGGAGAATTGCTTGAACCCAGGAGGCAGAGGTTGTGGTGAGCTGAGATCATGCCACTGCACTCCAGCCTGGGCAACAAGAGCGAAACTCCGTCTCAAAAAAAAAAAGAAAAGAAAAGAAAGAAAAAAGAAAAAAGGCTTTACTGGAACTCTGGACACTCAAGTCCTCTGGAAATAGTTTATGTTGGTATCTTGGGCAACTCTCTGCAATTCTGGGCATTGGAACCCCCATTTTATCAAGTGAGTGCTAATAATAACTCCTAGGTAGTGATGTTAGGAGATGGGTGTGATTTCACATATGCAAAAGAGGCTTGTGCCTCAAAAGAAGAAAAAAAAAATAACCGTAAACAAATATTGAACTCTAGCTAATCACATGTATGATGATGTAAGTAGGGTGAAGTGTACTGATGCTTGAAACTTACTCTGAAATGCATCTAGACAATAAGGTAGATTGATGGATGGTTGGACATATAGACAGATGGACAGACGCAAGATCATGCAAGTCTAGTGATCTGTTAATGTTTGACTCTAAGTGGTGGCTACATGGGTGTTCGCTATAAAATTCTTTGGACTTTTCCATTTATTTGAAAAAATTTAGAACAAAATATTGCACAGAAAATAAGGAGTCCTTTAAACTGTTAATTGCAGTTTATCAGCAGTGGTTAAAAATACAGCCTCCGGAGGCGAATTGCGTGAGTTTCACTCCCAGCTCTGCCTCTCACTAGTTGTATGGCCCTGAGCAAATGACTTCATCCCTCTGAGTGTCTGTTTCCGTATCTGTAAAATGGGCTATTAATAGGATTTACCTCACAAGGTTGTTGTGAGTATCAGAACAGAGCCTGGTACCTAATTAGCACCCAGTTAGCCCTCGCTATAATGTGGTCCTCTAAAGGACGCTTTGCAATGGGCACTGCTATTTCCATTGCACATAGAAGGAAAGTGGTGCTCAGAGAGGGTCTGCAACTCCTCCCAGGCCACACAGCAAAGAAGTGGCTAAGTGGAAAAGGAACCACAGGTCCCTGGAACTGGAAATGGTCCCCCAGCCCACAAGTCCTTAGGCTCACCCGATAGTATGAAGAAGATGCCAGAGACGAAAGCCAGAATGGTCCTCTGCGGGCGGATGTGGCCGATGTTGCTGATGACGAAGGCCGTGAACACGAGAAAGAGGCTGACCATGGGGAAGGGGGTGGCCGTGCGCACTGTCTCTGGGGAGCGGATGGGGAGAGACAGGAGTGAGGAGGGAATCTCCAGTGGGTCACTTCCCCATTCCTTGACCTCTGCTGTCGCCACCTCTGCATTTTTGTTTGGCTCCTCCCTTTCCCCACTGACTCCTCCCCTTCCCCTGATATTTCCTCCGTGGACACAAGCCTGCCACGCCCCCTCACATAGGCCACACCCCCTTGGGCTTAACTCCGCCCCCTTTCTGATTAACTGCTCCTCACCAACCGGACCTCACCCTTTCAACCTTGCCTTTTCTCCTTACCTAACCACTCTGCCTTGCCTTCTTTCTTTCTTTTCTTTCTTTCTTCCTTTTTTTTTTTTTTTTTTTAGACAGAGTCTCACTCTGTTGTCCAGGCTGGAGTACAGTGGCGAAATCTCGGCTCACTGCAAGCTCCATCTCCCAGATTCAAGCAATTCTTCTGCCTCAGCCTCCTGAGTAGCTGGGACTGCAGGCGCGTGCCACCACACCCAGCTAATTTTTGTATTTTTAGTAGAGACAAGGTTTCACCATGTTGGCCGGGCTGGTCTCGAACTCCTGAACTCAGGTGATCCACCCACCTCAACCTCCCAAAGTGCTAGGATTACAGGTGTGAACCACCACGCCTGACCCACTCTGCCTTCTTTCAAGCCTCCCCTCCTTCCCTTGGACCCCACCATTTCCCTAGTCCTGCCCCCTCCCAGGACTCCAGGACTTGACTGTGATCTTGCTCTCTTGTGCCTTGGCACCCCCACATCCCCTCACTCAAAATATTCTCCGTGTTTTCCGTCACCAAGTTGATCTCTGGTTCAAGAAAATATTCTGAGGCCACACAGCGACCTTTCTCCCGACCTGGGGGGAAGAGAAACAGACGGGCCTGGATGAGAGGCTCCTAAGCTCTAGAGAGGCTGTGGGGGTGGGGGTGGGGGCAGGGTGGACAGAGGGGAGACCCCAGGTTGGGGGTGCAAGGCCTAGCCCAAGGGTTACAAGCTGTACCACTCCAGGGGTGTTGGGAAAGGGGGTGGGTGGATGTCTGTCTGGGATTCCTCTTTCTTTTCTCTTCTTTTCTTTTCTTTTTTTTTTTTTTTTGAAATGGAGTCTCGCTCTGTTGCCCAGGCTGGAGTGCAGTGGCACGATCTTGGCTCACCACAACCTCTGCCTCCTGGGTTCAAGTGATTCTCCTGCCTCAGCCTCCTGAGTAGCTGGGACTACAGGCACATGCCAATATGCCCAGCTAATTTTTGTATTTTTAGTAGAGACGGGGTTTCACTATGTTGGCCAGGCTAGTCTCAAACTCCTGACCTTGTGATCTGCCCGTCCTGGCCCCCCAAAGTGCTGGGATTACAGGCGTGAGCCACTGCGCCTGGCCTGGGACTCCTCTTTCTGGCTGCCCTAGAGATTCCTGATTGGAAGAGGACAAGGCTGGAATTCTAGGTCCTAAACAACGAAAGATCTGTAGATCAGAACTCATGGTCCCTAAAGGGGACGAGGTCTGGGGAGCCAGGATTCTTACAATGAATGGGTCTTTGTGGTCCCTGGGAGGCATATTTTTTTTGTTTGTTTCTTTTTTTGTTTTTTGTTTTCTTTAGAGACAGGGTTTTGCTCTGTCACCCAGGCTAGAGTGCAGCAGCACTATCATAGCTCACTGCAGCCTCGAACTCCTGGACATAAGCAATCCTCCCGCCTCAGCCTCCTGAATAACTGGAACTACAGGTGCACGCCACCAGTCAGAGCTAGGCAGAGTGAGATGGAGTCCCACTCTGTCACCTAGGCTGGAGTGCAGTGGCAGGGGCGTGATCTCGGCTCACTGCAACCTCCACCTCCCGGATTCAAGCGATTCTCCTGCCTCAGCCTCCCAAGTAACTGGCATTACAGAGGTGCGCCACCACGTACAGCTAATTTTTGTATTTTTAGTAGAGATGGGGTTTCACCATGTTGGCCAGGCTGGTCTCAAACTCCTGAGCTCAAGGGACCTCCCCGCCTTGGCCTCCCAAAGTGCTGGGATTACAGGCGTGAGCCACCGCGCCCGTCCCATGCATTTTTTTTAAAATCTTGCCCATTCAGCACTGAAATTGTTCAGTGGACAAGTTCTAAACCTAGACTACAAACTTTAAGGAAGGACTCCATAATTCCTTAGGGGTTACAGACCTGCAGCACTGTGGCTCCTAGATCCAGGAATAAAGGGCTAGTCATTGGGACTCCATGTAGAAATTTGAACTTCCGGGAGAGAATCAGGATCCATTTCTGGATTTCTGGAACCCAATGGATGGGACTATGGCTAAGACTCTCAGACCCCAGGCAAGGCAGAAACTGTTGAGTGGAAGACAGGTGAGGGCTGTACCTGCAAAGAAGCAGACTCTCCAGAGGCCGGCGTGCAGGGCCATCTTGACCTCGGTGGTCTGGTTCTGCGGTAGCACTGTGCCCTCTTCCATGTACAGCCAGTAGTCAGTGCTGACCGCGATGCCCACCAGGAGCAGGCCACACGCACCAAACACGCTGCTCAACAGGGTCAGGGCGCGGCTGCTGCAGTGACTCATCCTCAGAGGCAGGGGGCGCCCTGCGGGGCCTGTGAGAGGGAAGCTGCAGTGCAGAGCTCCATGGGACCGACCAGAGTGCTTGACCCCATGCAGCAACCCGGGATGCTGGGTCCTAGCCAGAGACACCGACTCCCAAATGGAACTCTCTCAGATCTGACCTCCCTGGCCTGACCCATGACCCCAACCCTAGACTCTGACCAGAGACACCAACTGTTGAGCCTCAGCCTCAGGACTGAGCTCCCCAAACCTGCTGCCTGTGCTCTGGCTCCAGATCCTGATCCCAACCCCAGAATTAGATTTCTGATCCTAACTTTCAGCCCAGGCCCAGAGATTGAATCTTGGCTCCAACCGTGTTTGGACTTGGGTCCCAAATATTGTGACTCTGAGCAGAAATTCTAATTTGAGATTCTGAACCCCAGAACCAGGTCTCCCTGCCTAAACCTAACCTCACCTGCTGACCTGAGACCCTAACTTAGAAATCAGATGCCACCAGAGTCCCTAACCTTGAGTGTGGGTCAGTGAGTCAGAAACTATTAGGCCAATCAATGATTTCACCTCTAGGACCTGGCATCCCACAGCCCTGTCTCTGTGCGCCGATCGAAGCCCCCAGTTGTGAACATCAGACTCCAACAAGAATCAATAACCTGAACTCTGAGCCAGGACTTAGATCCCAGAGCACAGGGCATTGGGCTTGAACCCTGGATGCTCTACAACTTGAGCTGGCCAGAAACTCTAACCCAGGCTACCCAGTCTTAACTCCCTGCCCTAATCTGATACCCTGATACATTTTCTTGCACCCTGTCTCTGAACTGCACCCAGAAATCCCCAAAGTGGGTCACTAACCAAGGATCTCTAACCCCATACCGGGGCTTCACACCCTTGACCTCTGCCCTAAGACTTTGAGCAGAGGCCCCCACTTAAGTTTAGCCTCTTGGATTTGTATCTTGAGCCTAACACCCAATTCTAACACCAAGAACTTGACTCATGACCTTCTAACTCTGATCCTGTGCCTTGACCTCATTTGATACCCCAATCTGAGATGACATCTCACAACCCAGATCCTAGCGCCAGAACGGTAATTCTAACCTCCCACATCTAGGCAGGCCCCTGGACCTGGAATGCTGGAACATCTTCATAGGCTGCTGAGTCCCAGAACATTGGAACCCAGAGACATAGAACCAGAATCTCGATTAGAGATTCCAGAATGTCAAAATCAGGAGATGGGGCTGGGTGAGGTGGCTCACACCTGTAATTCCAGCACTTTGGGAGGCTGAGGTGGGTGGATCACTTGAGGTCAGGAGTTCGAGACCAGCCTGGCCAACATGGTGAAACCTTGTCTTTACTAAAAATGCAAAAATTAGCTGGGCACAGTGGCTCACATCTATAATTCCAGCTACTTGGGAGGCTGAGGCAGGAGAATAGCTTGAACCCAGGGGGCGAGGTTGCAGTGAGCCGAGATCGCGCCACTGCACTTCAGCCTGGGTGACAGAGTGAAAGTCCATCTCAAAAGAAAGAAAAAAAAATCATGAATGAGCTGGGAACCCACCACCACCACCACCACCACCACCAATCCAGCATCCTAATCAGAGCACCCCAGTCAAACATCGGACTCTCATCCTTCCAACTAGGATTCAGTGCCCTGAACTCTAAAATCCCAAGCAGGAGTCCCAAAACCGCCTCCCCTAACACTTCCCACCAGAGGTTCTGGACCTCGGTTTCCCATGCTGGGACTTCCAATCACAGATCCTCTTCAACATCCAGCATGGAGCCCCGATTTCATAACACTAGACTCCAAACAGGAGATCCCCAGTTCATATCGGTGGCCTCCCCAATTCCACTTAGGAACCTAGAGATTCCAACGAGGGAGCTCCTCAACCCAGAGCTCAAGGACTTGCAATTCCTTACCCACGATTCTCCCCGACCCCTGCAAGAGTTTTCCCCAAGCCACACAATCCCATGATTTGGGGGTCTCTACTTGGGACCCTCAGCCTGTATCAACCAGAGACGGCTACATGCCTGAATACCCGGGATATTTTTAACTGTGAAGCTTGAGTCCCCTAAACACTCTCCCCAACAAAGTAATCAAGACATAAAACTCCACTTTCCCTAACCAGAATTCTTCTAGCCTTGCAATTCTGCTCCACCTGAATAAAGACTCTGGAGTCTGAGACAACCTTCTCTCCTCCCCGCTCCACCCCGCACTCCCAGCCTCCAGATCCCCCCTCCTTCCCCCCCAGCCTCTTGGAGGCCTCCGAGATCCAGAGTCTGGGAAGGCTCTGGCCAGCTTTTCCTCCCATCCCCCGCCCGGCGGCTCGGGGGTTTGACCGCGAGCTGCCTGGTCCTCTGGCAGCCCTGTGGGCCCGGAAATGGGCACCATTACCCCGGCCACCCTGGTTGCCTCCGTCCCAGGTAGCCGATCTCAGCTTTCCCCTTTGGCCCCTCTGACTCCCAGCTGAGACCTCGTCTCTCCTCCACATTCTTGCACCCCGTTTTAAAACCCAATCTTGCTCCAATTCCTCCTCACTCTCACTGGCCAGCCCAGATCTCCTTATTCCTCCAACCTTTCCTCCTTTGGGACCCTCCCCCCAGGCCTGGAGCCTCCTCTTCTCCCTCTTTCTCCCACCCTTTCGCGGATTCAGGCATTTGAATCTCTGGGGTCCCATTCTGCAAGTCCTAAGCCCAAACTCCATCTCCCTTCCATCTCTCGGGAGACTGTAACTCCGCGTTTCTGGGGACCCCTTCCCAGACCCACACCCTGCTCTGGCCGGCCTGGGTCCTCCGCCCTCGCCCCGTACCGCCTTCCTCAAGGACCCGGCCTCTGCCCTCCCCAGCCCACGGTCGCTGCGACTCGGACATGAAGCGTGCAGTTTCCCACTCCGGGACCCTCGGACCCCGTCCTCCAGGATCGCCAGGCCCAGGTGTCCCTGCATCCCCCATAGCCGCCCGAATTCGGGCGTCCCGACTGCCAGGATCCCACCACCCCTGGAGCCCCTCGGGTCCTTTGTCGCCCCAAACCCGGCTCGCAGACACCTCGAGGGACGCCCCTTCTTCCTCCCAGGACCCTCCTCTAGCGCTCACCTCGCTCAGGGCTGGGCGGACGCTCCGGGCCGCGGGCCCCGCAGCCGCATGACCGGCCCCGCGGCTTCCCCCGGCCGCCGCCGCCGCCACCGGGGTCGCCGGTGCCCGCGCCCCCCGCCCCCGCCCCGGAGCCCGGCGTCCCGGCCCCCTCCCGGCCTCCCACCCCCCACCCCCCGCGCCCGCGGCCTCACTCGGCGGACGGAGCCGGGAGCAGGAACCGGCGGCCGCTCATTGGCTACTGCGGAGGAGGGGAGGGGCGGGGAGGGAAGGGGGGAAGGATGCAGCGAGGGAGGGAGATGGGCCTTGAGGATGGGGGAGGCAGAGAGGGAGAGAGAATAGAAACAGAGGCAGAGAGCCCGAGAGGGGCAGAGGCACAAAGAGAGACAGGGCAGAGAGAGAAAGTCACGCCGAGACCTTGAGGCCGAGAAGTCCAGGGACTCAGGTCTGGAGACAGAAGGAGACACAGAGACAGAGACAAGGAGGGAGAGAGACAGAGTTTAGGACCACCCCTCACCACCTAGGCGCAGAGATTCTGAGGCCCGGGAAGTGGAGAGGTCGGAGACCAGAAAGAGACAGAAAGAGACAGGGGGACGCCCAGAGGCCTGGGGCTGAGAGATGCTGAGACCCAGAGACCTTGAGCTTGGAGAAGAGACAGAGGCGGAGAGAGAGAGACAGAGAGAGAGAGAGAGAGAGACTCTGAGAAGGAGAGACAGCAGGGACAATCCTGGGGGTCCCCTGACGAGGACTGGGGCTCTAGCCAGGCCTGGGGCGGAGCCTGGGGTCTGGACGACTGCAGGAAGCGGGAGGGGGCGTCCCGGGCCGGGGTCCCTACAGCAGCGGGCGGGCGCAGAGCGGAGTCGGGTCCTGCAGCCGCCGCGGAGCCGGGAGCCGGGCCAGCCCACCCCCCCCCCCCCTGCCGTGATGTCAGCGGGGCCACTCTTAAAGGGGCAGGCCGCCCGCCGAGGGTCGGAGCGGGGGCTGGGGCCTGCGGGCACGGGATGGGGGTGTCGCGGCGGTGATGGGGGAGAGAGGGGAAGCCCCAGCATCCAGCTGGACCGGGACATAGAAACCCAGGAGCCTGCAGGGAAGAAGAAGTGCCCGGGTCCGCAAGGAAGCCTGCGAAGCTTTGGGGCTCAGTCCCCTCCAAACACACAGACAAGGCACTCCGCTCCGCTGGTCTGGCCCTGTCCGGAGACTACATTTCCCATCAGCCCTGGCAGCGAGGAGCCGCACTTGGGGGAAGGGTCTGCCGCGGGGCCTGCTGGGAAATGTAGTGCATCTGCACCGTCCCCGGCACTCCCCAGACTTGCAAGTGGGTCAAGGGAAAGAGGCCCAGAAGGCGCGTCTGGCTGCCGTGTGCCTCCGTCACCGATCCCTAGGCTCACGGGTTCTGGCCGGTTTTGGTTGCTCTGACGAGGGGATCTCTTCCTCTGATCGGGTCTCTAGGTCTCTCAAGAGGAGGCGAGACTGTGATCTCCCCTCTTGGGAAGGACTTCTCCCCAGTGTCTGAGCCTGGATGTGCATGTGAGCTTGCGTGGCTGCTGTGGTGAACACGGACGAGCTGGGTCTCTGCGCCGGGGTCGCCACCTGGCACTCCCAGTGATCTCCGTGCCCCTCTCTCACTGTGCACTGTCGACGTTGGTGCCCTCTGTGATATTTTCTCTTCCTGTCTGTCCGGGTCTCCTGCCTGTGTGTGTGCGCTTTTCTCTGCTTGCTCCCTTGCTGTGGGTGTCTCCCCTCTGACTTTGTAGGTCTCCATGCTTTCCGTCTCTGTTTGTTTCTATGGACAGTCACTGTCCCGCCTCCACACCCCCTTCATTCTCCAAGCTTACAAGAAAATATCCAAACACTTCAGCATCAGCATCCCAAATTTATTCTCCAGCAGCTGTGGCGGGGTGGGAGAGGCTAAGGGAAGAGGAGGGGAGGAGGAGAGTCCCAGAGAGTGGCAGGCACTGGGGAGGGTTGGGGTGGGTCCGAGCCAGACAGGAGCCATGCACGGCAGGCAGGCTGCGGGGAGCAGTGATGGCTTCGGGATGGGGAAGTCTAGAACAAAAGCTGATTGGGAGCCGCTGGGGGAAGAATCCTCCATATATCCCAGAAATCCCCAGAGCACAGCAGCGGGACGTACTGGAGGAGGGGGGCACGCCTCCCACTCATCTAGAACTGGAGTGGAGGCGGTGGGGGGCGGGCCTCGGAGGCTGAGGGTTGTTCTGGAACCTGAGTCTGGAACAGCCAACCCCGTGAGGCTATTTCCCCAGGGGCGGGGTCTGGGGGGAGGCATAGAACTACCAAGATGGAGTCTCGAACCCCATGGAGTTGGGGATGGTTAGTGGTGTGGTGGTGTCTCTGGACCCGATTGGGGCAGAGTCCAGAATGCTAAGGTCGGGGAGAATATCGGGCTCCGCTCAAGTCTTGAACGCGGGACGGCTGTAGAGGCTGTATGGAGTTTAGAAGGCCAGGAACGCTCGGGAGGGGCGTCTCGAACCCGCGCGGGCAGAGCCGGAATGCGTGGGTGCAGGATCTAGAATGGGGCAGGAGGTGTTGAAGTGGGGGGTGAAGTGGGGGCTGCCGCCAGCACGGCGGAGGGGGCGTTGGAGACACCTAGTGGCGGCGGGTGAGATTACATGACGGGCACAGGCACTGGGCTGGTGGGGCTGCGGGCATCCGGATGCACGAAGTCGGGGTTCACGTAGGTAAAGCCCTGGAAATCGGCCTGGTCGATGCTGGCCAGGACTAGGCGGTCTGGAGGGGTCAGCGCTGGCGCCGCCCGCGTGAAGAACTTGTCAAAGTTCTCGCCGCTGCGGCCACACTGTGGGAGACGTGGGGGAGGGAAGGTTAAGCAGCTCCAAGGGTTCCTCGCGTGCCCCTGTGTACCCCGGTCTCATCTCCTGTCTCGTGCAGAATCTCTATGCATGCTTCACGGTCTCTGCACCTCCTTTTGTAGGGGGCGGCAGGGCTCTGCAGAGGGAGCCCCACCCCCACATACAGGTATATTGAGACCCACGGGAACCCCACCCCATTAGGGACCAAGTTTTTGTTGCCTGGAGGGTGACTGACCGGGCGGGGTCTGAAAGGAGGCGGGATCTCCAATCGTTCCAGCCGTTCCCAGTCAATCCAGCGGAAAAAGCCATGTGCACGGATGGTAGGTTCCCCATCAGGCCCTGAGCCCAGGCGCTTCCCTGGGTGCTTGGTCAGGAACTGTGGGAAACACAGAGAGAGACAGATAGACAGACGACAGAGAGACAGACAGACAGAGTCCCGGACAGGGAGACCCAGAGAACGAGGAAGAAATAGACAGAGACAAGCAGATGGAGGAACCAAGAGACACAGCCATGAGACCCAGAGAGATAAGAACAGCCAGGGGAAACAGGCAGAGGGAGGGAAGAAGGGAAAAGAAAGGGGAGAGAAAGAGAGGCAGAGAGAGAGAAGACGACGACGAACAAGACAAAGAGAGACAGAGAGATAGATGCAGAGAGAGACGAGAGAAGAGAGGAAGAGGGACAGAGAGAGAGAGGAAAAGAGAGACAGAGAAGGCGAGAGCGAGAGAGAGCGAGACAGAGAGAGAGAGAGAGAGAGAAAGAGGAAGAGGGAGGATACATGACAATGGGAGTAGACGAAATTCATACCCAGAGACCCAGGGACACAGAAACAGAACAAATCAGGGTGTGAGGTTGTGAGGGGCAGAGAACCCAAGAAAGAGGAAAGATATGGGAAGGATCCCAGAGGGAGAGGGAAAGGAAGAGAATGAAGGAGATGGCAAAGGGGAGAGGGAAAGGGGGTAGGGGGAGAGAGGGAAGAGGAGAAGGAAGAGGAGAGAGAGGGGTAGGGGGAGGGAGGGAAGGGGAAGAGTGAAGGAGAGAGGGAAGTGGGTAGGGGGAGGGAGGGAAGGGGAGAGGAGACAAGGGGAAGAGGAAAGGAATGGGGAAAAGAGGTTGCAGACTCAGAGAAAGGGGGAAATAGAAATTCAGAGGGTGGTACAGACACCCCAGGTGAGAAGACAGAAACCCAGAGAAGGGAGGAGACAGAGGAGACCCAGGGGACAGAGATTCAGAGAGAGAGAAGGATAGAGACCCAGGAAACACACACCCAGAGGGAGGAATAAAGACCAAATATGGGGACAGAGACCCAGAGAAAGGGGAGGACAGAAAGCCAGCAGGAGAGGACGGTGAGATGCAGTGTGTGTATGAGAGCAGACACAGGAGGGAACAGAGACGGGGGTGGGGGGGGGGGTTGGACAAAGGCCCAAAAGTGTAGATGGAGATACAGAAGGAGACAAAGAGAAAAGGAAGAAACACAGAGAGCCCCGTCGTATGCAGATGGAGGGGAGGTATGAGGCAGAAACCAGAGAGACCGTCAGGGAGATGCAGAGAGAGCAGCTAGACGCAGAAGGTGCTGACATGGGCTGAAAATCTGCTATGGGCCAGATGCTTTCTTCTGTGTCAACTCCATAACCCCTGAAGAGAGTGAAGCTCACAAAGTTTTGGTGAGTCACCCAAGATCCCACAGGAAGAAAAGCTGCAGAAGTTGGGTTTACCTGACCCACCCAGTTCCGGAAAGACAGACCCTGGACTTTCAGCACTTCCTGCAAGCAGGGAGCTGGGGAGTGGGTGTCACAGACAAGGATGGGACAGAGGCCATCTCCAGGCCTGGTGGCAAGAGGGCCAGAAACCACTGTTCTAACAAAAACCTGTGTATTATATCAACTTTTCCAACAGATGGAAATAAAGTGACTTCAGGAATGAGAGCCTTTTTCTAATAGGCACAGAGACAGCAATGGGGTGTGTGGATTGTGAGCCTGGAGAAGCTGGGAGTCAGAGGGCTCTCACCCCCTTGCAGATGGCCACGGCTTCCCGGGAAAGCGACTTGGGGTAGGTGACAGTTTGTTCCATGATGGCCTGAAACAGCTCCTCTTCGTCCTCCCCATCGAAGGGAGGCTATGAAAGTGGAGGGGATAGAGAGTCAGAGACTTGCCCAACTGCCTTTCCCCAAACCTTCCACACCCTCCTCACCCCACCGTGAACATACCTGACCCATCACACCCCCACATACACACCCGACCACACCCTCAGGAAAGACCGAACCAAACCACCAAAGCTTGATCTCTCTCCTTCTCAGGTTCTCTCATTTCCTATCTCAGATGCCTCAGCTCTGTGCATCTCTGTACTATTCTGCCTCTTTTTATCTGCTATGTAAGTCGGCAGGGTGTTAATTACACAACATGTCCGTTAAATAGAAGAGAGGAAAAACTGCAGGAAACACTCTAAAAGCGTTCTCCTGGTTGGATGAGTGGTTCACAGTCTTCTGAGGTTACAAAAAAATGATACCAGGCATTATTTTTTTTCTTTCCTTTTCCTTTTTTTTTTTTTTTTTTTTTTTGTTGTTTGTTTTTTTAAGTAGAGACTAGGTTTCACCATATTGGCCAGGCTGGTCTCAAACTCCTGACCTCAAGTGTTCTGCCCACTTCAGCCTCCCAAAGAGCTGGGATTACAGGTGTGAGCCACCATGCCCAGCCAAATTTTTTTTAACTTCTAACTAAAATTTAGCATTCCCTTCAGTTATGAACGCAGGCAGCAGCAGTGCTTGTGGCTTCATTATCAATAGAAATCACAGGTATTTTCTCATCACATGAGAGTTGCAGATATTTCAAATTATTAGCCATTGCTACTTCAAAATTACTGTGAGAGCTCCTTTTCACTTTATTACCATTAGAACCTACTACTTAATGAATAAGAAATTGCACATATGTCCATATTCCAATTTAAAATATTTAGACAACTGTATACATTTAATTTAGTTGGTTGTTAGATTCAATTAAATTTTAAAAGTTTTGGTGACTATCTTTCAAAATAATTGATTTCTTTTTTTTGTTTGTTTGTTCTTTTGAGATGGGGTCTTGCTCTGTCACCTGGTCTGGAACACAGTGGCATAGTCATAGTTTAATGTAACCTCGAATTCTTGGGGTCAAGTGACCCTTCTGCCTCAGCCTCCGCAGTAACTGGGACTATAGGTGCCCACTACCATAGCCAGCTAAGAAGATGATCAAGAGGGTGGCACCCAATCTTTTTTAGCTTTAGTACACTCAGCAGTCCAGGAATCCAATCAAGCTGATTTAGAATGTATGTAATTGTCTAAGCTCACACAGCCAGTAAGTGGCAAAGTGAGGATTTGAACGTTGGTTTTCTGTGTATGTATTATTCTATTTTGTGCACTGAAAAAGATTCTTCTGAGAAGGGATCCATAGGCTTAACCAGACTGCTACTTTAGCATCTAGGGAGAAAGAATCCATGGTACAAACAAAACAAAACAAAAAACCTGGTCTACAGTAAGACAACACTTCAGAACCATGGACAGCGCTATTCGGGCACAACCTTCCAGGCTCCTTTCTAACCCGCTCCTCCTGAGATACAGGTGCCCCACTCTGCCTCTTTTAGCCAAGCCAGCTTCTCCCCACCTTCCCTTACCTGTCCTGCCAACATCTCATACAGCAGAACTCCAAAGGACCACCAATCGACAGACTTCCCATAGGGCTGGTAGGCAATGATCTGGGGGAGGTGGAAGGCAGGTAATCACGATCCATTCTTTAAGAAGCCTAGGACCCCTCTGGCCTCAACCCCTGGGAGCGCTACCCACTTTAAGTGCTTTCAGCACAAGCTCTTCCCACTCTGAATATTATTTCGTCGGATGGTTTTTTTTTTTTTTTTTTTTTTTTTTTTTGAGATGAAGTCTCGCTCTGTCGCCCAGGCTGGAGTTCAGTGGCGCGATCTCAGCTCACTGCAAGCTCTGCCTCCCAGGTTCAAGCGATTCTCCTGCCTCAGCCTCCCCAGTAGCTGGGACTACAGGCGCCTGCCACCACTCCCAGCTAATTTTTTTGTACTTTTAGTAGAGATGGGGTTTCACCGTGTTAGCCAGGATGGTCTCAATCTCCTGACGTCGTGATCTGCCCGCCTCAGCCTCCCAACGTGCTGGGATTACAGGTGTGAGCCACCGCGCCCGGCTGGTCAGGTGATTTTTTGTCTCATTTTGTTTTTTCAACAGGATCTCACTCTGTTGCCCAGGCTAGAGTGCAGTGGTGTGATCACAGCTCACTGCAGCCTCAACTTCCCAGACTCAGGTAATTCTTCTACCTCAGCCTCCCAAGTAGGTGGGCTACAGGTGTGCACCACCACACCTGGCTAATTTTTGCACTTTTAGTGGAGAGAGGACCTCACTATATTACCTAGGTGGTCTCAACTCCTGGACTCAAGCAATCTGTCTGCCTCAGCCTCCCAAAGTGCTGAGATTATAGGAGTGAGCCACCACGCCCAGCCTCCACTCTGAATATTCTGGCCAGGGATCTACCTTTTGGAATATTCTGGAAACAAAGCATACCTACTTCAAACATTCATTTGGCCTCAAATAGAAACACTACCTAAGGTCCAAGTCACTAGTTGCAACCACCTAGAATATTTGTGTCAGAGTCAGGAATATGTGTGTAGTTTTTGTTTTTGTTTTTTTCTTTTTCTTATTTTCTTTGAGACAGAGTCTTGCTCTGTCACCCAGGCTGGAGTGCAGTGGCAGGATCTCAGCTCGCTGCAACCTCCGCCTCCTGGTTTCAAGGAATTCTCCTGCCTCAGCTTCCTGAATAGCTGGGATTACAGGCATCCGCCACCACGCCCCGCTAATTTTTGTATTTAGTAGAGACAGGGTTTCACCATGTTGGCCAGTCTGGTCTTGAACTCCTGACCTCATGATCCACCCGCCTCAGCCTCCCAAAGTGCTGGGATTATAGGCGTTAGCCATCACGCCCGGCTATGTGTGTAGTTTTCAAATTTTCTTTTCTTTTCTCCTTTTTGAGATGGAGTCTCACTCTGTAGCCCAGGCTGCAGTGCAGTGGTGCAATCTTGGCTCACTGCAACCTCCAGCTCCTGGGTTCAAGTGATTCTCCTGCTTCAGCCTCCTGAGTAGCTGGGATGACAGGCACACATCACCACATCCAGCTAATTTTTGTATTTTTAGTAGAGACAGAGTTTCACCATGTTGGCTACGCTGGTCTTGAACTCCTGACCTCAACTGATCCGCCTACCTCAGCTTCCCAAAGTGCTGGGATTACAGGCATGAGCCACCATGCCTGGCCTCAGTTTTCAAATTTTCTACAGATGATTCTGATTGCCAGCCAGGTTTTGTGATCACTGACGTTGATTATTTGGGCACAAGTCAGGCACGTCCTCCCAAGTAGCTGGGACTACAGGCATGTGCTTTATCCATCTATATGTACGTTCAGAACATCAGCCCCTCCCCTTTAACAAAGTCAGGTAATACCCCACCCACTTAAAATTAAAATACTCATAGGACAGCATTTGCTGTCCCAGAACCTTAGGGATCTCACCCTGCCCTTTTTCTTTTGTGTGTGTGGTTTTTTTTTTTTTTTTTTTTTTTTTTTTTTTTTGAGACAGGGTCTCACTCTGTTGCCCAGACTGGAGTGCAGTGGTGTGATCTCAGCTCACTGCAACCTCCACCTCCCGAGTTCAATCAATTCTCCTGCCTCAGCCTCCCAAGCAGCTGGGTTTACAGGCACTCACCACCACGCCTGGCTAATTTTTGTATTTTTAGTAGAGACGGTGTTTCACCATGTTAGTCAGGCTTGTCTCAAACTCCTGACCTCAAGTGATCCACCCGCCTCAGCCTCCCAAAGTGCTGGGATTACAGGTGTGAGCCATCGCGCCTGACTAATCCTGCCCTCTTAAAAAATGCAGCACAGAAGTCCAACCCACTTAGATCAGAGAACCACGTACAACACTTAGGAAATAAGCTTCCATCCAACAGAATACTCCAGGGAGAGCCCTGCCCAGTTAAGAGTATTCAGGACATAGTCCAGACATGTTCAGTGTTGGCAGGGGACAGGCCACACCCACTCAGAGTACACTAGAAATCGCTTGCACCTTGTCAGAAGGGTCCAGGATCAGGCCCTACTCGGAATTCCTACAAGCTGGTCCCACTCTCCTGGAATGTTCACCCACAGGTGCCGCCCACCTTACCTATTTAGAGACCCAGCTGGGCCCACCTGGCAGGCTCAGTGCACAAGCTCACCTGTGCTGGAGGCTGGAGGAACGCCTGGCTGGGTAAGAAGGCCACAACGCACGACAAGGCCCGAGGGTCAGGCCTCCCCCCGCGATGAATACTGGACCATCAGCCACACCCTCTAAGGGATCTCAAAGCGTGGCCAGACCAGCAGGGTTGGGGTTACCTCCGGGGCTATGTAGTCCGGGGTCCCGCAGAAGGTGCGGGTTGTCGTCCCGGGGAAGACGTTCTCCTTACACATGCCGAAGTCAGTGATCTTGATGTGTCCCTCAGCATCCAGCATCACATTGTCCAGCTTCAGGTCCCTGGACGAAGCGGGGCGGGTAGGGTAGGAATTGCAAGAAGGGTTGAGTTCAGCAGTCTGGAGCCGCATATTCAAATCCCTTCCCTTCCAGGGGCGTGATTTCCTCCGTGGAAAGTCCTGAGGCTGCTCACCTGTAGATGATGCCCTGATTGTGAAGGAAGAAGAGGCCGATGGCGATTTCTGCTGCGTAGAACCTGGAGGACGGGGTGGGTGAGGACATCAGAGGGTCAGTGGCTGGACCCTGCCCCCTTCCGCCACCCCGTCCCTTCTCTGTTGACCGAGACTCACGCTGCATGGGGCTCCTTAAACTTGCCCAGCTGTTGAATGTGGTACATCAAGTCTCCCCCGGTGACGTACTCCATCACGAAATACAGGCGGTCCTGCGGAGGAGTGCATGGGCTTAGAGGCGGCACTCATCTACCCGGGGTAGGAGAAGTTCTTTCCTGATCACTCAGGACAGATGTGGAAGGTTCTGGATGCACCCAACCAGAAATCAGAGCACCTAGCCACATCCCTGGAAGGGCCCTAAGGTGCTAACCCTGCTACCTCAGAATCTCCACCCGCCAGACCACTCCCAGCTATCAGACCACCTGTTCTGGCCCCGCCTTCTCAGAATGAAGACTGAAGCCCACCTTTCGCTCGAAATCTGGGGACACCAAAATCTCTTTCCACAGCCACTCACACACATATGCAATTCTGGCTTCATACCAAGACTCAGAGTTGCGGCCGGGTGTGGTGGTTCACACCTGTAATCCTAGCACTTTGGGAGGCCGAAGCGTGTGGATCACCTGAGGTCAGGAGTTCGAGACCAGCTTGACCAACCTGGTGAAACCCGGTCTCTACTAAAAATACCAAAAATTAGCCGGGCGCAGTGGCGGATGCCTGTAATCGACAGAATTGCTTAAATCCGGGAGGTGGAGGTTGCAGTGAGCCAAGATCGCGCCATTGCACTCCAGCCTGGGGGACAAGAGCGAAAATACGTCTCGGGAAAAAAAAAAAAAAGGAATCAAAGTTGCTCACATATAAATTTTAATCCAGGTAGCTAGCCACGTTCACTCAGAGTCCCTGGAAGTAAAGTCACGCCCTCTCAAAATCCTGCAGGTTCTGACTCTCTGCCCCTACGTCGCAATCCTAGGGAAGTGCCCTGTTTCTGATGTGTCCTTCAGTCAGAATCCAAAAGTGATGACCCCGTCACTCGGGGCCCAATTCTGGGCAGGCCCACTAGGAACGCACTTTCCTCCACTGTGCTCCTTTGCTCAAAATTCCAGGGCACTGGCTATACCCAATTAAGACCAAGCTCCCCAGGGAAACAGGCATCTGGCCACTCCCCCCAGGAGCCCATCCAGCTGGCCACGCCCCCAAGGAGCTCAACCGCTTCACCTTCGCAGGATCCATCCACCTGGCCACGCCCCCGAGGAACTCACCGCCTGGCCACGCCCCCTAGGAGCTCATCCGCCAGGCCACGCCCCCCGAAAAATCTACCTGCCTGGATACGCTCATTCATAATGTCATCTGCCTGGCCACGCCCTCAAGGAGCCAATCTGCCTGGTCACGCCTATTAATGATGCATCGCCTGACAAAGTCCGCCCTCCAAACTCCCGAAAGATTTCATCCGCCTGACCACGCCCCGCGAGGAGCCCCTCCTCCTGGCCACGCCCCCGATGAGTCCCTCCGCCTGACCACGCCCAACGAGGACCCCTCCACCTGGCCACGCCCCTCGAGGGGCCCTTCCGCCTGGCCCCCGAGGAGCCCCTCTCCCTGGCCACGCCCCCTGAGGAGCCCATCCTCCTGGCCTCGCCCACTCAGAGAGTACAAGGTTCTGTTGCCTCGCCCTAAACTCAGAATCCCAACGCAGATGCCGGATCTGTCCAGAACTGGATGAGGCAGGGCCCCGAGGCCAGCCTCCGCCCCCTCCATCCTTACCGGGGTCTGGAAGGTGGAGTGGAGTTGGGTGAGGAAGTGGGGCCGACCGCCAGGACCCCGGCCCCCCAGCGCCAGCACGCGTTTCTCCACCAGCGTGCAGTCCACGTCGTCATCCTGGACGATCACGTCCTTTTTCAGGATTTTGATGGCGTAGAGCTCATCAGAGCCTCTGCGCTCGGCCAGCATCACCTATGCACACAGTTCCAAAAGGGCCAGTCCGTGTTGGGAACCCAGTGGTACAGGACCTGCCCCCTTCCTTTCAGGGACGCAGGGAAATGGGATCCCAGGTCCTCCCTCCATCTCTTAAGGGACTGACAGCCCTAACTTGCCGCCTGCCCCCTCAGGGAGAGTGTCCGCATCTCTAAACCTCTCCTCTCCAGGAACCTGAACGGCCCAGCCTAACCATATTTGAAGATGCAGGAGCCCAGTGTCTTCCCACCCCTACTTCCTCCCTAAGAACCAGAAATCTGACCTCCCCGCAGACATCCTCCCTTTCCCCCGGAACCCCAGGAATCCAACCTTCCCAAAACTGCCTTTTCCTAGAACCATGAGGAAGCTGAAGTCGGAGATGTGCAGACGTCCTGGGCTTGCCCCGAAGAAGCAGCGCTTGGGGTCGGTGGGACTAGGGGAAGGGGAGGGGATGGGAGAGGAAGAGGGGCCCATCCGCACCCGCTGTGGAAAGGAGAAAGAAAGTGCCAGAGGCAGTTAGACCTTATACAGTGATAAAGAGATGCCCCCCGAGAGAGACAGCACCCAAGAAAGAAAAGGATGAGACTAGCTAGAGAGAGGAAAATGGCCACCCTCCTATTCCATCCTTGGCTTAATTTTCTCTGACTCCCATAGCCTGGAGGGTTTATTTATTATTTAACAAACACTTAGATCTCTCTGTCTCTCTTTTTTTTTTTTTTTTTTTTTTTTTTTAGTAGATGCTTATATGCTATCTCCAGAAAACCCTGCTATCGTTTCCATTTTACAGAAGAGGAAATTAGCACAGAGACGTTAAGTAACTTGCCCCAAGTCACACAGCAGGTAAAGAGCAGAGCTAGAAACGAAACCCAAGCAGTTCAGCTCTAGAGTCTGGTTGCTCTTAGCCTCTAAGCTGGAATCGCCTAGAGGGTTTGGTAAAACAGATTGCTCGGTCCCAGTGCCAGATTTTCTAACTCTATAAATCTGGGATGGGACGTGAGAATTGGTATGCGTAAAAAGCTTCTGGGTGACATGGGTGCTGCCAGTCCAGGGAGCACTCCTGGCTTTCAGCTAAGGTCCCTTCTCTACCTTTTCCTGCCTTGGCCCCCCAGGGAGGGGGCCCACGACTAAGCTGCTGTCACAGCTTCCACACTTGTCCCTCCACATGGACGGCTGCCCTTTCGAATGCATTCTCTACTCAGCAGGCACAGGAGCCAATTTAAAAATAAATAAACCAGGTCATGTCTCCCCTATGCTTGTAAACCCTTTAACTGCTCTGTCTGTGTTAAGATTTTGTTCCATGTGACTTGCAGAGCCAGGCTGTGACTGACCCTGCAGGTTGTTCTTCTCTCTCCTGGGGGCTCCATGATCTAGCCACCCTGGCCTGACACACGCTGTCCTCCCTCCCTCCTCGGGGCCTCTGGATATGCTGTCAGGTCTTTCTGTAAAGCTTTCCCCTCCCCTTCCCTCCTAGTTGCCTCCCAAACACCCTTTAGACCTTGACTCAAGCATCACTTCATAGAGGCCATGCCTGACTTTTTAAACTGGGTCAGATGCCTCTCTTACCACCCCTTGGTCACCATGGACAGCACCTTCCTGGCACTTTTATTCTTAGTAATTTACATCTATCTGTGTGACTATCTGCTTTCTGCCTGTGAGCTCCCTAAGGCAGGGGTCTGCTTTGTTCGCTAAGACACAGTAACTCTGCCTACATCATTGAGGCTACATAAATATTTGTTGAGGGCCAGGTGCGGTGGCTCACGCCTGTAATCCCAGCACTTTGGGAGGCTGAGGTGGGCAGATCACCTGAGGTCAGGAGTTCAAGACCAGCCTGGCCAACATGACGAAGCCCCATCTCTACTAGAAATATAAAAATTAGTAGGACATGGTGACACATGCCTGTAGTCCCAGCTACTTGGGAGGCCGAGGCAGGAGAATCGCTTGAACCCAGGAGGCGGAGGTTGCAGTGAGCCGAGATCGCGCTACTGCATTCCAGACTGGGCGACACAGCGAGACTCTGTCTCAAATAAATAAATACAGAATAATAATAATAATAATGGCTGTTTCTGTTTGCTGTGTTGTTAGCCCCGTACCTAGCTCAAGGTTTGGCACATAGTTGGTGTTCACTGGTAATATTAAGTGGTGCCTGCTGAACTGTGGGAGAGCACTGTGAACCACAACAGGCACACACTCCCTGCCTCTAGGCCTTTGCCCACCGTCTGCCCTGCTGGGTTTCTTGGGTTTGCATGGGAGGATCATCCCCGCTGATCTCAAAAGACTCTACCTCTTTGGCTCAGAATTTCCTCCCGCTGGTACCCTTGTCTCCTGCAGAGCCTGTTCTCCAACTTAACTTTGCAAAAGGATCACCTAAGGAATTAATTTCGTATGCAGACATTTGAGGCTTCAGAGAGACCCTCACTCAGTGGGTCTGCAGAAAGGCCGGGGAATATGCTTTTAAAAGCAAGCACTCTAGGAATTCTGATGCAGATGAACCCCTACACGGAACATTTAAAACTCGGGGGAAAGTTTCTGTAAGAGTCCAGGGAAGACTATAGCATGTAGTTGCTGTTGTTGAATCTTGAAGATTCTTTTCTTTTTTTTTTTTTTTTTGGGGGGGGGGACAGTGTCTCCCTCTATCACCCAGGCTGGACTGCAGTGGAGCAATCTTGGCTCACTGCAACCTCCGCTTCCCGGAATCCAGCAATTCTCCTGCCTCAGCCTCCCGAGTAGCTGGAATTACAGGCACCTACCACCACACCCGGCTAATTTTTGTATTTTTAGTAGAGATGGGGTTTTGCCATGTTGGCCAGGCTGGTCTCAAACTCCTGACCTCAGTGATCTGCCTGCCTTGGCCTCCCAAAGTGCTGGGATCACAGACATGAGCCACGGCGCCCGGCCTATCATATGCTTATATATTTTGTTTGATGTCTTCCTCCTGGTGTAAATCCCATGAGGAAAGGAACTTTTTTTTTTGTTAGTTCTTTCCCTGCTCTCTCTATATCCCCAGTGAATAGAGCCACGCCTTGCACATAGAGACGCTCTGTAAAGTATTTTTTGAAAGGGTAAATGAGGGAGAGAGCATTACTTCCTTCTGCCTGAAAATCTGGTCTCTCCTTTGGGAAATCCCGCCCTTCCACCAGGTCTCACCTCTCTGGGAAGCTTTCTCTGACTCAGGCTGTGCCAGGGACGCCCCAGTGCCTGAGGCTATCTCCATTACAGCAGCATTGCTCCTCGTTGTGAATGTCTGGGTTTGTAACTTTGTCCTCCACTACAAGAAGAGCTCCCCCAGGGAATGGCCTGATTCTATTCCCAGAACAGGGTCTGGCTTATGACACCCTAGAAAATGGGTATTCGTGACCGGGCGCGGTGGCTCAAGCCTGTAATCTCAGCACTTTGGGAGGCCGAGACGGGTGGATCACGAGGTCAGGAGATTGAGACCATCCTGGCTAACACGGTGAAACCCTGTCTCTACTGAAAAATACAAAAAACTAGCCGGGCGAGGTGGCGGGCGCCTGTAGTCCCAGCTACTCGGGAGGCTGAGGCAGGAGAATGGCGTGAACCCGGGAAGTGGAGCTTGCAGTGAGCTGAGATCCGGCCACTGCACTCCAGCCTGGGCAACAGAGCGAGACTCTGTCTCAAAAAAAAAAAAAAAAAAGAAAGAAAGAAAGAAAATGGGTATTCGTCTGGGTGTGGTTGCTCACGCCTCTAATCTCAGCACTTTGGGAGGCCAAGGTGGGCGGATCACTTGAGGTCAGGAGTTCGAGACCAGCCTGGTCAACCTGTTGAAACCCCATCTCTGCTAAAAATACAAAAATTAGCCAGGTGTGGTGGTACGCTCCTGAAATCCCAGTTACTCAGGAGGCTGAGGCAGGAGAATCACTTGAATCTGGGGGGCGGATGTTGCAGTGAGCCGAGACTGCACTACTGCACTTCAGCCTGGGTGATGAAGCGAGACTCTGTCTCAAAAAAAAAAAAAAAAAAAAAAGGTATTCGATGAGTGAATGAATGAATGGAGAGATTAAGGTCATCATGCTTGATAGATTTTTTAAAACTCAAGAATCAGCTGGGCATGGCTCACGCCTGTAATCCCAGCACTTTGGGAGGCCAAGGCAGGCGGATCACCTGAGGTCAGGAGTTTGAGGACAGCCTGGCCAACATGGTGAAATCCCGTCTCTACTAAAAATACAAAAAACTTAGCCGGGTGTGGTGGCGGTCACCTGTAATCCCAGCTACTCAGGAGGCTGAGGCAAGGGAGTTGCTTGAACCTGGGAGGTGGAGGTTTCAGTGAGCCGAGATTGCACCATTGCACTCCAGCCTGGGCAATAGAGCGGGACTCTGACTCCAAAAAAGAAAAACACCTCGAGAATATCAACTCAGGTGTCACCTCCTCAGGGAAGTTCTCCCTGACCACCCTCCCCGAGGCTGCGTTAATGCCTCCTCTAGGCCTCTTCAGTGCCCTGGGCTACCTCTAATTTAGCACATCTTCCTGTATTTTAAGTATCTGTGACTGTGTCCCTACCTTGGGGACTTGCTTGAGGGTCAGATTCACCTCTGGATCCTGGATTATTCAGCAAGCACAAGACAGACCTAGCGCAAATGTGTGCTCAACTCGTGTGTGTAGAATTGAAGACAGAAGTCAGAGGAGGGATAAGAAATCAGACACGCAGGCTGAAACTGCCTCCATTCAATGCCTTGGTTGTTCTACTCACCTCATACAATTCCAGGGGGTAGTTACAAGCCTGGGAGAAAAGAAAGAGAGAGTCAGGGTCCCAAGAGAGGCAAGGGATCGCCCTAGAGCAGGGGCTGGTGGCCCCTAGTACCCTCAAGCCATGGCAATGGATAGGAACTATAATTCCCAACAGACCCTGGGGCTCGAGTCCCCTAGAAGAGCAGAGGAGGGAGTCCTAGGGTCTTCTGGGAACTGTAGTCCCAGGACCAGCAGGCACTCAGGGGTGGAAGGAAAGGCCAGCTCTGAACTATGGGAGGCTGGGCTGGGCTCCCCTGAGGAAGCCAGGGTCTGGGTACCTCAAACTTCTGGAGGAGGCTGCAGTTGTCAGCATCGGCCACCGGCACATTGTAATACTCGCCCTCCTCCTGGTTCAGTAACTTGTACCTGACATACAGACGGAGACCAGAGGCGGACAGCGGGGACGGGGCACCCATGGGAGAGGCAAAGACATTGGAAGGGAGGAAAGAGACACAGAGAGACGGACACAGAGATGGAAGAGAGAAAGAGTGAGATAAAAAGAGAGGGAGAGGAAGAAAGGGAGGTGAGAAGGAGAGAAGAAGAGATACAGAGAGAGAGAGAGAGAGGGGTGTGTGTGTGTGTGTGTGTGTGTGTGTGTGTGCTGGGAGGTGTAGGGAAGGACAGTGGCCTGGAGGAGAGAGACCACACACAGATGGAGATGGTAATATTGCGCTCCATCCCCAGGCCCCAGCCCTGCTCCTCACCAGCCATCCACTGGCGCCTTGAGCAGCTCTGAGACGCCAAAGGACATGGCACCCATGAAGTCGTTGCGGGAGGTCCGGTCCCAGTCCCACACCTCCACGCTGAGCCGGCGCTCCACATCCCCAGGCTTCAGGTTGCTGCAGGAAGGTGGGGTGAATGGGGTGCGGGGCCAAGCTCATGGCTCCCTTCGGTTCCCCATCCTTGGTGCTAAAGGTGGGGGCAAACCCAGCCAGCTGGGGTTCCTCTCCTGCTTTGTCTGTCTCCGACCTCTGACCTTCCCAGTGGGGCTCTCTCCCCAGCTAGGGCTTTGGGGCCTGAAGTAAACCCGGAGAGCTCTTCCCTCCCTTCTTCCTGCATTCTCCGCCCTTCCCATCCCTGTCTCTTGTCTCTCGAGATCTCTCTCTCTGAGTCTCTGCACCTTTCTCTCCTCTCTGGGTCTCTGTCACTGTCTTTCTGTCAGCTGACCTCTGTCTCCCTGCCATCCCTCGTCTTCTCCCCTCCCTCTCCCTCTGTGTCTCTCTTTGGGTTTCTGCCTCGTCTGAGGCTCTCTCTTCTCTCTCTCATCTCTGTCTAACTCTAAAGTTGGGGGGCTTCAATGGAGACAAATTACACAGTGGTTTGGCTGTCTCTGTTTCTGTATCTCCATTCCACTCCCTCAATCGCTCTATTCCTTTTTCCCACCATCATCTTCTGCCCTTTTCTGGGTTCCCTCTATCCTAACCCCTCCCATCAGCTGCTCTCTGGGGACCACTAGGACCCTCAGATCATTCTCTGTCAGCTATCATTGCCTTCCCTGCACCCCAGACTCACAACACAAAGGTCTCATTCCACACAGGATTTAGCGTGGCTTTCACCGTTCGGGTTTTCTGTTTCGTCAGGTTCCGAGGGTCTGGGATGAGCTTCAGTTTCACATAGGGATCAGAGAGACCATTGGGGTCCATAGGAATAAGGTTACGGGCCTCGCCAACTAAATGGGAAGTGAGGAAGAGCGTGATGGGTTAGAGATCCAGGAAGGGACTCCCAGCCCTCCTCCAGTCAGCAGTCAAGAGTTCCAAGCTCTCAGTCTCATTTCTCATGACTTCTTACCTCTCCAGTACCCAGAAGACAGGGCATAGAGCCCTTTCCCCAAACAGTGACCCCGAAATCAGACCAGAGCCCTTCTCTCCATTAGGAACCAGAGTTTGGACCCTGGCCATGTCACCAATACTGAACCTCAGCCTACCTCAGAACCAGGTACTCACCCTTCTCAAGATGCTTATACCCAGAAAGCCATTGCTGGGCGCAGTGTCTCACACCTGTAATCCCAGCACTTTGGGAGGCCGAGGCAGACAGATCACCTCAGGTCAGGAGTTCGAGACCAGCCTGGCCAGCATGGTGAAACCCCGTCTCTACTAAAAATACAAAAATTAGCTGGGCACAGTGACACACACCAGTAGTCCCAGCTACTCAGGAGGCTGAGGCAGGAGAATTGCTTGAATCTGAGAGGCGGAGGCTGCAGTGAGCTGAGATCGCCCTACTGCACTCCAGCCTGGGCAACAGAGTGAGATCCCATCTCAAAAACAACAACAACAACAAAATAGCCAGATGTGGTGGCGGGCACCTGTAATCCCAGTTACTCTGTAGGTTGAGGCAGGAGAATCCCTTGAACCCGGGAGGCAGAGGTTGCAGTGAGCCAAGATTGCACCACTGCACTCCAGCCTGGACGACAGAGCAAGATTCCGTCTTAATAAACATAAAACAAAAACAAGAAAGAAAGCCATTGGCCAGATGCGGTGGCTCACGCCTGTAATCCCAGCACTTTGGGAGGCCGAGGCGAGCAGATCACCTGAAGTCAGGAGTTCGAGACCAGCCTGGCTAACATGGTGAAACCCCGTTTCTACTAAAAATACAAAAACTTAGCAGGGCATGGTGGCAGGCGCCTGCAATCCCAGCTACTTGGGAGGCTGAGGCAGGAGAATCGCTTGAACCCGGGAGGCGGAGGTTGCAGTGAGCTGAGATCGCTGCTCCAGCTTGGGCAACAAGAGCGAAACTCTGCCCTCCTCAAAAAAAACAAAGAAAGTCAAAGTCATTAACAGGCGCTGAAAATTGCAAGAGGCCAGGCTGGTGGCGGAGCTTTGAGCCAAAAGGGGCGTGGCGGGGTGTGCAGGGCCTTTGGGGTGGGGTCGGAAGTGTGGGCGTGACTATCGAGAGAGGCGTGGCCCCATCTTTGGGGTGGGGCTGGGCCAGCACAAGTGCCTTGGGTCAGCCTCGCCTCACACTTGGGAAAGGGGCGGGGCAAGGCGAGGGGGCGGGACCTCACCCGTTATGTGGATCTCATCTGCAGTGGGAGCCCGGATCTCCAGCTGCAGGCGCCCGCGGCGCTCGGTGTGGTCCACACCGCACAGGGAGGGCACGCTACGCACACAGCGCCGGTGCACGTTCATCTCGCAGCCTGCGGGAGAAAGCTGCGGGTAGCACCTCAGGCCCCGCCCCCAAGCCAAGCCTCCACCCCCCACCCCATCCCGGGCATTTCCCAGGCGCTTTGGAAGGGCCCTGGCAACGCCCAGTTCACTCACAGGAGCATTTCATGCCCTGGTGCACAAGCCCGTACAGGAGGGAGCCACAGTGGTCGCAGAAGGTAGGGCTGCTGTAGCTATGCAGGCGGAACTTGTGCTTGTTCCGGGGGTCCTGGGAGCAGAGAAGACTGGCTTAGGGGGCGTTGGGAGGGTCCTAAAACCCCAGGGGAGGGGCCCTTTTATCTTTTCCTCCTGCCTTACTCTCTAGGTCATCCTGAGACTCCATCTTTTTCTCTCCATGTACCAATAATTGAACACCTGCTGTGTGCCAGGAACCGTTCTTGGTGTGGGGACCCAGCATTAAACAAATGAAAAAAAAAACCTCTTTGTCACATGGAGTTTACTTCCTAGTGGAGGGAGACAGAATGTAAACATGGTAAATAAATAAAACATATAGTTTGATGGTTGGTAATGGGTGCTCTGGAGAAAAATGAGACAGGGATGGGGACCACCAGAAGTTGGGGGATTGAAATTTTAAATACGGTGGTCCTGGCCGGGCGTGGTGGCTCATGCCTGTAATCCCAGCACTTTGGGAGGCTGAGGTGGGCGGATTGCCTTGAGCTCAGGAGTTCGGGACCAGGCTGGGCAACATGGCAAAACCCTGTCTCTACTAAAAATACAAAAATTTGGCGGACATGGTGGTGCACGCCTGTAATCCCAGCTACTCAGGAGGCTGTGGCATGAGAATCGCTTGAATCCAGGAGGCCGAGGTTGCAGTGAGCCAAGATTGTGCCACTGCACTCCAGCCTGGGCGACAGAGCAAGATTCTGGCTCAAAAAACCAAACCAAAACAAAACAAACAGTGTGTGGTGGGGAGGCCTCGCTGACAAAATGGTATCCGGGCAGAATGTGAAGGAGGCAGGAGCTTCCAACATCCCATAGTTCCCATCCCCCCAACTCCCACAAGTTAGTATTTGAGGACTTGTGGGCCACCCTGAACCCCAGCTCATTCACTGGCAGCTTCTGCCAGTGTCCACATGGTATACTTTCTCTGAGCTCCAGGTGGAATGGAGAAGATGACCCCTCAGTTATAACAGGAACCCAGCAGGCCTAAATAAAATAATTGGTGTATAAAACACAGCTGTGCCTACCATGTTAGACGCTCCCAATACTATTACTCTTCCTGTGGTTATTATTAGGGATTTTATTGCAGTTCCTACATAGCCCTGAATTTAAGTAAGAGCTAGGCCACTTCTCAGTTGTGTGATTTGGGGCAAGTTCTTTCCTAATTTTGAGCCTCAGCATCCTCCTCTGTCAAGTGGAAATAAATAATCTATATTTTGAAGCAATGCTAAATTTCCAGAGTCCCTTAAACACGAATGCAGGACATCAGTGAAGCTTCTCCTTCTCCCCTGCCACCCTCTACCCCTGGGACAATATCTGCTTGTTAAATAACTTGATTCTAAGAATCCATTAAAAGGATTATCACAGGGTGAAAATTTAGGCCATTCTTGGATTTTCATTTATGTTAGCGGGGTTTCTAGTTTGAATATATATTTGGGTAGAGGAGGGTGTTGGCAGTTTCCAGGATCCCTTTCAATGTGCTGAGCTTCTAAATGTCTTCCACTGACCCTAACTCAAAGGGTTCCTGCCGCACTAAATAAGATGCTGTGTATGAAGGCTCTCAGCAGGGTGCCTGACACACAAGCCATCCACAGACAGAGGCTGCTGTTCTTATTCTCAAAAGTGAATGTCACTGTTAAAAAGGAGACAGCACGGAGGCCCTGGTTACATACATCAGAGTTCAAATCTTGCCTCTACCCCCTACCCAGCTAGGTGGCCTCACCACGCCTGCCCCTTTTCAAAGCCTCAGGTTTACCGTCTGAAAAGTGGGGCCATGTGCCCTCCCTGAGTACTAAATGAAATCATACTTGCCAAACCCTTAGCACATCTTAAGCTCTTGATCCATGTTCTTTTTTTTTTGAGATGGAGTCTCACTCTGTCACCCAGACTGGAGTGCAGTGGTGTGATCGCCGCTCACTGCAACCTCTGCCTCCCAGGTTCAAGCGATACTCCTGCCTCAGCCTCCCAAGTAGCTGGGACTACAGGCTTATGCCACCAAGCCCGGCTAATGTTTTGTATTTTTAGTAGAGACGGGGTTTCACCATGTCAGCCAGGATGGTCTCAATCTCCTGACCTCATGATCCACCTGCCTCAGCCTCCCAAAGAGTTGGGATGACAGGCGTGAGCCACCGTGCCCGGCCGAGGCATGTTACCTTGCTTTGTTTTTTTGTTGTTGTTTTTTTTTGAGACAGACTTTTGCTCTTGCTGCCCAGGCTGGAGTGCAGTGGCACAATCTCAGCTCACCGCAACCTCCGCCTCCTGGGTTCAAGTGATTCTCATGCGTCAGCCTCCTGAGTAGCTGGGATTACAGGTGAGCACCACCACGCCCAGCTAATTTTGTATTTTTAGTAGAGAACGGGGTTTCTCCGTGTTGGTCAGGCTGAACTCGACCTCTCGACCTCAGGTAATCCGCCCACCTCGACCTCCCAAAGTGCTGGGATTACAGGCATGAGCCACTGCGCGTGGCCTGCATGTTACTTTTAAGAAGATCAACTGCTGGCAATGAATCACTTGAACCCCGGAGGTCAAGGCTGCAGTGAGCAGTGATCGCACATTGCACTCCAGCCTGGGCAACAGAGTGAGACCCTGTCTCAATAGTAAAACAACAAAACAAACAAAAAAACCAAGTGCTGCAGAGGAAAGATCTCCTCCTCACTATTCACTTGTTTCCTCATTGGTCATAATAATAATTTTAACAATAACAAAAGATAATATTTTGGCTCTTGCTATGTGTCAGAGACCATCCCAAATGTCTGACTCACTAAATCTTCAAACCAATCCATAGTGAGCATAATTATTATCTCCACTTTACAGACAAGGGATTCAAGAAGTGCAGAGAGGTAAATTAACTCAGGAAATGTCACAGAACCAAAAGTGGTGGAGCTGGGATTCAAACCAGATAGGGACAGGAAAAATATCTAACTTAACCACATGAGCTGTTGTGTGGATCCAATCCTATACTGTATATAAAATACTTGAGGCCAGGTGCAGTGGCTCATGCCTGTAATCCCATCATTTTGGGAGGCTGAGGCAGGAGGATCGAGTAAGACCAGGAGTTGAAGACCAGCCTGGGCAATATAGTAAGTGAGACTCCATCTCTACAAAAACATTTTTTTAAATTAGCTAGGCATTGTGGTTTGTGCCTGTAGTCCCAGCGACTTGGGAAGCTGGGGCAGGAGGAGAACTTGAGCCTGGAGAATTCAAGGCTGCAGTGAGCTATGATCCCATCACTGTACTCCAGTCTAGGTGACAGAGCAGGACCCTGTCTCAAAAAAACACAAAAATCAGCTGGGTGCAGTGGCTCATGCCTGTAATCGCAGCAGTTTGGGAGGCCAAAGTGGGTGGATCACCTGAGGTCAGGAGTTCAAGACCAGCTTGGCCAACATGGTGAAACCCTGTCTCTACTGAAAATATAAAAATGAGCCGGGCATGGTGGCACATGCCTGTTCTAGTCCTAGCTCCTCGGGAAACTGAGGCATGAGACTCGCTTGAACCTGGGAGGTGGAGGTTTCAGTGAGCCAAGATCGCACCAGTGCACCCCAGCCTGGGCAACAGAGTGAGACTCCATCTAAAAAATACCCCAAAAGCAAACAAAAAACAAAAACAAAAAAATCTTTTTTCTTTTTTCTGAGACAAAGTCTTGCTCTGTTGCCCAGGCTGGAGTGCAGTGGCGTGATCTTGGCTCACTGCAACCTCCGCCACTCAGGTTCAAGCAATTCTGCCTCAGCCTCTGAGTAGCTGGGATTACAGGCGAAAAACCAGAAAAATCTTGATGAGTGTACCCAACGAGGATTGGATACATCAGACTTAGTCTGGTGTTGGTGGCGGAGGTGAGTGAATGAGGCGGGTCATCAATCACATACACGTGCTGGTAGACAGTGGTGTTCAGTATATGTTCTATGAAGTCACATCTTCTATGTAGACTTCTGTTATTTTCGGCTGATAAGCTGGTAAAACGCCTCATGGACTTCTGTGGATCTCTCTCTCTCTCTCTCTGCCTCTCCATCTGTACATCATAAAACTGTCTCCAATCTTGTGTCAAACCCTGGGCGAAACTCTGAACTCACCCGACTTCAAAATAAGCCAGGAAATGTCCAGATGTGTGCTGTCCCACTCGGTGGCCACTAACTACATGTGGCTGTTTAAATTTAAGTCAATGTGGCCAGGCGCGGTGGCTCACGCCTATAATCCCAGCCCTTTGGGAGGCTGAGGTGGGTGGATCATGAGGTTAGGAATTCGAGACCAGCCTGGCCAACATGGTGAAACCCCATCTCTACTAAAAAAACAAAAAAATTAGCCGGGCGTGGCGGCGCGTGCCTGTAGTCCCAGCTACTCAGGAGGCTGAGGCAGGAGAATCGCTTGAACCCAGGGAACGGAGGTGGCATTGAGTCGAGACTGCGCCACTGCACTCCAGCTTGGGCAACAGAGCAAGACTCCATCTCAAAAAATAAACATTAAAAAAAAAAATAAACGTAAGTCAATTCAAATGACATGAAATGGAATTTCTGTTCCTCAGCCAGAGTCGCCCTGTTTCAAGTGCTCACTGGCTACATGGAGCTGGTGGCTGCCTATTGGACAGTGCATGTACAGAATGCTTCCGTCACTGTAGACAGTTCTGTTGGTCAATGCTAGATCATCAGCCCCATTTTATAGGGGAGGAAACTGAGGCTCAGAGATAAAGCAGAAAAGAGAACGGGGATGGGCACTCAGGGTTGACTGGTCTTGTGAGCCTCTGATGGAGAGAGAGGGTTTGGGGAGAGGCTGTGTGTCTCCGCGTGCTGCACATCTGTGATGACGGGCATCTGTACATGCACGCACGTGTGTGCGAGTGTACTGTGGGACTTCCCTGGGTCTCTTAGCATCTCCTAGGCTGTTGTCTGTATCCACCGTTTTCTATTTTAGTCTCTCTCTCCAGGTGTCTTTGTCTCCCTCTCTTGGATTTTCTCTGTCCATCTTTTGGTGCCTCCGAATTCCCCTCTTTCTCCCTGGTTCTTTCTCTGCTCCGTCTCTCTCTCTGCCTCATCTTCAATCTCTCCTGGGTCTCTGTCTTTTTCTGTGACTCTGTTCCTCTTCCTGAGACTGCCTCTGTCTTATGTTGGGATCTCCGCACCTGCATTGGTGTTTTTCTCTGTGTGCTCCTCAGCTCTCAATTTTTAAATCCCTTCATCCCTGGATCACAGCCCACCCCCAGCAGTACCCATCTTCAGTCTTCTCACCCCGGCCTCCTCTCTGTCCCCCACCTGTGTCCCCAGCCTGTCAGTCCCCCTCGCATTCCCCCTTTCCAGGCCAAGGGCAAGGAATCTGGGCCAAATAGCTCCCCCTATCTCTCCAGCCCCCCTCCCCTCCCAGCCATAAAAATAGCAGGAGAAATTGGGACGGACGCCGAGGGGGTGAGGGCGGGGGCGCGGCCCAAGGAGGAGAACCAGGTGTCCGGGCACTCACGTCCGTCTGGGGGCCCTTCCCAGCGCCTGGACACTCGAAGGTCACAAATTCGTGGCATCGTCGATGAACCACAAAGCTGCAGACTAAAGGTGAAAATCATAGAGACACAGATGGAGGCATGGATCGATCCAGAGGGAGACCCCAGCGGACAGAAAATTGGAAAGAGAGAGCAGAACTCGGAAACAGAGAAAACCAGAAAGAGGGATCTCAACACAGAGAGTCCAACAGAGAGAAAATCGGAGGCCAGAGAGAGAAGCCGGAGACAGAAACCCAAGAGATAGGTTCAGAGGCAGAAACAGAGACGCAGAGACTCACAGAGAGACACAGAGCACAGAGCCCAGGGAAGGGAGATGGAAAAAGAGAGAAAGAAAATAAGATCCCATTGACAAACAGACACAGGCCCACGGACCGAGATCAGAAAGCGAGGAGAGAGGCAGACAGATTCAAAGAGCAAAAACCGAAATATCTTCAGACGCAGCCCAGGAAGCAGCAACTTGGGCAGAAGTGAGTCTGGGGGCGCTGTGCCGGCCCGCCCCCCACCCTGACTCACTCTGTTCTCAGCAGTGGCAGCTGGTGCTCAAGGACTCGCCCCCCTCTCCCGCCCCCCAGAACTGCCGGCCCCGCCCGGCCCCCACTCGCCCATCGGTGACCCCACCCGGCCTGCCCCTGCCTAGGACGGCTGGTGTTGTCATGGCGACAGCAGTCTGGGGTGGGGGGGGCTCTGACTTTGCATCTCCAGCCCCCTCCCCCTTCCCCCCTTCAGCTCCCCTTTTCCAAATCTCCCTGTTCCCATGGCAACAGATTCTCCAAATATCTGTCCCCACCTGGAGCCGGCCGAGGGAGGGGCCCCCAGCACCACCTCCGCGGTGGCCCCACCATCAGAGCTCCCTCCCCGCCACAGGCTGTGTGTCTGCCACACCCCCCGCCCCGGGCTCCCCCGCGCCTCTCTGGGGACCAGAGAACACGTGTGTCAAGCAGCCTCAGCTGTGAGGGCCCAGCCTCCACCCGCCTGAGGGTCCCAGGAGCCCTGGTCCCCAGTTCTTACCTTGACATTGCAGGCCTTGCTTTCCGATACCCCTGGAAAAGTCAGGGATCCCAGGTCAGTGCAGAAAGGGGTACCTGGACCCCCAACCTCTGCGAGCCACAGGGGGCCTGCGGTCTCTGACCCTCCTCCCACAGGGCCCAGGTGTCCAAGCCCCGGCCGCCTCCTCTTTCTAGAACCCAGGAATTTTGGCCCCCAGCCCTTCTTCCCTTAGACCGGAGTTCAGCCCCCGGTTTCTTCCTCCTTCAGACCCAGGAATCCAGGCTCCCAGCCCCCCAGCCCCTTCCTCCCTCATACCCAAGACTCCAGGACCTCCGTCCTCCAGCCTCCTCCTCCCTCAGACCCAGGACTCCAGGAACCAGCCTCCTCCTCCCTCAAACCCAGGAGTCGAGGCTCCCAGCGTTCCCCGGCCATCCTAGAACCTGGGAGTCGGGGCTACAGCCCCCTCCTTCTTCCTTCCACAGGGGTCGGCGTGACAGGGGTCTGCACCCCTAGTCCCCTCCTCCCCCAGTCCCCTAGCCCCCTTCCCTCACCAGATGAAGTCGGTGCAGTGGCTGCAGAAGGTGGGCTGCTTGAAGAAGCGAGCGGTGAACTTGTGGCTCTTGACTTCGTGGACCACCTTCTGCCTCAGAGCCCCCTTTCTGCAAAACAGGGGCCGGGGTCCCCCCTCTGAATCGCCTCCGCCGGGGCCCAGACCAGCCATGGCCCCAGACACGTAGCAGGGACCAGGATCCTGCCTTTCTTGGGGGAAACAGGTGGAAGGGAAAGGAGCCGGAGACTCGAAGGATCAAAGGAGCCACAGGGAAATTCCGAGGTGGGTAGGAGAGGGGCAAGGCACCTCCAGGTGCGGAGCGCGCCAGGCAGGGAGCGGCACCCCCGGGTGCGCCGGCTCCGCCAGGGGGAGCGGGCGAGTGGGGAGGAAGAGCCAAAGGCACGGCGCCGGGAGCCGGAGGCACGGGCGGCGGCGGTGGGAGCTCCAGCTCCGGCACCTGCTGAAATGTGGGAGCCCCGGGTAGGGGGAGGCGTTGCCAGGACGACAGAGGGGGCGGGGTTTCAGCTTAAAGGCGCTCCCCTCCCGGAGACACGGGACAAATGTCCTCCCTCCCTGCCCCCTACACGTGCACACACCCACTCCGGGGGCTGGCTGGAGGGAGGGGCATCCTCTGAGCCTGGCTCCCCCCCACTACCCTGCAATCTGTCATCCTGCCCCGTGTTCCTCCCCCACTAGGGTGCCTCGTGTGTCCTGTGGGCGCCCTGGGGTCCCTGTGTCTGACCCTGCCCCTCTCCTTCCTTCAACAAACTTTATGCTCCACGCTAGGGGTCCAGCAGTGGACAGGGAGGCTGCTGGGGTTCTCGCCTTCTCTGATGCCGGCTGAGTCTTTATTTCTCCCCTTGGCTTCTCCATTATTTGCGTGGCTCTCTCTGCCCGCGAGTATCTTTCTTGTGACCTCTGTCCCTCTCCCTCTATTCCTGGAGCGACCTTTCTCGACGTGTCTCTCTTTCTGCCTCTCAGTGGATCTGTTTTCTTTTCCCTGTCTCCGAGAAATGCTGTTTCTATTTCTTTCTATGTCTCTCTTTCCTCGGCTGTGTGTCTCCATCTGTATCTGTCGCCATCTCTGGGTCTTGGTGTTGTGGTCCTTCTCGGGGTCTTGGTCTGTCTGACTGTGAGTCAGTCTCCCTCTGTTTCTCCCTCTATGTCTGATAAATTCTTCCACCCCTGTCTCCCTGAGTCTGTTCCTTTCCCTGTCTTTATTTGTCTCTCTGGCTCTGTAAATCTCTCTTCTCTCTAAGGCTGCGACTGTGTCTCTCCCTCCCTCTGCGACTTGATCTCTTTGGGAGTTCATCTCTGTCTTCCTCTCTGGGAGTCACTCTCTAAATGCTTGCCCCTGTCTCTCCCTCTCTCTCCTCACCTCCACCCCTGTCTTTAGAAATGCCTTTGTCTCTGTCTCTCTCCCTTCCTCCGGCTCTGCAACTCGTCTCTGTTTTTGTTTGTCTCTTCCCATCTCTCTCTGGTTCCATCTGTTTCTCTGTGCCTGCCCCTCTCTGGCTCTGTTGATCTCTCTCTCTCTGACGCTAGGGGGGTCTCTCTCCCTCCTCTCTTCTCTGTCTCTGTCCCTTTCTCTCTGACCCAATCTCTGTTTGTCTCTCTGGCTCTGTGAATCTCCTTCTGTTTCTGGGGATCTCCCCGTCCCTCTGTGTCTGTGATTCACTCTCTCTGTGTCTCTGGCTCTCTGAATCTATTTGTCTCTCTGATTCTCTGAATCTGTGTCTCTGGCTCTATGAATGTCTCTCTATGTCTCTCTAACTCTGAATCTCTCTGTGTCTCTGGCTCTATGAATGTCTCTCTATGTCTCTGTGACTCTGAATCTCTCTGCGTCTCTGTCTCTGAATGTCTCTCTGACTCTGTGTCTCTCGCTCTATGAATGTCTCTCTAATTCTGAATCTCTGTATCTCTGTCTCTATGAATGTCTCTCTGTCTCTCTAACTCTGAATCTCTCTATGTCTCTGTCTCTATGAATGTCTCTCTATGTCTCTCTGACTCTGAATCTCTCTGTGTCTCTGGCTCTATGAATGTCTCTCTATGTCTCTCTGACTCTGAATCTCTCTGTGTCTCTGGCTCTATGAATGTCTCTCTATGTCTCTCTAATTCTGAATCTCTCTGTGTCTCTGGCTCTATGAATGTCTCTCCATGTCTCTCTGACTCTGAATCTCTCTGTGTCTCTGTCTCTATGAATGTCTCTCCATGTCTCTCTGACTCTGAATCTCTCTATGTCTCTGTCTCTATGAATGTCTCTCCATGTCTCTCTGACTCTGAATCTCTCTGTGTCTCTGGCTCTATGAATCTTTTTCGATGTCTCTGACTCTCCGAATCTCTCTGTGTCTGTGGCTCTATGAATCCTCTGTTTGTCTCTTTGGCTCTGTGAATCGTAATTCAGGCTCTCTGAATCTCTCTCTATGTCTCTATGATCTCTCCGTGTCTCTGGCTCTCTGAATCTCTGTCTCTGGCTCTCTGAATCTCTCTCTATGTCTCTATGATCTCTCCGTGTCTCTGGCTCTCTGAATCTCTGTCTCTGGCTCTCTGAATCTCTGTCTCTGGCTCTCTGAATCCCTCTTGAGGGGCTCTAGAGACTTCCCTCTCTGTCTCTCTGTGATTCAGTCTCTCTCCCTCTTCCCTCTTCTGTGTCTGTGTCTCTGTTTCTCTCTGTCCCCTTCTCTGACCCACTCCATGTGTCGATCTGGCCCTGTGAGTCTCTCTCCATCTCTGAGGTCTCTCCCTCGCTCCCTGCGTATCTGTGATTCCGTCTCTCTCCGTCCTTTCTTTCCTATGCCTCTGTCCTCTGCCCTCTTCTCTGACCCACTCTTCGTGTCTCTCCGGCCCTGTGAATCCCTCTGTCTCTGAGGGCTCTCCCTCCCCCTGAGTGTCTCTGTGATTCAATCCCTGTCTTCCTCTCTCTAGATCTCGCTGGCTCCGGCATCCTCTCTGTGCGCCCCCTCTCAGGAAGGGGGTCTCTCCGAGGGCCGGCGCGGTCAGTCTCTTCCGGCTTCCCCACCTCTTGGTCGCTCTACCCGCGTCCCCGCCTCTCTCTGGTCTGGCTCTGCGCCTCCCCGGCTCGGGAGCGCTTCCCAGTCCCAGCTCCGGAGAGACCGGCTCTGTTGCCAGGGGCAACCACGGCCCGCCCCGGGCTGCGGGCGCAGTGCTTTCTGGGACTGGTAGTCCGAGTCTGCGGACCAGCCACTCTCGGGACGTGGCCGAGAACTCCGTCTCCCGGCGTGCCCCGCGAGGCTGGGCGGGACGGTGCGGCGGCGCCTGGGAGGGACTCTGGACGTCCAGCACACCTTCTCTGGGACTTTTTAGGGGTTCGGGCCGGGTTTCCTGGGATTCCCAAAGCCGAAGGGAAGGTGGGGGAATCCGAGTCCTCTCGTAACCACTCTCCCTAAATGTGGAGACCACTGACCTTCCAGCCACCTCCAGGTGACCTAGGGCGAAGGATAGGCGGCGGGAATGGCCCCGAAACTGACCTAGGAATCCCACCACGTTCTAGTCCAGTGCCCTTGGGTTCTTTCCCGAGTTAACCAACGTATCACCCCAGAGTTCTATAGCTATTCTCTCGGGTGCTTTCCAGAAGGGATTCAGGCATGGGATGGGAGAGAAGGGTGGGCGAGGAGTCCTTTACGAAGACAGCGATGGGCCGGGCACGGTGGCTCACGCCTGTAATCCCAGCACTTTGGGAGGCCTAGGCGGGTGGATCATGAGGTCAGGAGATCGAGACCATCCTGGCTAGCACGGTGAAACCCCGTCTCTACTAAAAATGCAAAAAATTAGCCGGGCGTGGCGGCGGGCGCCTGTAGTCCCAGCTACTCGGGAGGCTGAGGCAGGAGAATGGCGTGAACCCGGGAGGCGGAGCTTGCAGTGAGCCGAGATCGCGCCACTGCACTCCAATCCAGCCTGGGCGACAGAGCAAGACTCCGTCTCAAAAAAAAAAAAAAAAAAAAAAAAAAAGACAGCGATGGAGTGGGCTGGAGCTCAAAAGTGGACGCTGCAGAAATGAAAAGGAGGCCTTTCCTCATCCAACGAGAGTGTGTGCCCCAGCTGGCCCTTCCTTCTCCCCTTCCACGGGAACCCTTCCCTCCCTTTCGGTGTCTCTCCCCAATTGCTTTTGCGGATGTAGATGCAGATAGGGGGTTGTGCGATCATCGAATTTTCTTTAAAACTTTTTTTGTTTGTTTGTTTGTTTTTAATAGAGACGAAGTCTTGTTGTGTTGCCCAGGCTGGTCTTGAACTCCTGGGCTTAAGCGATCCTCCCGCCTTATCCTCCCAGGGTTGGGACTACAAGCGTGAGCCTCCGTGGCGGCTGATCATGGAATTTTTATTTTTTTTTATTTTTTATTTTTTTCAGATGGAGTCTCGCTCTGTCTCCCAGGCTGGAGTGCAGTGTGGCATGATCTCGGCTCATTACAACCTCCGCCTCCCAGGTTCAAGCGATTCTCCTGCCTCAGCCTCATGAGTAGCTGGAACTACAGGCACCTGCCACCACGCCTGGCTAATTTTTGTATTTTTAGTAAAGACGGGGTTTCACCATGTTGGCCAGGATGGTCTCGATCTCCTAACCTCGTGATCCACCCACCTCGACCTCCCAAAGTGCTGGGATTACAGACGTGAGCCACCCACCCGGCCTGATCCGGGAGTTTTGTAGGGCTTATATATATTTGTGTATTTGTGATTCTCCTGAGGAGGGGGGAAAAATGTGTGGGCGGAGGATTACCTAGGTGCCCAGGCAAGAGACTGAAGGCACAAACTGTTTCAGTATAATAAAGAAAATAGTTAGAATAAGAATAGTCATAATACAAATTAGATATAGAGATGATCATGGACAATTACCAATCATTATTATAAATACTGTTAATCATTAGCTTTTAACATTACTCTTTGGCTGGGCGCGGTGGCTCAAGCCTGTAATCCCAGCACTTTGGGAGGCCAAGACGGGCGGATCACGAGGTCAGGAGATCGAGACCATCCTGGCTAACACGGTGAAACCTCGTCTCTACTAAAAATACAAAAAAACTAGCCGGGCGAGGTGGCGGGCGCCTGTAGTCCCAGCTGCTTGGGAGGCTGAGGCAGGAGAATGGCGTAAACCCGGGAGGCGGAGCTTGCAGTGAGCTGAGATCTGGCCACTGCACTCCAGCCTGGGCGGCAGAGCCAGACTCCGTCTCAACAACAACAACAACAACAACAACAAAAATTACTCTTTGTTGCATTACTAATGTAACCTAGGAATAACCAGTGGGTATAGGGTCAGGTGCTGAAGGGACATTGTGAGAAGTGACCTAGAAGGCGAGAGGTGAGTCTTCTGTCGCGCCCTCATCAGGGCCACTTGAGGGCTGCTTGGTCAAGCGATACCGCCAGTGTCTGGGAAGGCACCTGTTACTTAGCAGACCACAAAAGGGAGTCTCCTTTCCTTGGAGGAGTCAGGGAATGCTCTGCTCCACCAGCTTCTTGTGGAAGACTGCATATTATCCAGGCCTGCCCGCAGTCATCCGGAGGCCTAAACCCCTCCGTGTGGTGCTGTGCTTCAGTGGTCACGCTCCTTGTCCGCTTTCATGTTCCTCCTGTACTCCTGGTTCCTCTTTGAAGTTCGTAGTAAACATTGGTAGCAGAAATAGTGAAAGTCTTAAAATCTTTGATCTTTCTTGTAAGTGCATAGAAGAAAACATTGACGTATGCTGCCTGCTCTCTCTGCTTCGGCTACCTAAAAGGGGAGGGCCCCCATCCTGTAATCACATGACTTGCTTCACCTTGTGAACCACTTAGAAGACTCACCCTCCTTACCCCGCCCCCTTGTCTTGTATGCAATAAATATCAGCGCGCCCAGCCGTTCGGGGCCACTACCGGTCTCCGCGTCTTGATGGTAGTGGTCCCCTGCGCCCAGCTGCTTTCTCTTTATCTCTTTGTCTAGTGCCTTCATTTATGACAATCTCTCATCTCCGCACACGGGGAGAACACCCGCTAAGCCCCGTAGGGCTGGCCCCTACAGAAATGGACAAGATGGCCTTCTGTGGGGCAGAGATTGGTTGCAGTAGTTCATTTGATCTCTATGAAGGTCTTCTGTTGACCAGGTATATTCAGAGGCTTAGACTGGAGGGTAAGAAGGGAGCTGATAGTGGGAATGTAGGTGGGATCAGATCATGAAGGCCAGACCCAGGGGCTTTGATAGTGCCTATAGGCAATATGGCATGGGCTACGGAACTTCAGCAGGGAAGGGCAGGATCAGATCTCCATGAGGGAAGAATCCCTCTGGATCCAGGGTGGGATGGTGGAGGACGAGGCTGGGGCAGTAGCTCAGGTGAAACAAAGTGGAACTTGAGCTGGGCCAGGAACCTGGAGAAGAGGGCGGTGGAAATGGTATTTAGGAGGAAGAAACAGACAGTGTTTGATGAGGGACTGACTGAGGAGAGGGGGGAAGGTACTACCATATGCTTGGGTTCTCAGCTCTGAGAGGCTATTACTGAAATGGGGAGCCTGGGAGGAAGAGGTGATTTGGGAGGAAAGCTCCTTCACTCAAATTGGGACATTGTATTTGTGAGGTGCTCAGGGGACGGACTCTGAGGAGGGTGAAGTCTAGTTCATTTCTATCCCACCCAGCCCTCCTGGTTTGAGGAAGTCATTTAGAAGACCCTGACTCAGCTAGTATCTTCTGATGAGGCCAAGGTTGTCTTGGCCCCCAACCCCATTCTCCCACTAGGCCCAAGAATCTGACCCTTGCCCTTCTCCGAGAGCCCTCCCCATTTTTTTTTTTTTTTTTTTTTTTTTTTTGTAGAGACAGGATTTCACCATGTTGGCCAGGCTAGTCTCAAACTCCTGACCTCAAGTAATCCGCCCGCCTTGGGCTCCCAAAGTGCTGGGATTACAGGCATGAGCCACCGTGCTTGGCCGCCCTCCCCATTAATAAAGTACAAGTCCTTCTTTTATCTTTATATTGATAGTTAAAGGAAAAAGAACATGATGGATACGGGAATGGGGGAAGGGACAAGGCTTCTATGACTAACAACAGGAACTGATTGGAACCAAAAGCTCCAGAGAATTAAAAAAAAATAAAATATATATTTATACATTTATATATATATATATCTCACGTTATGCATGTGAGTCCCAGACAAGCAGGAAGCAGCAGCAAGAAGCAACTAGCACACAGAAACACCCATGCGTGTGCGCTACACATTCAAGCAAAGCCATTCCTCTAGCTAGGACGGCAGCAATCCGCACCCTCCCACCTACAGGCAAAAGAGAACAGCTGAAAAGAAACTTCCCTCTTTAAGGGCCACTCAGTAATTTTCATCCTCATGACCAGGAAAAAGAAAGAAAAACAAAACAAAAAAGGCTGATCTTGCCTTGAAAGCGGGCAGTGGCCGTGTTCTTCTCTTTGCCAAAGCAGGACACGTTATTTTTAACACAGAGGGCCACATCCCTGTCCCGCACAAATACTTCAGACAGTTGTCTTCAACATCCTGTGGTTCTTTGTCCGACTCCTTTTTTTTTTATTTTTTTTTTTGAGATGGAGTCTCGCTCTGTCGCCCAGGCTGGAGCGCAGTGGCGCCATCTTAGACTTACGGCAACCTCCACCTCCCGGATTGAAGGGATTCTCCTGTCTCGGTCCCCCAAGTAGCTGGGATTACAGGCGCGCGCCACCACGCCTGGCTAATTTTTGTATTTTTAGCAGAGACGTGGTTTCACCATATTGGCCAGGCTGGTCTTGAACTCCTGACCTCAGGTGATTGCCTGCCTTGGCCTCCCAAAGTGCTGGGATTACAGGCGTGAGCTACCACGCCCGGCCCTGAATTTTTTTTTTTTTGATACCACAGAGAATAGTTGGGATGAAAGGCATCCAGCCCCTGCTTCCTTTAAGGCGGCCTCTAGGCAGTGGGTGTTCTGTAAGCCTGGCAAAAATTCTGGAGCCGATCTCTGGCAAGACTGAGTGCCAGGCAGGGCCTAGGGACCCAGGGTCTGTGCTTAAAGCCTCCTGCCCATTGGAAATTACTGACCTCCAAATATATATATATATATAAAATATATATACACACATATATATGTATATATATATTTTTTTAACTTAAAGGGGAAGTCACTGCACATCTTCCTCCACTGGGAGAAAGGGGACCCAATCACCAGCTACCCACCCCTCACCCCCCAAACACACACACACACACACACGCGTACACACTGACTAAGGCACAGCGAGGGCGGGCAGGCATGCTTTGGCAATGGGGCCCCTTGGGGAGCTGTGGCATGGACGGCTGCAAGGGGTGTGGATGTGTGAGCTCAGCACCTTTGGAGGTGGGTGGAGGCAGGAAGAGAAAGAAGTCTCAGGGCTCCCAAGGACATAGGAGAAGGTGGTTGGGAAACAGGCAGTTAAGAAAGCCAACAGGAAACCCAGAAAAGAGATTTAAAAAAAAACAGAGTGGAAAAAGAGAAACAGGCTGGGTGCGGCAGCTCACACCTGTCCTCCCAGCTACTTGGGAGGCTGAGGCAGGAGAATTGCTTGAACCCGGGAGGCGGGGGTTGCAGTGAGCCAAGATTCAACCACTGCACTCCAGCCTGGGCCACAGAGTGAGACTCTGTCTTAAAAAAAAGAAAAGAAAAAGAGAAACAGCTCAGGGGTGAAAACAGGATGTGGGCAACAGAACAACACAGGAAGGAAACAGCAAGAGGAAAGGGAAGGAAGAAGATGCATCCAAGAACTAGAGTGCAAGGAACTGGGAAGGAAAGAAAAAGGTGGGAGGGGAGACAGGAAGAGGAAAACATAGGAAAGGCAGAGGCAAGAAGTACTCCATAAAGAAAACTCGGGCAAGAAGAACGAAGAGGTTGGAGAGGGAATGGGAGCCTCTTGGGAGAGTCTTAGACCTTAACAAAAACCAGGCGGGCAGAGTGCACCAGGTCAGCCACATACGCCAGTAGGTTGATGGCTGTCAAGATGGCCACAGCCAGTCGGCGGTCCCAGCCACACACATAGTAGGTATGGCTGTGGCTGCAGCTTACATCTCTTGAGCGCCGAGGCTGGCCGCCATACTTCTCATCGAACTGGTAGAGGGGCCAGAGAACAAGGGCAGTGGCATAGAGGAGGACAGACAGCAAGGCCAGCCCCGACAGGAAGCTGGGGAAGGGGATGGGCAGTACATTGGTGCACTCCCCCAGGTTCAGCAGGATGGCGATGGCCGCTAGGATGAAGCAGATGGCGTACACCGCCACGCACCACTCCAGGGCCGGCTGGTGCTGGTACAGGTTGATGTCACTGATGAACGCGAAGATGATGCAGGCCACGAAGGTCTCCAGCACCTTCAGCAGCCCGGGCACGGTGGCCATGTAGCCAGTGATCTCGCCGGGCCGGGCCCGGGTCCAGGCCACTTCGGTGGCATAAGCCACACAAGCGATGCAGGAGAAGAAGGTGGCGGCGATGGCGTGGTCCCGGGAACGGCCGTGGGACAGGAACTGGACGTAGGTGGTGGGGTAGATGATGGAGGCGGAGAGGCAGAAGAGGGCCGCGTAGCAGGCGAAGGTGATGGGGAAGTTGCGCCAAGACAGGGGGAAGCGGGCCTGGAGCCCGCACAGCTCCACGATGAGGATGATCAGGGTCACGGAGAAGCAGAAGCACCAGGTGAACATAGACCAGTTGCCCATGGACCCCGTCCAGGCGCCAACGCTAGCCACCAGTGAGAAGGCCACGCAGGTAGACACCAGCTGCAGCAGGCGAAGGAGACCCAGGGGCTGTGTCAGGGCCCGAGGGGACCCCACGATCGTGGGGGACCCCAGGCCCGAGGACGACGTCGTGGTGGTCGTGATGGTGGTGCGGGTGACCGTCACTGGCATGGCTGCAAAAAGGGGAAAGACAGTGTCCTTACAAGGTCACAAACATAGGAATCCAGGTCCCTTAGCCATTGCCTACCGCAGGGACAAATGAATATGAGCTCTAGTTAGGGAGTTCCCAAGACGTGGGGCTTCGGGTTTTCTTTCTTGTTTCCCTTTCTCTTCTTTTTTCTTTTGAGACAGAGTCTTGCTCTGTGGCCCAGGCTGGAGTGCAGCGGCACAATCTCGGCTCACTACAACCTCCGCTACTCAGGTTCAAGTGATTCTCCCGACTCAGCCTCCCGAGTAGCTGAGATTACAGATGCGTGCCACCACGCCCAGCTAATTTTTATTTTTAGTAGAGACAGGGTTTTGCCCTGTTGGCCAGGCTGGTCTCGAACTCCTGACCACAGGTGATCCGTTGGCCTTGGCCTCCCAAAGTGCTGGGATTACAGGCATGAGCCACTGCGCCCGGCCTTGGGTTTTCAAATGGGGACTGTCCTCGGCATACAGGGATGAGCCTGTCCCCTCCAGCTCTAGACTCACTCCTCCCCTACCCGTATCAGAACGCAGGAGTCCAGGCACCTATTTTCCTCCTTCCCAAGAGATTCTTCTCTCTTTCGAGACCTAACTACTGTACAACTACACTGTTTGCTTCCCACTCCAGATACCAGGCTTCCCTCTTTCCCTTCTTCCCCCAGGGACTCAGTAACTCAGCCATTTAGCACTCTGTACTCTACAGCACCATCCCTCTGGCCAGGCGTGGGAGTGGCTCATGCCTGTAATCCCAGCACTCCAGGAGGCTGAGGCAGGAGGATTGCTTGAGCCCAGGTGTTGGAGACCAGCCTGGGCAACCTAAGGAGACCTCATTTACCAAAAAAAAAAAAAAAAAATTAAAAATTAGCTGGGTGTGGTGGTGTGTACATGTGGTCCCAGCTACTCGGGATGCTGAGGTGGGAGGAGTGCTTGAGCCTGGGAGGTCGAGGCTGCAGTGAGCTGTAATGCACCACTGCACTCCAGCCTGGGCAGTGCAGCCGGGGACAGTGAGACCCCGACTCAAAAAAAAAAAAATTGCCGGGCACGGTGGCTCAAGCCTGTAATCCCAGCACTTTGGGAGGCCGAGGCAGGCGGATCACGAGGTCAGGAGATCGAGACCATCCTGGCTAACATGGTGAAACCCCGTCTCTACTAAAAATACAAAAAACTAGCCGGGCGAGGTGGCGGGCGCCTGTAGTCCCCGCTACTCGGAGGCTGAGGCGGGAGAATGGTGTAAACCCGGGAGGTGGAGCTTGCAGTGAGCCGAGATTGCGCCACTGCACTCCAGCCTGGGTGATACAGCGAGACTCCGTCTCAAAAAAAAAAAAAAAAAATTAAAATTACAAATAGGCTGGGTGTGGTTGCTCATGCCTGTAATCCCAGCACTTTGGGAGGCCAAGGGAGGTGAATTACTTGAGGTCAGGAGTTGGAGACCAGCCTGGCCAACATAGTGACACTCAGTCTCTACCAAAAATGCAAAAATTATCTGGGCATGGTGGCATGCACCTGCAATCCCAGTTACTCGGGAGACTGAGGCAGGAGAATCACTTGAACCCGGGAGGCGGAGGTTGCAGTGAGCCGAGATCGCACCACTGCACTCCAACCTGGGGAACAGCCTGGGGAACAGAGCCAGACTCTGCCTTAAAAAAAGAAATAATAATATGGTGCGGTGGCTCATGCCTGTAATCCCAGCACTTTGGGAGGCCAAGGTAGGTGGATCACTTAAGGCCAGGAGTTCAAGACCAGCCTGGCCAATGTGGTGAAATCCTGTACTAAAAATACAAAAATGAGCTGGGTGTGGTGGTGGGCACCTGCAATCCCAGCTACTTGGGAGACTGAGGCAGGAGAATTACTTGAACCCGGGAGGTGGAGGTTGCAGTGAGCCGAGACTGCACCACTGCACTCCAGCCTGGGCAGTGCAGCCGGGAACAACCCCGACTCAAAAAAAAAAAAAAAAAAAAAATTAAAATTACAAATAGGCTGGGTGTGGTTGCTCATGCCTGTAATCCCAGCACTTTGGGAGGCCAAGGTAGGTGGATCACTTGAGGTCAGGAGTTGGAGACCAGCCTGGCCAACATGGTGACACTCGGTCTCTACCAAAAATGCAAAAATTATCTGGGCATGGTGGCATGCACCTGCAATCCCAGTTACTCGGGAGACTGAGGCAGGAGAATCACTTGAACCCGGGAGGCGGAGGTTGCAGTGAGCCGAGATCGCACCACTGCACTCCAGCCCGGGCGACATGAGTGAAACTCCATCTCAAAAAAATAAAATAAAATAATAAAAATAAATTAAAATAATAATAATAATAATAAAGCGTCCTCCTTCTGCCTCCTGCCACAACCTAAGAGTCAGGACAAAACGCTTGTCTTCCACGAACTCTGAAAGCCCCATCTCTCAACTTCCTTTTCTTTCAGTATTCAGAGCTCTGCACCCCAGACCCTGTGAGCAGACTTCCTTCTTCTATCGAACGGTGACCTCGACATTTCCAGCCTCTAAACGGCCCAACCTCCCCAGGCTTCCATTCTCAGGGACCCACATCTAATAAGAGCTCCGACCTCCCAATAAAGGATATCTTCTCATAGAGATCCCAGCCGCGGAAAACCAAGAGATTTCCCCTCCCTTCTGGCAAGGAGCCTAAACTCTCAGTGGCCCCCTCCTCTCCCCACCCCCAACCTTGGAGATTAAGACCTTCACTCTCAGTCTAACTCCCACCCGGAATTTAGGACTGGAGTACTGTAACCCAAAAAGTTTGGTTTCAGCCTCCCCCTCCCCACTCCCGCACACTGAGTCCATCCGCCTCCACCTTCTCTCCCCAAAACCCAGCCAGCTGGTCCCCCAGCTTCTGGGAAATTCAGCTCCCCAGATTTCCAACTGTCCAGTAGGAACCCCAGGCCCTTCCACTGAACTCTTTAGGCCTCACAATCCTGTTTGTTTGTTTTACTTTTTTTTTTTTTAAACGGAGTCGCTCTGTCACCCAGGATGCAGTGCAATGGTGCAATCTGGACTCACTGCAACCTCCGCCTCCTGATTCAAGCGATTCTCCTGCCTCAGCCTCCTGAGTAGCTGGGATTACAGGCTTCCGCCACCAAGCCCGGCTAATTTTTGTATTTTTAGTAGAGAAGGGGTTTCGCCATGTTGGCCAAGCTGGTCTCAAACTCCTGACCTCAAGTGATCCGCCCGCCTTGGCCTCCCAAAGTGATGGGATTACAGGCATGAGCCACTGCGCCTGGCCATCACAGTCCTGTCATAAGGGGTCAGACCTCTGGCCCTGGGCCCTGAGCCTGAAGGATCCCAGATGCCCCAGACTCCAGAAAACCAACTTGCTTCTTTTGTCCTTGCAAAATCTACAGCTTTCACCTCCTTGTCCTAACGGCCCCCAGGAATCAAGTGCCAGTCCTCTTAGAAACCAGGTGCCCAGTTCTTTCCTCAGGGTGTAAACTGTCTCATTGCAGCCACACCACTAAACCCAAGTTGACCTCTCCTAGCCCACAGGAAAGTAACTTCCTCCTTTCAGATTCAGGCACATTGCAGGGCAGTAGCACAGGTCTTAACCTCTTCCCGGCAGTCCCAGCACAGCAGCTCCCCGAGACAAGGGAGCCAGGGCCTGGCCATGCTTCTTCCTCAGATATCTCAGTGTCTGGGGCCCTATTCCTTGGAGCCCAAGCTTCCTGGTCTTTCTCCCAGGATCTAGGAGTCCAGAACCCAATCCTTCCTCCCTCAGACCCAGGAGTCCAAGCCCACTGCCCACTCACCAGCGGTCTTAGCAGAGGAACCCACGGAGAAAGATCTGGTGGTGGAGACGGATTAAGCCACACCTGGAACAGGCTGTAAGAGCACCTGAGGAGGAGGGAGGCCGTTAGCGTCCGTTTGGACAGGCTCCTCCCTCCCGAGATCCGCTGCCCCGCGGGGACAGGAACGTGGCGTGGAGCCCAGCAGGGGCCTGGCTGTGACCCCGGGCGAGCCCCGCCCCCTTCCCCTCCCGTTCAGTAAACTGGGCTGCGGCCGATGGAAGCCAGCGAAAGTGCACGCCCCGCGGGCCGGCGTGGGCGCGCGTGTGATCTTAACCCCGCGGGGGCGGGGGGACTGGGGTGCAGGCGGCGGTGGTTAGAGAACCCTGGGCGGCGGCTGCGGGGGCGGAAGGCCCAGCCAGAGCCGGAGTCTCCGCGCCTTATAAGGGCTTCGAGTCGGCCCAGCCATCTGGAATGTGTCAGGGACCAGGAGGCGGTGCCCAGACCCCCGCCCGCCTCCGGGGCTGCCCGCCCTCTCCCGGATTTCCGGGGGGTGGGGACCCCGACTCCCAGGCCCTAGTAGGAGAGGAGTGGAGGCCCGTATTTCTGGATCCCTATAAACATGGGCTGAGAGCCCTCCGAGAGCATCTCTAAGACCGGAGTGGGCAGGGACCCGGGACTCAGGCTCCGGGCTGGAAACTGCACGCGGTGCTGGAGTCAGGCCCGAGGCCCAGACACGCCTCCCACGGTCTCCCTGATCGCCATTCGGGGCTTGCGGGAGCACCTGGGAGCATTCGGGGCTTGCGGGGGCTTCGGGGCTTGCGGGAGCACCTCCTCGCCCTCACGACCCCCCAGGACCCGGGAAGGAGAAGGAAATCGGGACTGGCCCAGCGTCCCGTGCTCTAGAAGGCGGGCTACTGCCCCGTCCCAAGCAGGAGAGGAGGACGAGCGAGGGCGTCACTCATTCAGTCTCCCGCGGAAGGTGGGCTAGCCGCGGAGGGGGCGCGCCGAGGGGAGGGGAGGAGAGGGGTCCACCCCGCCCTTAGGGCCTCCAGCAGTCGTCCGAGATCAGAGCTCAGGAATGCGCAGCCAGAGCCTGGAGGGTGTGGAAACAGGCCTCCGGGATTCCTTGCAGAGCACCGGACTCCCCGGGCCACACCCAGCCCCTCAGTGTCCTCCCTCGTCCACTTCAGACGCCACACCTATCGCTCACGCTCAGAATCGGGCCCCAGAACCCCAGCCTCGGCTCTCGGCACCCAGAGATGCGGGACGCAGCCCTGTCCTCTCCTCCTTTCCCAGCTCCTTCTGCACTTTGGGAGCACGGGGCTGGATCTTAACACCCCTCCCTCGGCCTTTCAGGAGCCCAAAGTTCCGATTCTGTCTGTCCCCTGGATGGGGAGGGGTCAGTAATTCTGAATTCCTTCCATTCTCATTCCCAAACCCAGGACTCCTAAACCCAAGCTGTTCCCTTCCTAAAGGACCTCCACGTACCAGATTCCAGCCTCCAACTAGGGCACCTACGAGTCCCCATCTCTCTACTCCCGCAGACCCAGCCCCTCCTCCCTCATCCCAGGAGTCCAGGCCCCCAGCCCCTCCTCCCTCAGACCCAGAAGTCCAGATCCCCAGCCCCTCCTCCCTCAGACCTAGGAGTCCAGATCCCCAGCCCCTCCTCCCTCATCCCAGGAGTCCAGATCCCCAGCCCCTCCTCTCTCAGACCCAGGAATCCAGGCCCCCAGCCCCTCCTCCCTCAGACCCAGGAGTCCAGGCCCCCAGCCCCTCCTCCCTCATCCCAGGAGTCCAGGCCCCCAGCCCTTCCTCCCTCGGACCCAGGAGTCCAGACCCCCAGCCCCTCCTCCCTCTGACCCAGGAGTCCAGACCCCCAGCCCCTCCTCCCTCAGACCCAGGAGTCCAGACCCCCAGCCCCTCCTCCCTCTGACCCAGGAGTCCAGACCCCCAGCCCCTCCTCCCTCAGACCCAGGAGTCCAGACCCCCAGCCCCTCCTCCCTCAGACCCAGGAGTCCAGACCCCCAGCCCCTCCTCCCTCAGACCCAGGAGTCCAGACCCCCAGCCCTTCCTCCCTCAGACCCAGGAGTCCAGGTCCCCTTCCCCACTCTTCCAGACATATGACCTCCACAGTCCGGGTCCTCAGCCCTCTCCTCTGCAGAACCCCAAAAATCCTGGCCCAGCCCTAGTCTTTCTAGGGACCCAGATATTCTGAGACAGTCCATTCCTCCCTCTGGCCATAAGGACCCTAGACTGTTGCTCACGCCCTCTGGGGTCCCCACAACCTCACCTCAGGCAACCAGTGGCGGCTGAGGCTGAAGCAAAGACGACAGCTGCAGCTGGAAGGGTCTGAGGGCTGGGTGGGGTTGGCGGGCTGGGGAGCCAGGGCGGGCGGGACGGGGGCGGGGCCGGGGCGGGGCGCAGCTCAGGCTAGGGCGGTGGACCGGGACTTCCCCGAGCCTGGGCTATCCCAGCTCCGCCCTGAGGCGGGGCCAAGAGCGGACCACGCCCCCCGGGTAAAAAGTAACGCGGCGCTCCGGCCCCACCCCAGTGAGCAGGGTGGAGAGCTGAGGTCACCGTTGCCGTGGTGACAAAACAGGAAGACACAACAGCTGGCGGCGTGGAGACTCCTGGGGGCTGCCCTCCTCGACACAGCCCTAGAGGAGTCTCCAGGGTAGGCCAGGGAACACCGTTACCATAGAAACCCGCATGTTTAGGGTTTGTTTAGTACAGAGCCCCCCAGCTCAGGTCCCCACCCCCGTCTCACCCCACTCCTTTCTCCCGCTCCCTTCCTGCCCCCTCCTTCCTGGTCTATTCCGCCCCCACCCCTGCCTTGCTGGATGAAAGCTTAGACACCTGGGTCGCAGCGGATTGGGGGACCAGGCCCCTCAGTTTAATGGGGTTTGTGGGCTAGGATCTCTGTCTCTTGGAGCCCTGAGGGACAGCAGAATTGAGAGCAGTATTCCTGGGCCTTAGGTGGTTCTGGGCTACGATCCCTGACTGCTGGGTCTCCCCAAGAAACAGAGGCTAGATTCCTGTATTTAAGGATCTTGAAGGGGTAGCAAAATGCTCCCCTAGTACCCATTGGCACCGGGCGCCGCAGGGTAAGGGACTCGGCTGGACGCGGGTCTCAGATATCACAGTGGATAGGGGTGGGGTGTGTTGGGGGCAAAATTCCCGGGAGCTAGCGCTGTAGGAGTTGGGGGCCCGGATTCCTGGGCTCCACAGGATGCCTAGGTTGAGGCCGAGATTCTTGACTCAAAAGAACAATCAGGCCCCGGCGCTGTGGGTCACGCCTGTAATCCCAGCACTTCGGGAGGCTGAGGAGGGAGGATCCCTCGAGCCCAGGAGTTCAAGACCAGCCTGGGCAACATGGGGGAGACCCTGCTCTATTAAAAATAAGTAAATAATAATAATAATAGAACCATTAAAGCTCAGACTCTTGGATTTTCAGAGCAGGTGTTGCAAGCCTAGCCGCCTGGGTCTGGAAGGCAGATATATTTTTGGCCTACATTCCTGACTCCTGGTTGGAGGGAGGGACTCAGAATTTTAATGAGGATGGGGCTGGAGCTGGGGCTGGGGGCTCTGGATTCCTGGATCCTGCAAGAGGGGAAGGGATCCAAGGGGCTGGTGGGCCCGAAGTCCCCGGGGCAGGGAATGGCTGCCGGGTGCGTTTTTAAAAGGCGACTCTGCGGCCCTAAAACGCACTGCCGGAGCCAAAAGAAAAAGAGGGAGCTGAGAGTCGGGATGTCGGGCCCCCGGGGAGGGGCAGGGCGGGGACCCGGGACGCCTGAGTCCCTCCCTCTGGCCGCGCTCACTCACCGCGCTCTGCAGTTGTCCCGGGCGCGGCCTGGCTGGCGGCGGCCACTGGGCGGGGCCTGGTGGCGGCTGCGGCTGCGGCTGCTCAGCGACGCTGAGCTAACGGGGCGCGTCTGGCGCTGCCGCCGCTGGGCACCTTCCAGGGCCGACAGCTGAAGAGGCTTTGAGGCCGAGACCAGGAGTGGAAGCCGCGCGAGTGGCGAAGGGAGCAGTAGGAAGGGGTCCGGGAGCTGAGGATCCGGGTCTACGTGTCCTACGGAGCGGGGAGGGGCCGGAGGGGGAACTGCAGGAAGGGGGTTTCTGCAGGAGTGGAGAGGGGGTTGGGCAGAGGAAGTTAAAGCCTGTGTGCGCACTCTGTGCCTCTGCAAAGGGAAGGGGGCGCAGACCCTCTCTGTCATTCTGGGCCCTGCACAGGGGAGGGAGGTCTCAATGCGTCCAGATCAGGCCTTGTCCCAGGAGGGAGGGCTATGGACGGATAGGGAGTCGGGACATGGTGTTAGCTGGAGACTCCCCTGGGACGCCTCTAGGTTCCACTCACAGGCCTCCTTGGCCCCAAGTGTAGCAGTAAATCTTTCTCCCTTCCTGCCTAAATCAGTCACTGCCTGACCCCATAGTGACACACTCGAGGTACCCCAAACGGCCCAGAGGTGGTCTCCACTTACACAACTTACTGTATTATTCCTTGTGGTGGCAGCGGTTCCCCTGTAGACACTAGGGCCCCTCAACGTCGGGGTTCAGGGTAGCAGGAACAGGAAGCAAACATTTGAAGAGTGAAGGTCGGTCGCAGTGGCTCACCTCTGTCATCCTAAGCACTTTGGGAGGCCAAGGCCGGCAGATCACCCCTGAGGTGGGGAGTTTGAGACCAGCGTGGCCAACATGATGAAACCCCATCTCCATTACAAATACAAAAAAATGAAGCCTGATGGCGCCTCCTGTAGTCCCAGCTACTCAGGAGGCTGAGGCAGGAGAATGGCTTGAACCGGGGAGGTGGAGGTTGCAGTGAGCCAAGATTGTGCCACTGCACTCCACCATGGGTGACTGAGCGAAACTGTCTCAAAGCAAAAAATAACAACAAAACAAAAATTTGAAGAGTGAGTCATCGGGTGTGGTCCTAAGAAATGGCACTCTTGGCTGATGCAGCAGCTCATGTCTCTGATTCCAGCACACTGGGAGGCCCAGGTGGGTGGATCACCTGAAGTCAGGAGTTCGAGACCAGCCTCTCCAACATGGTGAAATCCTGTCTCTACTAAAAATACAAAAAATTAGCCGGACGTGGTGGCAGGCGCCTGTAATCCCAGCTACTTGGGAGGCTGAGGCAGGAGAATCGCTTGAACCCAGGAGGCAGAGGTTGTGGTGAGCAGAGATCACACCATTGCCCTTCAGCCTGGGCAACAAGAGTGAAACTCTGTCTCAAAAAAAAAAAAAGAAAAGAAGAAAGAAAAGAAAAAGAAAGAAAAATAAAAGAAAGAAATGGCACTCTTGAGTTCCCAGGTCTCTGTAATCTGGGATCATCTGGGATGTGCCCCTGGTTCAGAGTGGTTACCCGTGCCGTAAGCAGCACCCCTGACCCCAAAGATGATGACTCCAAACTGGCCCTGTAACCCAGTCTCAAACAGGCTGTGCCTCTGTTCCATGAGGCTGGCTGCTTTGGGGTAACGGGCTACATGCGCTGCCCCCCACTGACTTCCTAATATGTGGAGCTCCTTGACCAGAAGCAATACTGTGCGGGGTAACAGGAGGGTGAATAGGGCCATTCAGTGCAGACACAGATGCTGCTGTTGGCAGAAGTGCAAAGGGCAAGAAAAGCAAATAACAAGCCCAGAGTTGTTTATTCGAGGGAGGAAACTCACTGCCCAGTCCAGGATGAAAGGGCCCCAGTGTAATCCTCACACGCCCAGGTATTTGGCTCTTTGATCTTCCTTGGAAACTACCACACTGGGGGCTCAGCACTTGCTACTGCCAGCTAGGTAGGCATTCATCGGTGACGTAGCTGTTGTCGTCCACCTCGGCCACTTTGTTCCTGAGCTCATGGAGCAAGCCCTGAGGACGCCAGGGAAAGAGGCTGATCCAGAGCCACAGAGTGGCCATCCGATCTACCACATGGCATCATAGCATTCTCTGTAATAGAGGTTTTAGGGGGAGAGTTCCCTTGGGATAAAGATTACGAACTGGTTTCCACTCCCAACACGTCTGACACCACCAATGTGTGCGTTTTTTCTTTTCTTTTTTTTGAGACGGAGTCTCGCTTTTGTCATCCAGGCTGGAGTGCAATGATGTGATCTTGGCTCATTGCAACTTCTGCCTCCCAGGTTGAAGCGATTCTCCTGCCTCAGCCTCCGGAGTAGCTGGGATTATAGGTGCCCGCCACCACGCCTGGTTTTTTTGTTTGTTTGTTTTTTTTGTATTTTTAGTAGAGATGGGGTTTCACCATGTTGGTCAGGCTGGTCTTGAACTCCTGACCTCAGGTGATGCGCCCACCTCAGCCTCCCAAAGTGCTGGGATTACAGGCATGAGGCCACTGCGCCCGGCCACCTGGCTACATTTCTAGGACTGTCCTCTAACAACAGAGAGGTTGGTTTTGTTTTGTTTTGTTTTGTTTTTAATCTCATGTCAATTCTTCTTTTTTTTTTTTTTAGATGGAGTCTCACTCTGTCACCCAGGCTGGAGTGCAGTGGTGCGATCTCTGTTCACTGCAACCTCTGCCTCCTGGGTTCAAGTGATTCTCCTGCCTCAGCCTCCCGAGCAGCTGGGATTACAGTCATGGGCCACCACGCCCAGCTAATTTCATATTTTTGGTAGAGATAGGGTTTCACCATGTTAGCCAGGCTGGTCTCGAACTCCTGACCTCAGGTGATCCGCCTGCCTCAGCCTCCCAAAGTGCTGGGATTACAAGAGTAAGCCACCGTGCCCGGCTGTCAATTCTTCTTTTCCTCTTTTTCATCTCTAAAGATGTTCTTCTCATAACCTTACTGTTGCTATTACAATTCTTCTTCTCTTTTTGATAGTCAGTGTTCCCACTCAAAGAATATTTCGTTGGATTTAAAATACACACACACACATATCATATATATGCATATCTATATGTGTGTGCATTTATTATCTCACTGTTTCTGTGGAACTTGGCACAGTTTAGCTGGGTTCTCTGTGAGGCTGTAATCAAGGTATTGGCCAGGACTGAGTTTTGGGTTTTTTTTTTTTTTTTTGAGATGGAGTCTCACCTTGTCGCCCAGGTTGGAGTGCGGTAGCCCGATCTCAGCTCACTGCAACCTCTGCCTGACGGGTTCAAGCGATTGTCCTGCCTCATCCTCCTGAGTAGCTGGGATCGCAGGTGCATGCCACCACAACTGGCTAATTTTTATATTTTTAGTAGAGACAGGGTTTCACCACATTGGTCAGGCTGGTCTTGAACTCCTGACCTCAAGTGATCTGCACACCTTGGCTTCCCAAAGTGCTGGGATTATAGGCGTGAGCCACCACGCCTGACCCAGCACTGAGTTTTGATCTGGAGGCTCAACTGGGAAAGGATCTGCTTCCAAATTGACTCAGCTTGCTGCAGAATTTATTTCCTTGTGACTTTAGAACTCATCAGGGGCTGGGCAGAGTGGCTCATACCCGTAACCCCAGCAGTTTGGAAGGCCAAAGCGGGCAGATCGTTTTGAGCTCAGGAGACCAGCCTTGGCAACATGGCAAAACCACGTCTCTATAAAAATACAAAAATTAGCCAGGTGTTAGTGGTACATACCTGTAGTCCCAGCTACTGGGGAGACTGAGACTGGAGAATCGCTTGAGCCTGGGAAGCAGAGGTTGGAGTGAGCTGAGATCGCGCAACTGCACTCCAGCCCCTGGATGACAGAGTGAAACTCTGTCTCAAAAAAAAAAAAAAAAAAAAAGGAATTCAGCCGGGCGCGGTGGCTTACGCCTGTAATCCCAGTACTTTGGGAGGCCCAGACGGGCGGATCACGAGATCAGGAGATCAAGACCATCCTGGCTAACACGGTGAAACCCCATCTCTATTAAAAATACAAAAAATTAGCCGGGCGTGGTGGCCGGCACCTGTAGTCGTAGCTACTCGAGAGGCTGCAGGAGAATGGCGTGAACCCGCGAGGCGGAGCTTGCAGTGAGCCAAGATTGTGCCACTGCACTCCAGGCTGGGCGACAGAGCGAGACTCTGTCTCAAAAAAATAAAAATTAAAATTAAAACACTCATCAACTCATCAGTGCGTGCTCCTTCAAAGTCAGCAATGAGAGACTCTAGGGTGTGTCAGCTAGCAAGAAATCTTCTACAACATATAAGCACCACCTTTGCCATGCCGTATTGGTTAGAAGAAAGTAACACATTCCTCCCACACTCAAGGGATGGGGTTGATACAAGTGTAGAACGTTTCTTTTTGGGAGGAAGAAAATTTTCTGGAGACATAAAGTAGTGATTGGCCAGGTGCAGTGATTCAGGCCTGTTATCCCAGCACTTTGTGAGGTTGAGGCAGGCGGACCACTTGAGGCCAGGAGTTCAAGACCAGCCTGGCCAACATGGTGAAACCCTGTCTCTACTAAAAATACAAAAATTAGCCAGGCATGGTGGTGTGCGCCTGTAATCCCAGCTACTCGGGAGGCTGAGGCAGAAGAATTACTGGAACCTGGGAGGCAGAGTTTCCAGTGACCTGAGATCACGCCACTTCATTCCAGCCTGGGCGACAGAGTGCCTGAGACTCTGTCTCAAAAAACAAAAAAACAAACAAACAAAAAATAATAACCACCTAGCAGCAAAGCCTGTGAATGCATTTCTGCTTCCTTTTTCTTTTCCTTTTTTCAACAGGGTCTCACTCTGTTGCCCAGGCTGGAGTAGTGCAGGGCAGATCACCTGAGGTCGGGAGTTTGAGGCCAGCCTGACCAACATGGAGAAACCGCGTCTCTACCAAAAATACAAAATTAGCTGAGCGTGGTGGCTCCTGCCTGTAATCCCAGCTACTCAGGAGGCTGAGGCGGGAGAATCGCTTGAACCCAGGAGGCAGAGGTGTCAGTGAGCCGAGATCACGCCATTGCACTCCAGTCTGGGCAACAAGAGAGAAACTCTGTCTCAAGATAATAATAATAATAATAAAATTTAAAATTCGGTTTCTCAGTCTCACTAGCCAGGTTTCAAGTGCTCTTTGTGGCTATGGCGCGGGTAGCACAGCCTTCATTTTGTGTGGCCTCCTTAGGCTCAGAATAGAGCTCTGTGTTTTGGAGTGTGCCAGCCTGTATTAGCATTCAGACTCCAGCAGTAGAGTAAAAAATAATACAACGTGAACAGCTGGGGTTTATTCTAGAAATGCCAAAATGGGATTTTTGTTTTTGTTTTTGTTTTTTTGAGACAGAGTCTCTCTGGGTCTCCTAGGCTGGAGTGCAGTGGCGTGATCACAGCTCACTACAGCTTCAACCTCCCAGCCTCAAGCAATCCTCCCTCCATAGCCTCCTGAGTAGTGGGGACTACAAGTGTGTACCACCATGCCCAGCATGGTGTTTTTTTGTAGAGACAAGGTTTTGCCATGTTACCCAGGCTGGTCTTGAACTCCCGGGCTCAAGCAATTTTCCTGCCTCAGTTTCCCAAAATGCTGGGATAAGGGCATAAGCCAGTGCACCCAGCCCAGAATGGTTAATATTAAAAAAAATTAATGCACCTTTATCATATTAGCAAAGTAAAAAAAAAAAAAATCAGCACAATCATCTTATACGTGCTAAAAGAGTGTTTGACAAAATTTAGTATTGATGTTTTTTGGTTTTTGGTTTTTTTTTTTGAGACAGAGTCTTGCTCTGTCACCCAGGCTGGAGTGCAATGGCGTGATCTTGGTTCACTGCATCCTACGCCTCCCAAATTCAAGCGATTCTCCTGTCTCAGCCTCCTGAGTAGCTGGGATTACAGGCACTGGCCACCATGCCCAGCTAAATTTTTTTTCTTTTTTTTTTTTTTTGAGATGGAGTCTCGCTGTGTCGCCCAGGCTGGAGTGCAGTGGTGTGATCTCGGCTCACTGCAAGCTCTGCCTCCCAGGTTAAAGCCATTCTCCTGCCTCAGCCTCCTGAGCAACTGGGACTACAGGCGCCCGCCACCACGCCCGGCTAATTTTTTGTATTTTTAGTAGAGACGGGGTTTCTCTGTGTTAGTCAGGATGGTCTCAATCTCCTGACCTCATGATCCGCCTGCCTCGGCCTCCCAAAGTGCTGGGATTACAGGCATGAGCCACCGTGCCCGGCCCTAGCTAAATTTTTTGTATTTTTAGTAGAGACAGGGTTTCACCATATTGGCCAGGCTGGTCTCAAACTCCTGACCTTGTCATCCACCTGCCTCGGCCTCCCAAAGGGCTGGGATTACAGGCATGAGCCACCTCAGCTGGCCCTGTGAATTTTTTTTTAGAAAAACACTGAATAGTTGGACATGGTCATGTACACCTGTGGTCCCAGCTACTTGGGAGGCTGAGGTAGGAGGATCTCTTTAGCCCATGGGTTCGATTCTGCCGTGAGCTATGATTGCACCACTGCACTCAAGCCTGGGCAACGGGGTGAGACTCTGTCTTAAAAAAAGAAAGAAAAATTAAAGTACAGTGGCAAGGGCAAAGGTGTCACTGGTCAATGTCAGGAGGGCAGTGCCCAGTGGTGGCGGTGGCAATGGTGGCTTCTCCACTGGGGTGTGGCCGCATCTGACGTTAGGAACATTCTTGCTGCTGTCTATTCTTGGCTTCCTGCCACATTCCTGAGCCTGATTCCGTAGCCTTTCCATGCATCCTTTGCGGGTTTTTTTTTTTTTTTTTTTTTTTTTTTTTAGACAGAGTCTCGCTCTGTCACCCAGGCTGGAGTGCAATGGCACGATCTCAGCTCACTGCAACCTCTACCTCCTGGGTTCAAGCAATTCTCCTGCCTCAGCCTCCCGAGTAGCTGGGATTACAGGCATGCACCACCATGCCCGGCTAAATTTTTTTTGTATTTTTAGTAGAGATGGAGTTTTACCATGTTGGCCAGGCTGGTCTCAAACTCCTGACCTCGGATGATCCACCCTCCCCAGCCTCCCAAGAGTGCTGGGATTATAGGCATGAACCACCGCACTCGGTTATTTTGCTTTTACTCAAAGTCCTTCAACACATTCCTCCTCTGCTTCTTGGATCCAGAGATGTCTGTGGTCTGCAAACAAGAGCCACCACAGCCAGAGGCTCTCCCTGCTGCATGGCAAGAGACCCTCAGGAACTCCCCTTCATGTAGCCCAAGAGGAGGTTTCATGCTCATGAAACGATTTGCATTTTCCTCGTGATGCAGATTGGATTAACAGATGGTGACTTTTGTCATCCTTAAGCAAAATAGACTGAAGTCTTCTGTTTTGAAGACGTAGGCTGCATTTTTGGGGGGAACGAGGAAGGAAATCTATTTGATTTGTAAAACTCCCCTGCTGAATGTACTTCTCAGACTGGAAATAGATCAAGACTCCATCTTATAGGGGACTGGTGAGATGAACGATGGCAGATTCGATAATGCAACCGTGTCTGTATCTTTTTAAAAGGATGAGGAAGATCTGTTTACCTAAATGAAAAGCTTTCTAGGAGGGAGTCCTAAGTGAAAAAGGCAAGATGCAAAATGATGCATGGGGATGCAATCTTACAGGTGAGAAAACACAAAAATAAGGATATATATATGGTTTGCCTATTTGTCCCCTCCAAATCTCATGTAGAAAATTGATCCTGGGCTGGGCACGGTGGCTCACACCTGTAATCTCAGCACTTTGGGAGGCCAAGGTGGGTGGATCACCTGTGGTCAGGAGTTCGAGACCAGCCTGGCCAACATGGCGAAATCCCCTTTCTACCAAAAATACAAAAATTAGCCAGGTTTGGTGGCGAGCACCTGTAATCCCAGGTACTCAGGAGGCTGAGGCAAGAGAATCGCTTGAGCTTGGGAGGCGGAGGTTGCAGTGAGCCGAGATTGCGCCACTGCACTGCAGCCTGGGCAACAGAGTGAGAATCTGTCTCAAGAAAAAAGAAAATTTATTCAGAATGTTGGAGGCCTGTGGCCTTGTGGGAGGTGTTTGTATCATGGGAGCCCATCCTGCATGAAGAGCTTGGCGCTTTTCTCAGGGTAATGAGTGAATTCTTGCTCTATTCGTTCCCATGAGAGCTGATTGTTAAAATGAGCCTGCAGGACAGGACAGCTCATGCCTGTAATCCCAGCACTTTGGGAAGCCAAAGCAGGAGGATTACTTGAAGCCAATAGTTCAAGACCACCCTGGGCAACATAGCAAGACCCTGTCGCTACAAAAAAAATTGGCACCTGACCTGTACAATTTTTCTATTTTAGACATATTGGTTGGGTGCAGTGGCTCACGCCTGTAATCCCAGCACTTTGGGAGGCTGAGGTGGGCGGATCACCTGAGGTCGGGAGTTCAAGACCGGCCTGACCAACACAGAGAAACCCTATCTCTGCTAAAAATACAAAATTAGCAGGGCATGGTGGCGCATGCCTGTAATTCCAGCTACTCAGGAGGCTGAGGCAGGAGAATCTCTTGAACCCGGGAGGCGGAGGTTGTGGTGAGCCGAGATTGCGCCATTGCACTCCAGCCTGGGCAACAAGAGCAAAACTCTATCTCAAAAAAATAAGTAAATAAAATAAACATATTAATGTATTAGCTGTATAAAATTATATCAGGCTGGGCGTGGTGGCTCACACCTGTAATCTCAGCACTTTGGGAGGCCAAGGCAGGGGATCACCTGAGGTCAGCAGTTTGAGACCAGCCTGGCCAACATGGTGAAACCCCATCTCTACTGAAAATACAATAAATTAGCTGGGCATGGTGGAGGCGCCTGTAATCCCAGCTACTTGGAGGCTGAGGCAGGAGAATTGCTTGAACTGGGGAGGTAGAGGTTGCAGTGAGCTGAGATCATGCCATTGCATTGCAGCCTGGACAAAAAACGAAACTCAATCTCAAAAAATAATAATAATAATAATATCTATATTACATGATTCAATGCATGTAAAATTCTTAGAACAGGCCGGGCGTGGTGGCTCACGCCTGTAATCCCAGCACTTTGGGAGGCTGAGGCGGGTGGACCACCTGAGGTCAGGAGTTCAAGACCAGCCTGGCCAACATAGTGAAATCCCTTCTCTACTAAAAATACAAAATTTAGCCAGGCGTGGTGGTGGGCACCTGTAATCCCAGCTACTTGGGAGTCTGAGGCACAAGAATTTCTTGAACCTGGGAGACGGAGGTTGCAGTGAGCCTCAGCTGCTGCAGTCCAGCCTGGGCAACACGGTGAGACTCTGTCTCAAAAAAATAAAAGTAAAATTCTTAGAATAATGCCTTATATCAGTACGTATATATTCACACATTTATATGTGTGCGTATATATATATATATGCCATGGATATTCCAAAAAGATACAGAAGATATCAATAAGAACAGAAGGGGAGGAACGCTGGGAAATGGGAAAACTGGGATGGATGAGAAGCTTACAGTCTGCCCAGAAATATACTACCAAGTCAAAACACATCACTGTTGATGTATTTTATTACAGGGTCTCACCCTGTTGCCAGGCTAGAGTGCAGTGGTATGATCACAGCTCACTGCAGCCTTGACCTCTTAAGTCCGAGAGATCCTCCTACCTTAGCCTCCTGAGTAGCTGGGACCACAGCTGTCTCCTCTGGCTAGGGTTTTATTTATTTATTTATTTATTTACTTACTTACTTACTTATTTTTTAGAGACAGAGTCTCGCTCTGTCACCCAGACTGGAGTGCAGTGGCACAATCTTGGCTCACTGCAACCTCCGCCTCCCAGGTTCAAGCAATTCTCCTGCCTCAGCCTCCTGAGAAGCTTGGACTACAGGTGCACGCTGCCATGCCCAGCTAATTTTTTTGTATTTTTAGCAGAAACAGGGTTTCACTATGTTGGCCAGGCTGGTCTCGAACTCCTGACCTTGTGATCTGCCCACCTTGGCCTCCTAAAGTGCTGGGATTACAGGCATGAGCCACCATGCCTGGCGGGTTTTATTTATTTATTTTATTTTTATTTTTTTGAGACAGAGTCTCGCACTGTCGCCCAAGCTGGAGTGCAGTGGCGTGATCTCGGCTCACTGCAACCTCCGCCTCCCAGGTTCAGGCCATTCTCTTTGCCTCAGCCTCCCAAGTAGCTGGGATTACAGATGCCTGCCACCATGCTCAGCTAATTTTTTTTTTTTTTTTTTTTTTTGTATTTTTAGTAGAGACAGGGTTTCACTATGTTGGCCAGGCTGGTCTTGGACTACTGACCTTGTGATCCGCCCGCCTCGGCCTCCCAAAGTGCTGGAATTACAGGCGCAAGCCACCATGCCTAGCCGGGTTTTATTTTTTTATATTTTATTTTACACATTGTAGAGACAGGGGTCTCCCTATGTTGTTCAAGCTGGTCTCGAACTCCTGGCCTCAAGTGATCCTCCTGCCTCGACCTCTCAAAGCTCTGGTATTATAGGTGTGAGCTACTGCACCTGGCCTGTGTAATTTTCTCATTTTAGACATATTAATATATTAGCAATATAAAATTATATTTATATTACATGACTCAATGCATGTGAAATACTTAAAACCATGTCTTATATCAGCACACACACACATATATATGTATATACACACACACATTTATATGTGCATATATATATATATCTGTGTGTGTGTATATATGCAATGGATATTTCCAGAAAGATACAGAAGAAATCAGTAAAAACAGAAAGGGAGGAACAGTGGGCAACTGGAAAACAGGGGTGGCTGAGGAGGCTTGCGTCTACCCTGAAATATATTACCAAGTCAAAACACATCACTATGTATGTATGTATTTAAATGAGGTATTTATACTCTTTCGGGCAAGGAGCCCAGTGATAACAAATGGCTGTAGATGCTTTTCTCCGTCAAGCTTCGAGGAGGAGATGAGATGGAGCCCATCCCTGGGCCAAGGTCTCCAGCCCCATTTCACAGATGTAAATAGCAGGCGTCCCCCACACAGTCTGAACACTTGGAGGCCAAGATTGATTTCTCCCAGGGCCCACCATCCTAAAGCATGGGATTGATTTAGTGCCTCTTGCTGGGAAGCAAAATTCTGGGAGCCACGGTGGGATCCTCCCTCCCTCCCTGCAGGAGACTGGGGCCCTTCCAGGCAGCAACTTAGACCAGTCAACAACGTCTGCCTTAGGCCAGGTGCAGTGGCTCACGCCTGTAATCCCAACGCTTTGGGAGGCTGTGGCGGGCAGATCATCTGAGGTCAGGAGTTCAAAACCATCCTGGCCAACATGGTGAAACCCCGTCTCTACTAAAAATACAAAAATTAGCTGGGCGTGGTGGTGCGCGCCCGTAGTCCCAGCTACTCCAGAGGCCACGGCAGGAGAATCCCTTGAACCTGGGAGACAGAGGTTGCAGGTCTGATATTGCACCACTGTATCCAGCCTGGGTGACGGAGTGAGACCCTGTCTGAAAAAGAAAACAAACAAACAAACAAAAAACCAAAAAACAACCTCTGCCTGCCCTTGGGGCCTAGCATGGGCCCCTGCACACAGGAGGCTTCTATAAAAATAGCTCATTTCAGGTAATCTAGGGCAGAACCCAGGCTTTTACCACTTGTGGTTTCTCTTTCTAAATGTGTAGTTAAAAGCTGCAGGCCAGACCTGGTGCATGGTGGCTCATGCCTGGAATCCCAACACTTTGGGAGGCTGAGGTGGGAGAATCACTTGAGGTCAGGAGTTTGAGACCAGCTTTGCCAATATAGCAAGACCCTGCCTCTAAAAAATAAAAATAAAAAAAATTTTTTTCAATTAGCCAGGCAAGGTGGTTGTGCCTATAGTCCCAGCTACTCAGGAGGCTGAGGCAGGAGGATCACTTGAGCCCAGGAGTGCGAGGCTGCAGTGAGCTGTGACTGCACCACTGCACTCCAGCCTGGGCAAATTGAGCAAGATCCCCATCTTTAAAAAAAAAAAAAAAAAAAAAGACTGGGCGCTGACGCCTGTAATCCCATTACTTTGGGAGGCCAAGGTGGGTGGATCACCTGAGGTCGGGAGTTCGAGACCAGCCTGACCAACATGGAGAAACCTCATCTCTACTAAAAATACAGAATTAGCTGGGCGTGGTGGCGCGCGCCTGTAATCCCAGCTACTCAGGAGGCTGAGGCAGGAGAATTGCTTGAACCCAGGAGGCAGAGGTTGCAGTGAGCTGAGATCGCACCATTGCACCCCAGCCTGGGCAACAAGAGCGAAACTCCATCACAAAAAAAAAAAAAAAAAAAAAAAAGAAGAAGAAGAAAAAGAAGAAGAAGAAACCAAAACACACACACAAAATAACAGGTGCAGGCCAGTTAAACAAAAGCAACTCAAGAGCTGTGCCCATAAGGCCGGGCGCGGTGGCTCAAGCCTGTAATCCCAGCACTTTGGGAGGCCGAGGCGGGCGGATCACAAGGTCAGGAGATCGAGACCACAGTGAAACCCCGTCTCTACTAAAAATACAAAAAATTAGCCGGGCGCGGTGGCGGGCGCCTGTAGTCCTAGCTACTCAGGAGGCTGAGGCAGGAGAATGGCGTGAACCCAGGAGGCGGAGCTTGCAGTGAGCCGAGATCGCGCCACTGCACTCCAGCCTGGGCAACAGCGTGAGACTCCGTCTCAAAAAAAAAAAAAAAAAAAAAAAGAGCTGTGCCCTGCAGGGGCGCATTCGTGTGAGGGTGCCCCCTAGAGGACTCTGAGGGTAGAATGCATTCATCCTAAATGGGTGTAAGAGGGTCATTTTTCTTCATCCAAAGCAAATTCCCTACTGTAAGTTATGCCCAGGGGACATGGCCAGTGAACAAAACATGCAAACAGTATTGCTGCTGCTCTGTTCACACATGCAAGAGAGACAATGAGTCAGCAAACACGCACTTAAGTTGTTTTTGTATAGCAAAATGTACCAGAACATAGAAAGATATAGGGGACTGGTGGCCAGGCGTAGTGGCTAATGCCTGTCATCTCAGCACTGTGGGAGGCTGAGGCAGGTGGATCACCTGAGGTCAGGAGTTGAGACCAGCCTGGGCGACATGGCGAAACCCCGTCTCTACTAAAAAATACAAAAGTCCCAGCTACTCAGGAGGCTAAGGCAGGGGAATTGCTTGAACCTGGGAGGTGGAGGTTGCAGTGAGCCAAGATCGCCCTACTGTAATACAGCCTGGGCGACAGGTAGAAACTTCATTTCAAATCAATAATAATAATAATAATAATAAGGCTGGGCACGGTGGCTCACGCCTGTAATCCTAGCACTTAGGGAGGCCAAGGCGGGCAGATAACAAGGTCAGGAGTTAGAGACCAGTCTGACCAACATGGTGAAGCCCCATCTCTACTAAAACTACAAAAATTAGTCGGGCCTGTAATCCCAGCTACTCAGGAGGCTGAGGCAGGAGAATGGCATGAACCTGGGAGGCAGAGGTTGCAGTGAGCTGAGATCGTGCCACTGCACTCCAGCCTGGGTGTATAATAATAATTATTATAATTTAATTAAGTTATAATTATAATTATTATAATAATCTCAAAGAATAATAATAATAATGGCTCAAGCTAATAAAAGAAGGCCTGTCAATGTACCTGTATCACCTTCTCTGGTGCATTATTAAAAAAAAAATAAGATATAGGGGACTGGGGTGAGCTACTTTAGATGGAGCGGTCAGGGAAAGGCCTTTTGAGGGCAGGACTCTGAGCTGCCGGCTGAAGGATAAGACAGAACCACCACCCAAAGCATCTAAGAAAGGCTGCCGGTCCAGACACAGGCGCCCTGAGTGGTACACAATACGTGTGCTCATCCGAGAGCAATGAGGCTAGTGCCGCTGAATTCAGAGTGATTGAGAAGCTGTGGTAGGAAATGAGGCAGATAATGTGGTATTGTCACAACCATGGAAATGCAGGCTGATGACACAGAATACTACAGATTTCAGAAACAGATGCGCTCGATCTGTGCACAAAGTCACATTGCTTTTTTTGCAGTCGAGAACAGACATTTTTGTGGAGCTGTGTTCGGTCCATGACCCCGACCTTATGCCATACCCCAAATACATTTCTAGATGGTTCACGTGTCTAACTGTGAAAGATAAAACTATAAATATTCAAGAGCAAGGCATTGGGAAACATCTCTGGGATATCAGGATTAGCAAGGATTTCTTTTTTTCTTTTCTTTTCTTTTTTTTTTTTGAGACAGAGTCTCACCCTGTTGCCCAGGCTGGAGTGCAGTGGCATGATCTCAGCTCACTGCCAGCCTCTGCTTCCTGGGTGCAAGCGATTCTCCTGCCTCAGCCTCCCAAGTAGCTGGGACTACAGGTGCCGGCCATCACACCTGGCTAATTTTTATATTTTTAGTAGAGACGGAGTTTCACCATGTTGGCCAGGCAGATCTCAAACTCCTGACATCAAGTGATCCACCCGCCTCGGCCTCCCAAAGTCCTGGGATTACAGGCGAGAGCCACTGCGCCTGGCCAGTAGTGATTTTTTTTAAATAGACAAATGAAAAGTGTATGTGTTGGCCAGGCTCAGTGGCTCATGCCTGTAATCCCTGCACTTTGGGAGGCCGAGGCAGGTGGATCACGAGGTCAGGAGATCAAAACCATCCTGCCAACACGGTAAAACCCCTTCTCTACTAAAATACAAAACATTAGCCAGGCATGGTGGTGGGCACCTATAATCCCAGCTACTTGGCAAGCTGAGGCAGGAAAATCGCTTGAACCCGGGAGGTGGAGGTTGCAGTGAGCCGAGATCATGCCACCGTACTCCAGCCTGTCCACAGAGCAAGACTCTGTCTCAAAAAAAAAAAAGAAGAAGAAAAAGAAAAAAGAAAAGTGTATGTATTTATGGTGTACAACATAATGTATTGCTATATGTATACATTGTGGGGTGGCTAAATCAAACTGTTTAACACGTGCATTACCTCATATACTTATTTTTTTGTGGTTTGAGCACTTACAATCTACTGTCAGTGGTTTTCAAGATATGGTTCATTATTTTTCTTTTTTCTTTTTTTTTTTTTTTTTGAGATGGAGTCTCTCTATTGCCCAGGCTGGAGTGCAATGGCACGACCTCGGCTAACTGCAACCTCTGCCTCAAAGGTTCAAGTGATTCTCCTGCCTCAGCCTCCTGAGTAGCTGGGATTACAGGCATGCACCACCACGCCAATTTTTTTTTTTTTTTTTTTTTTTTTTTTTGGTAGAAATGGGGTTTCACCATGTTGGTCAGGCTAGTCTCGAACTCCTGACCTCATGATCCGTCTGCCTCAGCCTCCCAAAGTGCTGAGATTACAGGCGTGGGCCACCATGCCCGGCCGAATATGGTTCATTATTATTAACTCTAGTCGCCTTCTTGTTCCATGGATCTCAAAACTTATGCCTCCTGTGTATCCAAAGCTTTGTATCTTTTTGTATTGTTTTGTTTTTTGAGACAAAGTCTCACTTTGTCACCCAGGCTGGAGGGCAGTGGTGTGATCATGGCTCACTACAGCCTTGAACTCCCTGTGTTCAAGGGATCCTCCTACCTCAGCCTCCCGAGTACCTGGGATTGCAGGTGCACACCACTACGCCCAGCTAATTTTGTATTTTTTGTAGAGATGGGGTTTTGCCATGTTGCCCAGGCCGATCTCAAACTCCTGAGCTCAAGCAATCCTCCCACCTTGACCTCCCAAAGTGCTGGGATTACAGGTGTGAGCCACTGTGCCTCGCCTGAAACATTGTATTCTCTGACTAAGAACTTTGTATTCCCTGGCTTGGCTCAGTGGCTAACACCTGTAATCCCAGCACTTTGGGAGGCTGAGGTAAGCGGATCTCCTGAGGTTGGGAGTTCGAAACCAGCCCAGCCAACATGGTGAAACTCGACTAAAAATATAAAAATTAGCTGGGCATGGTGGTGCATGCCTGTAATCCCAGCTACTCGGGAGACTGAGGCAGGTGAATCGCTTGAACCCGGGAGACGGAGGTTGCAGTGAGCCGAGATCGTGCCATTGCACTCCAGCCTGGGCAACAAGAAGGAAATCCTGGCTGGGCTCGGTGGCTCACGCTTGTAATCTCAGCACTTTGGGAGGCTGAGGCGGGCGGGTCATGAAGTCAAGAGTTCAAGACCAGCATGGCCAACTCTGTCTCAAAAAAGAACTTCCCATTCTCTCTCTTCCCCTCCACCCCCAGACTCCCTCCAGCCCCTGGGAACCCCCAGTCTACTCTACTTCTATGAGTGCCACGTTTTCAGATGTCACATATGAGTGCCATCCTGCAGTATTTGTTTTTCTGTGTTTGACTGACTTTACTTACTATGTGTCCTCCAGGTTCATCCATGCTGTTCCAAATGACAAGATTTTTTTTTTTTTTTTTTTTTTTTTTTTTTTGTAGACGGAGCCTAGCTCTGTCACCCAGGCCAGGGGGTAGTGGCGTCATCTCAGCTCACCACAACCTCCGCCTCCTGGGTTCAAGCGATTCTCCTGCCTCAGCCTCCTGAGTAGCTGGGATTACAGGCGTGCGCCACCACGCCCGGCTAATTTTTGTATTTTTCGTAGAGACAGGGTTTCACTATGTTGACCAGGCTGGTCTCGAACTCTTGACTTCATGACCCGCCCGCCTCGGCCTCCCAAAGTGCTGGGATTACAAGCATGAGCCAGCGAGCCCAGCCAGGATTTCCTTCTTTTTTAAGGCTGCTAGTATTCCATTGTGCGTACACACCCCGTTTTCTTGGTGAGTTCATCCATTGGTGGAAGCCTAGGTGGATTCCACATGTCTCTTCCACATACTGATTTCATTTCCTCTGGAAACTACCCAGCAGTGGGATCGCTGGATCATACGGTGTTTCTATTTTTAATTTTTTGAGGAAGCTGCGGTGGTAACCTCTAAGCTGAGAACTGCAGAATGAGGAGGAGGGGCAACCTGAAGATCCTAAGGAAGCCTGGATGTTACAACACAGGGAAGGGTTAGCCTAAGAGCCCGGCGTAAAGGCGTCCTTTCCGGTGTATGAAAAAACAGCGCAGCGGCTAATGGGGTGGATCAGAGAGGGAGGGCTGAGGAACCTGGAGGTAGGAAGGAAAGCAGCCAAGGCTAACAGGAGCCAGATCATGGCTCCTGTTAAACGTAAAGAATCTGGCTTTTGTTCAAAGTGGAAAAGGAAGCAATTAGGGGCTGTTAGGATTGGAAATGACACAGTCCGGTTTCTGTTTTTAAAAGAATCTTGCTGGGTGGAGGAAAGATACCAACTTCGTGAAGATGTCAAGTGAAAAGGGGACAGAAGACAGGGGTCCTTGGGAAAGACGCTGGTGGTCTTGCCTGGGTGGTAGCAGGAGAGATGAAACTATACTAGCTAACTGGGGAAATTCCCTCACTCGGCAAGTATCCTAGAGTGTATTGTGCCCTGGTACAGACGGGCACTGCAGATAGGGCCATGAAGAAAATAAAGTCCTCTTGGCCGGGTGCAGTGGCTCATGCCTGTAATCCCAGCATTTTGGGAGGCTGAGGTGGGAGGATCACTTGAGCCCAGGTGTTCAAGACCAGCCTGGGCAACATGGCAAAACCCCCGTCTCTAATAAAAATACAAAAAATTAGCTGAGCGCGGTGGCACGCGCCTGTAGTCCCAGCTACTCAGGAGGCTGAAGCAGGAGAATTGCTTGAACCCAGAAGGCAGAGGGTTGCAGTGAGCCGAGATCACACCACTGCACACTCCAACCTGGGTGACAGAGCGAGACTGTCTCCAAAAAAAAAAAAAAGAAGAAGAAGAAGAAGAAGAACAAAGTCCAAGAAGAAGAAGAAGAAGAAGAACAAAGTCCCCTTAGCCAGGCACGGTGGCTCATGCCTGTAATCCCAGCACTTTGGGAGGCCGAGGTGGCAGTTCATCTGAAGCCAGAAGTTCGAAACCAGCCTGGTCAACGTGACAAGACCCTGTCTCTACAAAAAAATTATAAACATTAGCTGGGCATGGTGGCATGTGCCTGTGGTCCCAGCTACTCAGGAAGTTGAGGCGAAAGGATTGCTTGAACCCAGGGAAGTTGAAGCCGCAGTGAGCCGTGATCACATCACTGCCCTCCAGCCTGGGTGACAGAGCCAGACCCTGTCTTAAAAACAAAAAAGTGCCTGTCCTCATAGGGTTCCTGCACTATAAGGGAAGACCGATAATTACCCACAGGAACACACAGACATGTCACACTATGTCAGACAGTGACGTGCTTGATAAAGAAAAAAAGCTGGGCATGAGAGCAGGAGTAACCAATGCAATTCTAGGAGAGGCGACGACAGAAAGCCTCTCCAGAGACAGTGCTTGATCTGGGGCCCGAATGCCTCCAAGGAGAGCGTCTCTGGTGGAGGGAAGAGCAGATCCGGATGCCTGGAGGTGGGAGTGTGTTTTGCCTGTTCTAAAAAGAGTAAAATGAACGCTGCGCTGGAGGAGAGTGAACAAGGGGAAGAGGAGTAAAACATGAGCTCTGGCAGCCGGCAGCGTTTGGAGAGAGACAGTTGGGAAACAGATCCCCAAGGACTGGGTTATGGAGCCCAGCTGGGCTCTCCATGAATACCCGAGACATGGGGCACATGAGTTGACAGCTGTCACTCAGTGTCACTACTAAAAACACCACACCACCGGGTGTGGTGGTGGGCATCTGTAATCCCAGCTACTCAGGAGGCTGAGGCAGGAGAATTGCTTGAACCTGGAAGTCAGAGCTTGCAGTGAGCCGAGATCACGCCACTGCACTCCAGCCTGGGCAACAAGAGCAAGATTCCGTCTCAAAGAAAAATAAAAAAGCAAAAAAAAAAAAAAAAAAAAAAAAAAAGCAGCTATGATGTAAGTGAGCACTGGGTTACTCATTCGTCTTTGTGCAGGTAACAAAGAAAAACGTTAGCAAATATTTACATACCAAGTGTCCTGAAATTAGGATCAACTATATATTTATACCATAACTTCCCACTGTAGAAGACAATATTTTTGTAGCATTTAGAGACTCATTTGAATAATTCAAATGATTATGAACTTGCAACCTGGAAACCATGATGGTTATGGACAGCTATGTTTGCTAGAATCTTTTTTGTGAAAAATTCTCCTGATTAAACGGTGTAAATTATGTTTGCAAAAAGAAGGTGAGTTTGCCGAACAAACTTATGATAATTAGCCATGGCTGTGACTTTGCCGTTTTTTTGTTTTGTTTTGTTTTGTTTTTTGAGACAGAGTCTCACTCTGTCCTCCAGGCTGGAGTGTAGTGGCATGACCTCGGCTCACTGCAAGCTCTGCCTCCCAAGTTCATGCCATTCTCCTGCCTCAGCCTCCCGAGTAGCTGGGACTACAAGCACCCACCACCACGCCCGGCTAATTTTTGTATTTTTAGTGGAGACAGGGTTTCACCATGTTAGTCAGGATGGTCTCGATCTCCTGACCTCGTGATCCGCCTGCCTCAGCCTCCCAAAGTGCTGGGATTACAAGTGTGAGCCACCGCACCTGGCCTTTGCCGATAGTTTTAAGTATCTCAACCTGCACAGAAGACTGCATAGATTATTTTATAATCTGGAACAAATATAAAGTCATTCCTCTTTGCAAAGTTATTCTTTGCATAAAATAAATAAATGACTCTAACAGATTAAGTCTAGAAAGGTGGTTCTCAATGGAGGGCAATTTTGCCTCTTGTTTTAAGATGTAGGGTTTTTTGGGGGGTGGGGTTTTATGTTTTGTTTTGTTTTGTTTTTTTTGAGACAGGGTCTAGCTCTGTCGCCCAGGCAGGAGTACAGTGGCGCGATCTCAGCTCACTGCAACCTCTACCTCCCGGGTTCAAGCAATTCTCCTGCCTCGGCCTTCCGTATAGCTGGGATTACAGGCACCTGCCACCACACCCGCCTGATTTTTATATTTTTAGCAGAGTCAGGGTTTCATCATGTTGGTCAGGCTGATCTCAAACTCCTGACTTCAGGTGATACTCCTGCCTCGGCCTCCCAGAGTGCTGGGATTACAAGCATGAGCCACTGAGCCTGGCAAGATACAGGTTTTATTATTCAGTTATTATGAGGCCAACAGATCAGGAGACAGTTGCCATTGATAAGACAGTTTGTGACTGGACACGGTGGCTATTGCCTGTAATCCCAGCACTGTAGGAGGCCGAAGCAGGCAGATCACCTGAGGTCAGCGGTTGACCAACCTGGCCAACATGGTGAAACCGCGTCTCTACTAAAAACACAAAAATTAGCTGGGCGCTGTGGCAGGCGCCTGTAATCCCAGCTACTAGGGAGGCTGAGGCAGGAGAATCGCTGGAACCCGGGAGGCAGATGTTGCAGTGAGCCCAGATTTTGCCACTGCACTCCAGCCTGGGCGACGGAGCGAGACTTCGTCTCAAAAAGGTAAATAAATAATAGAAAACATCTCTGCGACTTTTGTCAGAGTTGAATCACCCTAAGAATTTTCATGCATGAGACCATATTAATTTCCAAAACTGCCGGCTGACCTTCTGAACAGGCCTTACCCTCTGCTGGTAATCAATGGCTTTAACAAAGAAGATATTTTTATTCCCCGCTAAGGGAACAATGGCATCCATTAACTTGCATTTTTTACTGATTTGTTATCAGAGCTTGGCACTTGGCTGCATGGCAATTTATGGCATTGTTCACTGAGACTATTCCTATCAACTTTCACTTCCTCAAGTTTACTCAGTGGTGAGTCATTTCAAAGTTTAAAGGGAACGCGATTAGCTTTACTTCCCCTTGAACAGCCTGCCTTCTGCTCGCCCACCTGTGTCTCAGCGCCCTCTACTGGTGCCTAAAATCCTATCATAATTTAGTCCGCAGGAAATAAAACAAAATCCTCTGCAGTCCCAGGCTAGGCCTTGCCAGGCTCTCCGAAACAGAGGTCAGAGGTCAGTCTAGAAAACTCAAAAAGCGGCCGGGCGCGGTGGCTCAAGCCTGTAATCCCAGCACTTTGGGAGGCCGAGACGGGCGGATCACAAGGTCAGGAAATCGAGACCAGCCTGGCTAATACGGTGAAACCCCGTCTCTACTAAAAAAAAAAAAATACAAAAAACTAGCCGGGTGAGGTGGCGGGCGCCTGTAGTCCCAGCTACTCGGCAGGCTGAGGCAGGAGAATGGCGTAGACCCGGGAGGCGGAGCTTGCAGTGAGCTGAGATGCGGCCACTGCACTCCAGCCTGGGCGACAGAGCGAGACTCTGTCTCAAAAAAAAAAAAAAAGAAAAGAAAACTCAAAAAGGGGTGCTCTTCATTGTCCCATATGAAAATCATTCCACTTTTGATTATCACCATCCACGGAAGCCTCAATTTAAAAAAAATGTATCTTGCATGAATTGACTGCTGGGTAAATTGGTCATCAGATTAAAATTGTTTCTGAGTTTCAGTTACCGGTTAATGATTAGACAGGCAGAAAGAAATCACTTACCCAGAAAGAAATTACTTACCCAGGTCGGGTGCGGTGGCTCATGCCTGTAACCCCAGCACTTTGGGAGGCCGAGGGTCGTGGAGGGTGGGGAATCAACTGAGGTCAGGAGTTCAAGATCAGCCTGGCCAACATGGCGGAAACCTGTCTCTACTAAAAATACAAAAAAATTAGCCAGGCGTGGTGGGGGCGCCTGTAGTCCCAGCTACTCGGGAGGCTGAGGCAGGAGAATCGCTTGAATCTGGGAGGCAGAGGTTGCAGTAAGCCGAGATCGTGCCACTGCATTCCAGCCTGGGCAACAGAGCAAGATTAGGTCTTAAAAACAAAAAGGGAGAGAAAATAAATCACGTGTCCCAGGCAGAGATGTGTAACCCAAGCCTCAATTTGCTCAGGTGTAAAAGATGCATTCTACCTTACAAGAAGTGTTCGTTAATTTTCTTAAGTACCTGCATGTGTGGAGCCTAAGGTAGTTACAGCTAACTCTGGTCCCCGTAGTTTTATAGACTAACTTTGACCAGTAGGAGTGTTCCTAAAACCAGCTAGATAGGAGAGTTGTTTTATAGAAATTATATCTCTTCTTGGCAATAAAACTATAGGAAGCCTGGATCAAAAACGTAATACCGTCTTGGACCAGGCACGGTGGCTCACGCCTGTAATCCCAGCACTTTGGGAGGCCGAGGAGGAAGGATCGCTTGAGCCCAGAAGTTTGAGACCAGCCTGGGCAACATAGTGAGATCTCATCTCTACTAAAAATTAAAAAAAGAAATTAGCCAGATATGGTGGTACATGCCTGAAACCCCAACTACTCAGGAGACCGAGGCAGGAAGATGGCTTGAGCCCAGGTGTTTTGAGGTTTCAGTGACTCATGATTGCACCACTGTACTCCAGCCTGGGTGACAGAGTGAAATCATGTCTCAAAAAAAAAAAAAAGAATAAAAAAATTAAAAACAAAACATAGTACTATTTTGGTTTTTCTTTCTTGTTTTTTTTTCTTTTTTTTTTTTTTTTTTGAGATGGAGAGTCGCTCTGTCGTCCAGGCTGGAGTGCAGTGGCGCAATCTCGGCTCACTACAACCTCTGCCTCCCGGGTTAAAGGGATTTTCCTGCCTCAGCCCTCTGAGTAGCTGGGATTACAGGCATGCACCACCAAGCCCAGATAATTTTTATATTTTTAGTAGGGACGGGGTTTCACCATGTTGGCCAGGCTGGTCTCAAACTCCTGACCTCAGGTGATCGGCCCACCTTGGCCTCTCAAAGTCCTGGGATTACAGGCGTGAGCCACTGTGCCCAGTCTTAATTAATTTTTTTTTTTTTTTTTGAGACAGAGTTTTGCTCTTGTTGCTCAGGCTGGAGTGCAATGGTGCGATCTCGGCTCACTGCAACCTCCGCCTCCCAGGTTCAAGTGATTCTCCTGCCTCAGCCTCCTGAGTAACTGGGACTACAGGCATGCGCCACCACGCCCAGCTAATTTTTTTGTATTTTTAGTAGAGATGGGGCTTTACCATATTGGCCAGGGTGGTCTTGAACTCCTGACCTTGTGATCCACCCGCCTTGGCCTCCCAAAGTAACTTCATGGTTACAGGCGTGAGCCACCGCACCCGGCCCTATTTTATTTTTGTAATTGTAATTGTAATTTTATTTTATTTTTAGACAGACACCTGTATGTGACAGAATAGGGGTGACGGCTGTGATTACAGTGTGACCCAAGTCCAGTGTCTGCCCCCGTACCTTGTGGCTGAGTGACCTTGGCCAAGTGAACAAGGGCAAATTTGCCTTTTTTGTTTTGGGGTGGTTTTTTTTTGTTTTGTTTAGACACGGTCTCACTCTGTTGCCAAGGCTGAAGTGCAGTGGTGTGATCACAGCTCACTGCATCCTTGACTTACTGGGCTCAGGTGATCCTCCCACCTCAGCCTCACAAGTAGCTGGGATTACAGGCAGGCGCCGCCACGCTCAACTAATTTTGTATGTTTTGTAGAGACGGGGTTTTGCCATGTGGTCCAGGCTAGTCTCAAACTCCTGGGCTCAAGCTATCCTCTTGGCTCATCCTCCCAAAATGGATTACAGGTTTGAGACACCGTGCCTGGCCCGCCCTTTTATTGCCCAGGCTGGAGTACAATGGTGCAATCTCGGCTCACTGCAACCTCCGCTTCCTGAGTTCAAGCGACTTTCCTGCCTCAGCCTCCCGAGTAGCTGGGACTACAGGCATGTGCCACCACACCCAGCTAATTTTGTATTTTTAGTAGAGATGGGGTTTCTCCATGTTGGTCAGGCTGAGCTCGAACTCCCGACCTCAGGTAATCCGCCCACCTCAGCCTCCCAAAGTGCTGGGATTACAGGCGTGAGCTGCCGCGTCCAACCTGCCCTCTCTTTTTGAACTGGAACGTCCATCTCTTGTCCTAGGACATCGGAGCGCCTGGTTCCCATGCCTTCGGTCCTGGAGTGAATTCCACACCGGCTTTCCTGGTTCTACAGCTGGTCGATGGCAGATGGTGCAACTCCTAGGGCTCAGCAAGCCTGTGAACCGGTCCCCATAATAAATCCCTTTCTTTCTAACGCTGTGTGTGTGTATGTCTCCCTTCCATTGATTCTGTTTCTCTGAGGAAACTTAGCAAATACAGAGGGAGATTATTGGTCTGAAAAGGAAGGAACATAATACATTTTCTTTAAGTGCCACCTACTTCTCCCTGATGCTAAGTTTTAGTATCATTTGGCCGGGCGAGATGGCTCACACCTGTAATTTCAGCAGTTTGGGAAGCCAAGGGGTGTGGATCACTTGAGGTCAGGAGTTTGAGACCAGCCTGGCCAACATGGTGAAACCTCATCTCTACTAAAAACACAAAAATTAGCCAGGCATGGTGGTAGGTGCCTGCAATCCCAGCCACCAGGGAGGCTGAGACATGAGAATCACTTGGACCAGGGAGGTGGAGGTTGCAGTGAGCCAAGATGGCACCACTGCACTCCAGCCTGAGCAACAGAGTGGGATTCTACCTCAAAAAAAAAAAAAAAAAAAAAAAAAAAAGGTTTTAGTATCATCAGCCGTGGCTGAATCGTTCCAATAGATCCGGACAAGGATAGTGGAGCCTGTGGTGGGGCTGGAACCTGTGCAACTGTTCCTAAAACCCATAGGGAAGGTCACAGCCAGGATGAATTTCCTGCTAAGGTCTGTGGTAAAAGTGAGGACGTGGCTCACAGGAAGTTTCACAACCCCTACACTAGGGCCTTGATGAAAGTGACTGTGGCCGGGCGCAGTGCCTCACGCCTGTAATCCCAGCACTTTGGGAGGCTGACGCGGGTGGATCACGAGGCCAGGAGATGGAGACCATCCTGGCTAACATGGTGAAACCCATCTCTACTAAAAATACAAAAATTAGCTGGGTGTAGGTGGCGGGTGCCTGTAATCCCAGCTACTCGGGAGGCTGAGGCAGAAGAATCGCTTGAACCCGGGAGGTGGAGGTTGCAGTGAGCTGAGATCACATCACTGTACTCCAGCCTGGCAACAGAGTGAGACTCCGTCTCATTAAAAAAAAATAATAAAATAAAATAAAAAATAGAAAGACTGCATCCGAGTAGCCCCTGGGCAGCTTTTGAGTGCTATGTGACAGTCTGCAGGTGACTTTGCTACTTTGCTACTTTGGACCTCAATCTATCCCTCTTTCAAATTGGAGGGCTGGCCTCATCGTACAAGCTGATGAAGGTTTTGGCTGCTTGAAGTTTGGAGCCAGACCTGGATTTCAGAGTCATCTCCATCATTTCCCAGGGCTGCTGTGTAAGCCACACAGTCAGAACTTCCCTCTCAGTCTCTGTTTCCTCATTCGTACGTGGAGCATGATGGTTTCCATTTTCTAGCCGGTTGGCGGTGAGCTAGTGATGCCGGTGGTGGTGATGGGAACGGTGGGTAGCACTTGGTGTCCCCTCTACGTGACAACAAAGAGGAACGGAAACTTCAGATGTGGCCTCCCACGGGACAGTCAATGCCAGTTAGAGACAGTATTTTGTCACATTGCCTGTAAAAGCAAATCCAAGCCAGGCGCGGTAGCTCACGCCTGTAATCCCAGCACTTTGGCAGGCTGAGGTGGGTGGATCACCTGAGGTCAGGAGTTTGAGACCAGCCTGACCAACATGGTGAAACCCCATCTCTACTAAAAATATAAAAATTAGCTGGGCGTGCTGGCAGGCGCCTGTAATCCCAGCTACTCGGAGGCTGAGGCACGAGAATTGTTTGAACCCGAGAGGCGGAGGTTGCAGTGAGCCAAGATGGTACCCTTGCACTCCAGCCTGGGCAACAAGAGTGAAACCCCATCTCAAAACAAAAACAAAAACAAAAACAAAAACAAACCAGCAAATCCATGTTTGCAACACGTTAGCGAGTAGCATAGATTTCACTGATGATGGGTTTGGTTGGGATAGAAGACAGTTTTCATCATACACCATCTAGTAAAGCAATTTAAATTCCTATTAGTCATCTCCATAAACCCACCAAATGTTCTTCCCAGGCACCTGACACCTCCTATTTCCTTTCCTTCTGCCTTTCCCCACGTGGCTTCTAAAACGCCTTTTTATCCTGAATGATTTAGTTATACCTGCAAACAAGCAAACACCATACTGCAAAATTTCTCCAGTTAACAGGTTTCATACTCAAGTGACTTTTCAAAGTATTCCCTCAAAGGAAACAGGTCTCTTCCGGAACGGCAAAAGGGAAATTCTGCTGACAGAAAAACAAGCATTTCTCTGTGCCTTTATAGTACTGATACAGAGAAATGTTTCTCAGCAGAATCGCTTGGGGAGCTTTATATTATAAAAACATGCATTTAGCCAGGCGCGGTGGTTCACACTTGTAATCCCAGCACTTTGGGAGGCTGAGGTGGGAGGATCGCTTGAGCTCAGGGGGTCCAGACCAGCTTGGGCAACATAAGGAGATGTCATCTCTATTCAAAACACTAATAAAAGAAAAAAAGAAAAAAGAAACATATGTTTGATGGCCCCTGCCCTACCAAGATTCTGATTCAGGAAGTCTAGGGAGGGCCAATCTCATATACATATTATATTTATATATTTATACATCTTATTATAACTGATATAAAATATTTCATCTATATGTAATTTTTTTTTTTTTTTGAGACGGAGTCTCACTCTGTGGCCCAGGCTGGAGTGCAGTGGTGCGATCTCGGCTCACTGCAACCGCCTCCCAGGTTCAGGAGATTCTCCTGCCACAGCCTCCTGAGTAGCTGGGATTACAGGCACTCGCCACCATGCCTCGCTGACTTTTGTATTTTTATTTATTTTATTTTTAAGTTTTTGTTGTTGTTGAGACAGAGTCTCACTCAGTCACCCAGGCTGGAGTGCAGTGGCAGGATCTCGGCTCACTGTAACCTCCACCTCCCAGGTTCAAGCGATTCTCACGCCTCGGCCTCCTGAGTAGCTGGAATTACAGGTGCGCGACACCCGGCTAATTTTTGTGTTTTTAGTAGAGACGGGGTTTCGCCATGTTGGCCGGGCTGGTCTCAAACTCCTGACCTCAAATGATCCACCCGCCTCAGCCTCCCAAAGTGCTGGGATTTCAGGCATGAGCCACCGCGCCTAGCAAAAAATTTTTAAAAAAAAAAAAGGAAAATTGGGCTGGGTGTGGTGTCTCATGCCTGTAATCCCAGCGCTTTGGGAGGCCAAGGCGGGAGGATTGCTTGAGCTCAGGAGTTCAAGGCCATGCTGGGCGACATGGTGAAATTCCATCTACTAAAAAAAAAAAAAAAAAAAGGAAAATTGCATTCCTTGTCTTTAGATTCATTCTTGTGTTTCCAGAAATGGCACTGAGCCCAGAAGCAGCTATAGAAGTTGCCAATTCTCCTCTTTCCCCATGAGAAAGGACTATCTTGAAAGTGGAAGCATGAAGTAGACAGACGTGGATTCAGCTTCTCCCAACCCTCGCTTCCGAATTCCTAGAAATTAGTTTTTCCGCCCCCTGCGGCAGTGGCGTGGAAGGAGCCTGGGTCGTGAGCCACTTGAGGACGCTCAAATCAGATCTGTAGGGAATTCAGGTGAGCCACACCTTTCTCCTCCCCTCCAATGATCACTGCCATCCCCTTACTCCCAGGACGCACCCACCACCCGCCCTCAGTCAGGCGTTGTCTCCATCTCCGGAAACATGATGGCTTCAGTTTCTCGCTCTCCCAGTCCAGGCCTCCTCCGTGTGGTCCGCCTTCCACAGGGGCTGTGAGGAATCTTCCTTAACCCAGATCTGACTCCATCCCTCCCCTGCTCAAAACCGCTCCATGCCATGCAACAGAACATTAGTCCTGGAAAGGACTTGACATGGGAGAATGTCTCATAAAAAGCTGTGAAGGTTTCTGTTGTTGTTGTTTTGTTTTGTTTTGTTTTGTTTTGAGATGGAGTCTTACTCTGTTGCCCAGGCTGGAGTGCAGTGGTGCAATCTTGGCTCACTGCAACCTCTGCTTCCTGAGTTCAAGTGATTCTCCTGCCCCAGCCTCCTGAGTAGCTGAGACTACGGGCACCCGCCACCAAACCCAGCTAATTTTTTTTTTCTTTTTTTTTGAGATGGAGTCTCGCCCTGTTGCCCAGGCTGGAGTGCAGTGGCGCAATCTCAGCTCACTGCAACCTCTGCTTCCCGGTTCAAGCAATTCTCCTGCCTCAGCCTCCCAAGTAGCTGGGATTACAGATGACTGCCACCAAGCCTGGCTAATTTTTGTATTTTTACAAAATTTAGACATGGTGTTTCATCATGTTGGCTAGGCTGGTCTCGAACTCCTGACCTCAGGTGATCTGCCCACCTCAGTCTCCCAAAGTGCTGGGATTATAGGCGTGAGCCACTGCGCCTGGCTATGAAGACTTGTGTGTGTGTGTGTGTGTGTCTGAGAGGTCTGAATTGATCAGAAGCATGAAACAGAGTTGGCATGATGCAGGAGACAGAGGGAATCATAAACTTGCTCCTCCATCAGAATTCATAAATTATGCTAACATATATTTTGTAGAGATGGGGCCTCGCTATGTTGGCCAGGCTGGTCTGAAACTCCTGGCCTCAGGCGATCTACCTGCTTTGGCCTCCCCAAGTGCTAGGATTACAGGCGTGAGCCATTGCACTCAGTCACATCTCCCTCTTACACTAACCCTCCTGTCTTCCTCTTATAAAGACTCTTGTGGCCAGGCTCGGTGGCTCACGCCTGTAATCCCAGCACTTTGGGATGCTGAGGCAGGTGGATCACAAGATCAGGAGATCAAGACCATCCTGGCTAACATGGTGAAACCCCGTCTCTACTAAAAATTAAAAAAAAAAAAATTAGCCAGGCATGGTGGCGGGCACCTGTAGTCCCAGCTACACGGGAGGCTGAGGCAGGAGAATGGCGTGAATCCGGGAGGTGGAGCTTGCAGTGAGCCGAGATCTCGCCACTGCACTCCAGCCTGGGTGACAGAGCGAGACTCCGTCTCAAAAAAAAAAAAAAGAAAGACTCTTGTGATTCCACGGGTCCTGCCCAGATAACCCAGGATAACGTCCCCATCTGAAGTGCCCTCATTTGGTTACATCTGCTAAGTCCCTTTTGCTATGTAGGGTGAAATGTCACAGGTTCTGGGCATTAGGACATGAATATCTCTGGGGACTATTATCCTGCCTACCACAGAGTCCCTCTTATGCCACTGTTGTGACTGAGAGAAAAGAAAAAATAGCGGCCCTATGTGAGGTCCTTAATACTTCTCCCTGAGGCTGGGCTCGGTGGCTCACACCTGTAATCCCAGCACTTTGGAAGGCTGAGGTGGGCAGATTGAGCTCAGGAGTTCGAGACCAGCCTGGACAACATAATGAGACCTCATCTGTACCCAAACTATAAAAACTTAGCTGGACATGGTGGCGCACGTCTGTGGTCCCAGCTACTTGTGAGGCTGAGGTGGGAGAATCGCTGGAACCCGGGAGGTTGCAGTGAGCTGAGATCACGCCAGTGAACTCCCGCCTGGGTGACAGAGTGAGACTCTTGTCTCAAAGGGAAAAAAAAAAAAAAAAAAGCCAGGCATGGTGGCTCACACCTGTAATCCCAGCACTTTGGCTTTTTTTTTTTTTTTTTTTTTTTTCCTTTTTGTGGAGAACGGGGTCTCGCTATATTACCCAGGCAGGTCTCGAACTCCTGGGCTCAAGCTATCCTCCCGCCTCTGCCTCCCTGAGAGCTGGGATTACAGGCGTGAGCCACCGCGCCCGGCCTAGTCCCAGCACTTTGGGAGGCCGAGGCAGGTGGATCACCTGAGGTCAGGAGCTCCAGACCAGCCTGGCCAATATAGTGAAACCCTGTCTCTACTAAAACCACAAAAATTAGCCGGGTGTGGTGTCGGGTGCCTGAAATCCGCTACTCGGGAGGCTGAGGTGGGAGAATCGCTTGAACCTGGGAGGTAGAGGTTACAGTGAGCCAAGATTGCATCGCTCTGGGCCACAGAGCGAGACTCTGTCTCAAAAAACAACAAATTCTCCTTGGAAGAGGCGCAGTCACAGTTTTTTGTTTGTTTGTTTGTTTGTTTGTATTTTTTTTAGTAGAGACGGGGTTTCACCAGGTTAGCCAGGATGGTCTCGATCTCCTGACCTCGTGATCCGCCCGTCTCGGCCTCCCAAAGTGCTGGGATTACAGGCTTGAGCCACCGCCCCCAGCCGCAGTCACAGTTTTGATGATACCCTCTGCCACACACACTAGTGAAACAAGGAAAACAAGAGGAAGGCGGAAAGACAGCGACTGTTGTGTCAAGAGAGCCGGGAAGAGACAGCAGAAGTGAAGCTCATTTTCATCAGCCAAGTGGCTCCTAGGATTTCTTAATCTCCCCCTGACTTCCTGTTCTCCACCCAGAACACCCATTGGTGAGTGGGGCGGGGCAGGAGGGAGCTGAAGAGTGAGAAAGCCATTATTTCAGCAAAAGGTTTTTCCTCCCTCTCTCAGTCCTCGAACCGCTGGCTCAGCCTCTCCGCCCACCACCTGTGAACGATGCAATGGAAGGTGTGCTGCGGTCGCCCCGTGTCCCGTGCATAGGAACATCTCAGCCTCCAGGTCCTCTCCTTCCGGGCTCACGGCACCCCCATGCTACGAACCGCAGGCAGGGACGGCCTCTGTCGCCTGTCCGCCTACTTGGAAGAACTCGAGGCTGTGGAGCTGAAGAAGTTCAAGTTATACCTGGGGACTGCGACAGAGCTGGGAGAAGACAAGATCCCCTGGGGACGCATGGAGATGGCCGGTCCCCTGGAAATGGCCCAGCTGCTCATCACCCACTTCGGGACAGAGGAGGCTTGGAGGTTGGCTCTCAGCACCTTTGAACGGATGAACAGGAAGGACCTGTGGGAGAGAGGACAGAGAGAGGACCTGGTGAGGGGTAAGGAGGTGGCGGGACAGGCAAGGCTAGAACCCCAGCAGCGTGTGGTGACTCTTGCCTGTAATCTCAGCGCTTTGGGAGGCTGAAGAGGGCAGATCACTTGAGGTGAGGAGTTCAAGACCAGCCTAGACAACATAGTGAGGCTGTGTCTCTACCAAAAATCAAAAAAATTAGCCAGGTGTGGTGGTGCATGTCTGTGATCCCAGCTTCTCAGGAGGCTGAGGTGGGAGGATCACTTGAGACCAGAAGGTCAAGGCTGCAGTGAGCTATGATCCTGCCACTGCACCCCAGCCTGGCTGACAGAGTAAGACCTTGCCTCAAATATTAAAAAAAAAATATATATATATATATATATATAATCCCTGAGCCTGGGAGATCTGGAATATATATATATGTGTGTGTGTATATATGTGTGTGTGTGTGTGTGTGTATATATATATATATAAATTTTTTTTAAGAGATGAGGTGGCCAGGTGCAGTGGCTCACACCTATAATCCCAGCACTTTGGGAGGCCAAGGCGGGTGGGTCATCTGAGGTCAGGAATTCGAGATCAGTCTGGCCAGCATAGTGAAACTCTGTCTCTACTAAAAATACAAAAATTAGCCAGGTATGGTGGCACACGCCTATAGTCCCAGCTACTTGGGAGGCTGAGGCAGGAGAATCGCTTGAACCTGAGAGGTGGAGATTGCAGTGAGCTGAAATCGCACCACTGTACTCCAGGCTGGCCAACAGAGTGAAACTCCATCTCAAAAAAAAATTTAAAAAGAGATGAGGTATCCTTTTCTTTTTGAGACGGAGTCTCGCTCTGTTGCCCAGGCTGGAGTGCAGTGGCACGATCTCCGCTCACTGCAACCTCCGCCTCCTGGGTTCAAGCAATTTTCTGCCTCAGCCTTCTGAGTAGCTGGGATTACAGGCACCTGCCACCATGCCTGGCTAATTTTTTGTATTTATATTTTTTGTAGAGACGGGGTTTCATTATCTTGGCCAGGCTGCTCTTGAACTCCTGACCTGGTGATCCACCTGCCTCAGCCTCCCAAAGTGCTGGGATTACAGGCGTGAGCCACTGTGCCCAGCCAAGATGAGGTATCCTTATGTTGCCCAGGCTGGTCTTGAACTCCTGGGCTCAAGCAAGCTCCCACCTTAGCCTCCCAAAGCACTGGGATTACAGGCATGAATGATCACTGCTTGGCCACCAATTCCCTTTTCTTTCATACTAATCCCTGAGCCTGGGAGATCGGGAATTCTAACTTACACACGCACACATCTATATCTACACAAAAATTTCAACTTTTGCCGGGTACAGTGGCTCACGCCTGTAATCCCAGCACTTTGGGAGGCCGAGGCGAGTGGATCACAAGGTCAGGAGATCGAGACCATCCTGGCTAACACGGTGAAACCCCATCTCTACTAAAAACTACAAAAAAAAACTTAGCCGGGCATGGTGGCGGGCGCCTGTAGTTCCAGCTATTTGGGAGGCTGAGGCAGGAGAATGGTGTGAACCCGGGGGACAGAGCTTGCAGTGAGCTGAGATCACGTCACTGCACTCCAGCCTGGGCGACAGAGCAATACTCCATCTCAAAAAAAAAAAAATTTTTCAATTTTTATTTTAGATTCAAGGGGTACATGTGCAGGTTTGTTACATGGGTGTATTGAGCGATGCTGAGATTCAGGGTAAGATTGATCCTATCACCCAGGTACTTGAACATAGTACCCAATCGTGAGTTTTCCCCCCTGCCATGAGTCCCCAGTGTCTTCCCATCTTTGTCCACGAGAACCCAGTGTTTATCTTCCACTTAGAAGTGAGAACATGCAGTCTTTGGTTTTCTATTCCTGCATTAGTTTGCTTAGGATAATGGACTCCAGCTGCATCCATGTTACTGCAAAGGACATGATTTTGTTCTTTTTTATGACTGTGTACAGAATTCTAATTTCATCCCTTTGGTCTTTGTTCATGCTGTGTTCTGTCTGGAATTTTCTCCATCTTCTTTGCCTGGAAAAGTATTACTTACTGAAAACTTGAGGCCATTACCTTCTCTAAAGAATTTACTCCTCTTCCCCCACCTTCTGATTCCTCACTCCCACCACTCTGACTGCCTCAGAAACCCCACTTCTGTGCCTCCTTAGCACTCTTGGATTTCTTTTATTATATCTTCTATCTCATAAAATAATCACAATGGGCCGGGCGCGGTGGCTCAAGCCTGTAATCCCAGCACTTTGGGAAACTGAGGTGGGCGGATCACCTGAGCTCAGGAGTTCGAGACCAGCCTGGCCAACATGGCGAAACCCCGTCTCTACTAAAAATACAAAAAAAATTACACGGGGTGGTGGCGGGCGCCAGTAATCCCAGCTAATCTAGAGGCTGAGACAGGAGAATCACTTGAACCCAGGAGGTGAAGGTTGCAGTGAGCAAAGATCAAGCCACTGCACTCCAGCCTGGGTGACAGAGTGAGACACTGTCTCAAAAAAATACATATATATATGATTTATATTCAGACACAAGCTCAAGAGATAATACGTGCAAAGTGCTTGACACAATTCGGAGCAGGTAGTAAAGGCTCGGCACATGTGGCCCATTGCTCATTGCCGAAGTGGCAGAGATGGGACTTGAGCTGTGGAATTGGTTTTTTAAAAATATTTTTATTTTTTAGAGATGGGGTCTCACCA